>NC_053155.1:102348183-102659760 GCF_016835505.1 Polypterus senegalus | reverse complement strand
TTTAAAACCGCCATATTGCCAAACCTTCAGCAGTTCACGTCTGGACTCCAACCAAGACACTTGTCTAAGAAATCAACCCATTGCAGCCAAGGTTAATATACTGGTGGCTGCCCCAAACCTTTTTAAGTGTGTCCAGTCTGATCTTTTAACAAATTAATGATACAATGTTAAATCTGCCTGTTTCGATTGTGTTGTACATTTATGAACCTCTTTTCTCCAGATATGCATTACTTCTCTTTTTCTTTGTGTTTTTGTTGCCTTCCTTCATTGAACATTGATTTCTGCCTTATTGTGGATACCAGACTATGTGGAACAGACGTGTGCTGCATGGCTTACTGCGTTATGTTGACCACTTGCCTTTGTTCATTAGACATTCCTGACCTCTTGTAGACACCAGGGGCCTCATGCATAACGTGTGTAACGTGTTCGTGTGTAGAACTCACACTGTAACATGAAGTAAGCACAAAAAACGAAATGTGCTTACGCACAGAAAATCCAGATGCAGGAATCTGTGTGTTCACCAACTTCCGCGTTCTTCCGCTACATAAATCCTGGTCAGCGTGAAAAGTAACACACGTGTACGTGCCTGCTGTCCCACCCCAACTCCTCCCAGAATTATGCCTCTTTGAATATGCAAATCAATATAAATAGTCCTTAAGCTCGGCGTTCTGTGAAAAGACAATGACAAAAGCAAGAGGGAAAATGGAAGAATTTCAGCGAATATCAAGTGGAGGCAAGGAAAATCATACTATTTGTTGGTTTAAACAGTGGTATAAACAACAAAAGGAAGTTGATCGACTGATATAGCGTGTCGGAGAACTTCAAAAGCTCAAGTTCACAAAGTCACACGGTGTCCTAAATAAAAAACAAGTTGTCAGTTATCAAAGTTGCCATGAAAAGGCGAGTCGTAGCCCACCATCTGAGTGTCATATGAAAGCTTATTAGGGTACAGAGAAAAAAAAGGCACTCAGTGGGGAAAAAGCACGAAATGTTAACTTCAATTTTGAAATGTCCACTTTAATCATGTAGTTTATTTTGTCATTAAAGTAGAACATCATAAACTTCATCTTAAAATCGTTTAATTAACTAGTAACTAAAGTAGATGCTTTGTTTTGTATGTGTTCTTCTATGTGCTCTATTTGTGTGAATCACTACGTGCTTCTTAAACCGGCTTTCTCTTCCTCCGACAGGACACAGAATCCATTACATTCGTGATATTACAGCTCTCTGAATAACTAAAATACTGAGATGTACACGTGACATCATTTTCATGATGATAGGAATTAAATCACGTTATTAAACATGTGAACACGGTGGCACAGTGATTGTGTGTGACCTTCGATGAAATAATTTGTTGCAGCAGTACTCAGGGGCGGTTCTAGGCTCGTGCCGGCTCTGGGCAGAGGAAGAATCAGTGGCTCCTTCGCCCGCCAATGTCAATATGGTATCTTATACACGGAGGATGGCCATGTCCGTTGCGGACACTGCATAGCCGCCTTGTGCTCATGACACAAGTGTTTTACTTTTGCTGAAATTTGCTGTGTGTTTTTAGCTGTGTCATTATTTTCTCTTTCTGTTTTATATTCAATATATTTTGGCATGACAGCCCCTGGGATTTGGTGGCCCTGTGCAGGTGCACAGTTTGCACATGCCTAAGGCCGCCCCTGCAGTACTGTCTCTTTCAAACGTACGAACCTCCAATTCCTGTCCTTACTTTTCTTTCTCCAAGTAACCGATCGCCACACAATCAGCTCTGTAATGGACGTTAGGCCATCTGTAAGCTTATAACACCGATTCTTCAAAACTTTTAAAGGACATTGACATATCTTCGTAGTACATGTTTAATTATTCTATCCTTCATGCCAGTCCCAGTGAAGCAGTGTGAGAGGAGCGGAGTGCCAGATCCTTGCTAGCGTAGCAACACCGAGTCCTTTAATTATTAACAAAGTAGATTACTTAAATGAAGTTCAAGTTTTATTTGTATAATATAATAAACATATTTAATGCATTTCATCTTAAAAATGATATTGTTATCATATGTAAATACACTCTTTATAAAGTGGCTCAGGTTGTGCAATAAAACTGTACTGCAAGTTTACAGTGAGGTAACTGTACTAATAATAAGTACTAACAGTTCTACAAGGAGCAGTTGATGGACTGATTGAGTGCGTTTAGAGCTGTTGGGATGAAACTCTTTCTGAATGTGAGGTCCGTACTGGAAAGGTTTGAAGTGTTTGTCATATGAGAAGCAGTTCAAATAGGAAGCATGGCTGAGGCAGTATATGCTTGATGCTGTATACCGATAATTTTCTTTCCGATTAGCTTCTACGAGTGGTGCAGTGAGAGTAATATGGAAAAAGATGATCCGCTGTGGCAACCCCAAACGGGAGCAGCTGAAAGAAGAAGAAGAAAAAAAGTACAGTGAGAGTAACAACGTTAAAGCAGCTATGGTATTTAGAATAGTTTGACCATTCCGTGGATCATTATATTGTTAATGGTTAATTACAATCAGATGCATTAAACTAATAAACAATATGCGGTTAATTTCGGTGTATTTATAAAGCCGCATCAGGAAAAGAAAGGATAACCACACAGGAACCGTAGCACTGCTTAGACGCTGGGTGCCGCCAGTGTGCGTGGCTTTACGCCAAGTTTATGTTTTATACATCGCAATTTGAACGTGGAAACGTTCTTACACAACATTTCTGTGCGTACGCACCTTTTATACATGAGGCCCCAGATGACATTATGGCCAGGTCTGGACAGAGGAAGTTTCATCACTTTATACATAACTAACCAAAGTACTTGTCAAAGACAGGTAATAGAATAATTTGTCATCTTGTGTACTACGAGTACTTTCAGAACCTTTCCTCTGTACAGTATTGTGTTTGTCTAAACCTCTCTTCACCATTGCACCCTTTCTTAACCGTATTCTCAGACTTTCTCATTATTGTTATTATTTTCAGAGGTGCCTTTCTTACCTCCTTTATGTTTTTATACTTTTCATTTTTGAAGGCTATTGTCTGAGAGTGTGCCATTACTCCTCATGCATCTCACACTCACTCTTCCTCCTTTTGTTGCATCACCAGAGCCAAACTGACCAACCCCTAAAGTTATACTTACTAATCAGATTGCTCTGAGGGTCTGGACAAACATACTGCAGTGCTGTATTATATAGTAGACTAGGGGGGCTATGCCCCCTGCTCGCTCCACTTACCAAACCCTGTGTTAGGTTTTCCGGATACACATTTTTACAATATTTTTTTTTTCTTGGAATTGTTTGTTTCATTAGTTTCTCTTTTATTTTAGAACTTCGGTAAAAACAATATTTGGAATTATTTTTTCTTCAAGATCGCATTAAATTTGCCTTGCGCCCTGTGTTGGCTGGGATTGACTTTAGCAGACTCCCGTGACCCTGTGTTCGGATTCAGCGGGTTGGAAGATGGATGGATGGATCGCATTGAATTTTGATTCCATTTTTGGACTTACTTCATGATAATGTAATGTATAACTGTCCATGTGTGAATATCATTTCTTTGTCTCTTATAAATAAACCAACTTTTCGAATGTTTGTCCCTGTGATTTGTTAATTGTCATAGCAAATTCTATTCTAATGGGGAATTGTAAACATTTTAATACGAATGACATATCAAGGTCTCCTCTAATGTTATTAGTGGAATATATATTATGTTACCTTTTTTGTCGCCTTTTAAAATGTTATATGATAGAATCGTTCGACCAATTTCTAAAACAACTAATCTTGTTCCATTGCATAGTCCATCACTCATGCATAAATTACGCAATAACATTATGATACATCCTTCTTTTAACAGTAATTCAGCCGGTGGGAGACCGGGTGGTGTTAATGCTTGTAGCTATTCTACGGGATATTGTAGGCTGATGTTTTCATCTTCCACACCATCACTACCAACTGCTTCAGCAGAGTCTATTGATATGCACTTAATCAATTTTCCGTGTAACTGATTGATGATCTTTGCGTTTTGTTGTTTTGTGAGCTGTTTTACAGTTTGGAAGAAGAATTGCTGCTATACCCGTCCATGCTATTGATGTAATATTTTTGAATAGCTGTTTGCAATAATGGAGTAAAAACGTATACAAAAATGTTTTCCCTGTTCCGCCTGGTCCATCTATGAAGAATAATCACTGTTTAATTTCTCCGAGGACACTTTTTTGAATTGTGTCAAAAATGGATCTTTGATCATTGTTTAATTGTGCATACATTTCCTGATATGTTTTCTATGGTCTTCCACTGTTATATCTTCATCTGCTTTTATTTCTTTCTTTACCTCTGATTCATTAATTTTTTTGTTGAAGTCCAGATTGTTGCATTGTTAAATCTTCTGCTCGTAATAGTTCTTTGATGATTGAAAGAACCGTTTGTTCATTTGACTTTTCGGTCCTTTGAACGCTTCCCATAATTGTAAAGCATCAGTTTCCCCTGTCAGAATTAAGTATATAAAGAAGTGTCTTAATTTGTCAGGCATCATTACAGACGTGGCATCAGAGATCATTTCATACATGTAGTTGTCTGATTTACATAATCCAGCTGCTCGAGCCGCTTCTTGAAAGGTATTGTACGTATTTTCATCTATAGTTAGATCATCTCTATACGATGTTGCTCCTTTCGATTCTTGTAACAACAATTTTAAATGAAAGCGTTCGCTATCACATATATGTCTTTGCATTTATGTCTTTTTTATTTAGTTCAAAATAAGCCAATAATTTTGTTTTTTTTTGTTTTTCCTTCTTATAAAGCATCTGCTTCTTCGCCTTCTTTAAATTGAACCATATTCTCTCCTGGTAAATGAATCGGTAATAATTCTACAGAATGACTTTGACCGTGCATTGGTAATTCCATTAAATGCCACCCGCTTTCCTACTCTATTTTTGATATTTCTGTCTTTCAAAACTATTATCGCTGATAACTCGTCACATGTTGGTTTATTATGTATGCGTGCATAATCTTTCTGATTCATATAGAAATCCGAGAAAACTTCTTTGTCTGTGTTTTGCAAATAGATTTCGTGTAAAGTGTGATACTTTTGGACATATGGATTTCTTTCCATTATTGGCTGTATAATTTCTAAAATGTCTGATCGTTTAACTCTTTTGATACTATGTTGCATTGCTTCTTCGTGATCATAAATATACACTTGCCCGAATTGTGGTTTCTTCGAAATTAAACTTGTTCTTGCTTTAATTGTTGCTGGACCACAGATTCTCATAGCGTATGGTCCACTCTTGTGTAAATCTACATTTTGTGCATTGAATGATGCAAATGCAAAAAGATTATTGCAGACTTGAATATTTTACCTGTAGTGTTTGTGGATTTCACTTTCCCCAAACATCAAATCTTTTAATTCTCTTGGATACACCTCCTCATTGTGTATAAACACAACTTTTCCCTGATGGCAACACGAATTAGATGATCTACAAGTCTCTGACTTGAACTTGAAAGCCTTACAATATTTACATACTTCTGACATATGACCAATGTCCATATATTCAATCTCTATTTGCCTTTCCATTATTTCTCTGAGTAATAATTTGTCTTTGTTTGCACTAATGCAATCTTTACTTTCTTTGGTTTGATACTTTTGTTTTTTTTTCTGTTTTCATATTCTGTATCATGCTCTGCATGTGTTTCGCGCCTACTTTTTTTTGCGTCTTTTGAATTTCCCTGTTTTCATTATCTCTCACCTGCTCTGCATGTGATTGGCCCCTACTCTTTGTCTTTTTTTTCTGACCTCGCTTTGTACTGCTTTTTTTTCAATGACATCTGGTCCTTGGTGATTATTTTCCCTTTTTTCGAGTAATAATTTCCATTTGTTTGCGCCACTGCAACGTTTACTTTCTTTTTTTGATACTTTCTAATTTTTCTGCTTTCTTATTCCTTATGTTTCTCTGCATTTGTATCGCACCACCGTTTTTTTGAGTCTTTCGAATTCCACTGCTTTCATAATCTCTAACTTGCTGTGCATGGGTATCGCGCCAACATTTTTGAACGTCATTATGAAGTTCTACTTTGTCTTTTACTCTTTGTCTTTTAATTCTGAGCCCATTTGGATGTGCTTTTTTTTCACTTCCACTTGTTCCGAGCTGATTATTACTTTCCTTATTGTCTGCATTTGCACCTAGTATATTCTTTTTCTTTTTTGCATTTTTTTCTCTCCAACACTTTTGGGTCTGTTTTCTCTGCGCTGCTCTTTCTTCTTCGTTTAGTCGTTGACGTTTCATTTATAACATATTGTCCTTATACACTGTATATGTGCTGAGAGCCCTGGATCTGTGTGTGGTCAAAGCATTTACATGACTGATGGTTTTTCTCTTCGTGGTCTTATTTGATATTGCTTGTAAGTAGGGCGTGTCTTGCAAGAATCTCATGTTCTATGTCCCCGCGAGCCGTTCCTGGGTCAATCTTTTAGCACAAAGTCTCATGTTTACGGTCCCCGCGAGACACTCCGTGGCCATTCTTTTTCGTCTTGCGGGTCTTTTAAGTGTCTTCCGTGATCTTAACGTCTTCTAGTCATTCCCTTCCACAGGATTTTTTTTTAATAGAGAAATATTCAGAAATATTCGACTCGACTTGCCATCTAACATACAGAAGCAGTTTGACTGGAAGTCAACGGGGGGTCATTTGATGGAATAAGAGATATCTGAGCTATAAATACAGGTTCTTATTTATCACATTTCATTGACATCATGGCAACTTGTTCTGCTGCAAAGCCACTCCAATTGGACTATAACTCACTTTCAGCCAGTCAGGTTTAAAGGTGGCCTCTAACATTTTAATTGATGGACTTAATGGACAACAACAGAAACCCAATAATGAGGTATTCATTAAACCGTACGCCAGTGCAACCAGACTCCATACTTTTTAACTTTGACTATCCTCAAGTTATCCTCCAGTTTCTATGAAAATATATGCAGTTTTTTGCCAGAACAAACATACATTCATACAACCGAGATGTCATCATCAGCCTTATTTGTGTAGATACACTCTAGCTCTATTTCTCAGATTTGTCCAGGTGTAATTTAAGGTGAGGAAAATTACTGTGTTTATATAAATATGATCAAAGATTCCAGTTTGAGATTTGACTCAGCTGCATGGTTACAACATGGTGCAACATTGTTGTCAAGGTTGTACAATGGTGAGATATTACATTTGTAACCCCAAATTGCAATTAATAACTCTTGACACCATGACAAAAACAGTAAAGCATATGGCTCATTAAATGAAAGGTTTCACATCATTAGACATGGATTTACTGTTTGAAACTTGAAAGTTGTCCATAAAGAACAAACCAAATTTGTACTTTATCGATACACTTATAATTCAGTACAATGGATTTTCACATTTTTAAAAAAAATTCTTAATCCTATACTGGGTTGTTGTTGAACCATACATTTATGACAAGTGGTGTGTGGTAGAAATATAAGAAACTTGACAAACGAGAGGAGACCATTCACTCCATCAAGCCCACTTGTTTAGCTAATAGTTAAGCTGTCAAAATATCTCATCCAGATTCTTCTTAAAGGTTATGAAGGTTTCTGCTTCAGCTACACAATAGGAAAGGAGCACCCAGAACTGGGGACCTCTTGATCTATAGTCAAAAACTCTACTACTGAGCTATACCACCTGTAATGGAAGGATTTTTCTAAAGAGAGGAAGGGAATCAGGAGAGCAGATGGGCGTTGATTGCTCCAGTGCTAACCCAGCTGCATTACTAATGTTTTGGGAGAAACAGCCGGGAATGTTCTAAAGATACAGCCAAGATTATGCTGACTTGTTTTTCACTTCGAGGGGCTTCACTACGCAACTCTTATTTTTGTGTGCCTTCTGGTACTAGATGCAGTCTCCGTCAGGGCAAAGGGTCATGCTGACTTGTTTTTCACTTCGAGGGGCTTTACTGTACACAGCTCTTATTTTTGTGTGCCTTCTGGTACTAGGCGCCGTCTCCATCAGGACCAAGTGAAAAACAACACCGTGTCCCGTGGAAAGGTGTGTACTGAAACTGATCACTTCTTTATACACTGCTTGCACGTAAGCCGCTTTGGGCAAGGATGCTCAATTAGTATATAAGGGAAGGTTTCGCCCTCAGTTTCTTTGGAAGCTCAACCGTGGGGAATGTGCACACCTGTTTGGTATTTGGGAGTAGGCTAACGAGTTGATCCTCTGACGAGACTGACATGCGGGCTCCCTCAGTCTACTGGTCTAGGATGATAGCTTTGTTTCTTTTGATATACTGTAAGCATGAGTTTGTTTCTTTTGATATACTGTAAGCATAAGTTTGTTTTTATTACTGTAAGCATATATTTGTTTCTATAATCTATCGCTACTGCATTATACTGCATTATATGTATTTAAATGTTATAATTGATTAAGTAAATTTTATTGAAGTATCGGACCTCTTCTCTCTGATTTTTGCCCACTTATTCTAAAGAAGCCCTTAGACCATTTTCCCGAATCAAAACACCACCAGAACCCAAGGTTGTTGCAAATTGACTAATATACAAATACTGAAACTTTTGAACATATTAATGCATTAGCAGTAGTGTGTTCAAGGCAGCATGAAGATAACAGTGTTCTTTATGCACCCTTCAACCTCACATTTTGGTTGAGAAGCTAACTGATTGTTTATGTTTGTATCTAAAGTTGTTTGGCTAGAAACCAAATTTAACTAACTGAACACAAAAGAATATGTAGTAGGTGGCTTCGAGGATGAGCACATTTTACCTACTGGGCACTAGTCTTGTGGGGCTAGACATACATATTATAAATCTGGAGCCAAGCACAAATAAATTGAGCTTAAAGTGGGAGCAGAAACAATTAGAGTGAGAGCTTTACTGAGGGAGAAATTTCCCAATAATCAATCCAGCATCTCATGAAGGTAGAGCTCAAAGTAGTGGTGGTGATTTAAACACAAAAGACCAATGGTGCTCTTGTTAACATGCACTAACTGATAAAAGCCTGTGGTTATGATCGTCATCATCATTGGACTACTGGTAGAAGTTAACGGTGCTTATGGTGGCTATATTTGGAATAACTGTGAGGTTGAAAGAATAGCAGCTACGTTTGTGAAAAGGTGAACTACAGAATTGGATTCAAAATAATGGTGTGCCATCCACCCAATTTCAAAGGAACTGAAAAGAACTCTAATTAGATATCCTCCTGTTTCAGTTGATAATGAAAGCCACAGGAAATTTTAAACCCAATATATCCAAAACAGTGAATATATTTGATGACACTGATTCACCTAGCAGAACCATGTTTCATGAAAGAGCTTGCACAGCATCCAATTTCTGACTACATGTTGTAGATACCACATGGGCTGGACGGACATCCCAGCCAGGAGAGGGGATGGTTCCTTACCCGGACAGGAGGACCAAAAGTGATAGATGGACAGCCCACTAGGAAAGAAAGATGTTGCTGGAAACTTTTTATTCCCCCAGTACACTAGATGGCAGCAGCCCCGGATTTCGGTGCCCCCTAAGAAACCAGCAAGGCATGCCAGGAGATGTAGTTTGGCAGTGCAGACCTGCTTGAGTCACTGGGGACCCCGAGCAGGTGTTGCAGGGGGACAAGCTCCCTGTTATGATGGACTTCCATGTGACCTAGAAGTACTTCCATCAGGCAATTGCCCTGGCACAGGAAGTACTTCCAGGACTGTAATAAATGGGACTTCACTCCCTTATCCCGGCAAGGAAGAGCTGGGAGGTAGTGAAGCAATGCTTGAGTGGAGGAGGGTAGTGTGGTAGGAATAAAATATTGTGGAGAGAAAACCTATGTTTTGTGCTCGCGGTGACAGATTTGATTAATAAATCAACCTTCATTTGAACCCTGGACTGTGCTTTTGTGTTCGTGTTGGGGTTTGGGCTGTTGAAGCCCTTGTTTACATCACAATATCTAAACATATAATTAAAGTAAGTTAAGATTGCTGTCTAATTGTAAATGCCAAAAATGCCATGCTTGATTATAGTTGCGGTGTTTTAATTCATAATATACATAGTACAGTATACCCCACAACACTGAATCAATATATATGAATCCAGCATTATTCCTAACAGTTTCTTACAGTTAATGCAAAATGTTGCTTTGCTTGTGTTTTGGGCTATTCCCCAAATGTTTAAAGTACTTGGACTGGAGGAAATCAGGGGCACGATATTAGAAAGAAACCCTGCGATCACAGCCTTTTCAGTGGTAGATTTCTCTGCTATCCACTATCAACATTTTAGCGAATTGTCCCCAGACATGTTTTCCTTTCACAAGAATCACGTCTTGCAATACAAGACGACTACTAGGCCAGCATAAGACTGTTATCCATCTTCTCTTTTATGTTACTCTAATTAAGATGGCTGCTTAAATTCACACAAGTACTGGGATATTTTAAATTTTATGAATGATTCTGTCGTTAATTGTCTTTAACATAAATAAAACAGTTACAGGTCAATTGTTATGTGGTTTATACAGTTAATTTTACAACTGATGTTTATAAAATAAAGAATATGGGCATAGATTTACATATCTCAATCCCTTTCATCTTGTATCAATAATTAAATGCCAAACTGTGATGATGGTGGACATTTATTAATAATAGGCAGTTACAAGGGGCAGAAATAATTATACTTTCTATAGAAACTAAATTGTTTTAAGCTAGAGCATTACCATAATAACACTATTTTATTTTATCATTTATATTTTTGTTGGTGATATTAGTTTTAAAATGAAAAATCCAAAATATTGTTAAAATTACTGATAAAATTATTAGTCTCTTTCAGTAAACTGCATTACAAAGACTAATACGAACAAAGGCAAGCTCTGCACTGTGACACAACAACCAAAGTGTTATGATTAGGCTGCTGATTTCCATTCCCTAGATTCAAAAGCACTACATTTGAAAAGTCTTTTACTCCTTTTGCTATATGCATTTTAAATTAATGTGGCTGTAAGTGCACCAGTTAGCTCAGAATTATTACACTCTACGGTAAAAATGTAATGCTTTCATCTGTATGTGTATCCTAGGTGTGTTTGTTTAGTTTATAATAATGGATAATTTCTTGTCTACTGGTTTAGTTTGGTGTTTCTGTGGAACAATGTTTTTTTTATGTTTGTGCGTTTTTACTTCAAACAAATTTCCCACCGGGATAATAATCCCCTTAAACCAAACCTAATGTAACTTTGAAATGGTATTTTGATGCTTTATGTTATCCATTACAACATGGCAGTCTTTTATAGTTTTTGATGGCAGCTCTTATATGTCTTTGTCAATCTGACACAGTTTGCAGGCTTCTTACTCATTAATCAATGAAACTTTCATCAAAATATGCTTTGTATAGAAAAAAATGTGTTTTAACTTTTCCTAACTGGAATACCTTTTGACATGTGACTTGGCAGTTCACCATGCAATTTCAGAATCCAATGGAAAATCAATATGAGTAATTGCTTGTAGTCTTTCATGGAGGAATGATACTATAGAAAGTGATTAGTGTTTTGTGTACTACAAATTGCATGCTGCTGCAAAAAATCACTAAAGCACATACTCTTTCCTTTGTGCTTTTTCCTTTGTGCTTTGTTGATGCTACATTTAAGGAAGTTGCTCAAAAAACGAAGCAGACTTTTTTAGTGCTTTGTGGTGATACATACAGCAAAATCTCCATAAAAATGGTTTTGCACACAATTGGTGCCATAAATATAACCTCAACAAATATGCTACAATCTTCTGTGTCCAATAATCACAATTAGTTTACTCTCTTATTTACCCAGCTCTGTCTGATTTTTAAAAAAAATATGTAAAAAGACTACTTTAATGTACTGTACTGCATATCCAAATAGTGAAAAAAGAAGTTAAGGTAGGCTTGGGGCTTCTATGATGGGTGCCCGGACAGAGAAAGAGAGAGAGAGAGTGGATGTGTTGCCTCTTAAACATCAATGAAGTGTTGGGATGCCAGCAGGGTCATCTTTTTTAGGCCTAACACAAAAATATTAAACAAAACAGGCACTCTCTGGCAGAAAAGGCAATTAAACAAAACAAAAATGTTCTCTAATATTAGAAGTTCAATAGAGTGTGTCTTTCTTGGGAGCTATATTCTGGTGGCAGTTCAGGTCTGGAGTAAGATGCCTCTCTCCAGCCTTTTATAGAGCTTGTACAGGAGGGGCAGAGTCATTTGCCCTCAGTGGGCATCTTCTTCCCACTGTGGGTGAAAAAAAGAGATGATAGTGCTAACAATAACGCCCCCTCTCGCCCTGGGGTGGTATCACTTACCTCAGATAAATATGGAAGGTGATCCTCCAATGCATATACGTGACACCCTATACACCTCTAAAGCCATTCTATCTTGAGAGAATTCACTAGTGTAATTGCATAATATTGTGCCAGCCTCTTAATTCCCACAGTAACAATAATGTGTCTATCCACAGCTAAAGAGAGGAGAATCTTATCCAGGGTCAATCCGTGCACGGCTGCTAGAGCAGACAACATTCCTGGTCATATGCTAGGACAATGTGTGGACCTATTGGCAGATGTTCTAAAGACATCTCTAACACATCCCTGAGCCATGTGGCCATCCCTCTGTGTTTCAGGACTACACAGTGCCACAAAAGTCAACCATGTTGTGTCTAAACAATTACTGCCCCATAGTACTTACATCAATTATCATGAAATGCCTGAACAAGTTAGTCATGAAGAGCATAAAAGTAAATACTCCAAGCTTACTAGACCCACTACAATTTGCATACCGTCCTAACCCGTCCACTGAAATTCTGTATCTTCTGCCATTTTTCTATCTATTTTCCATCTAGACAAAAATTACACTTGTGTAAAAATGTTTGTTTATTGACTTAAACTCAACGATCAGTACAATTATTCTTCAGAACTACATTGTGGAAGTGGGTGGATTGGGCCTGAACACCTTCTCTGCAACTAGATCTTGAACTTCCTGACAGATAGCAGTCAGTCAATCCGGATCAGCACCAATACCCATAGCAACATGACACTGAGCACTAGAGTGCTGCAGGGATATACATTTACCAGTGCTATTCACACTGTTAACTCACAGCTCAGCTATCAAGTTCAGCTCAAACCACACCATCATATTTGCTTATGACACAACTGTGAATGTCTTAATCAAGAAGATAAATAAGCTGGAATACAGAGAAGACGTGAAACAACTGGCTGGTGCACTAACAACAGTTTTTCTTTTAACGTTGACAAAACAATAGAGATACTTTTTGAGCTAAGGAAGACTTATCCTAGCCAAGCACCACTGAAGATCGATGGCTCCATCATTGAACCTGTCGGTAGCACAATGATTCTAGGTGTACAGATTACAAAGGTTCTAACCTGTTCCCTCAACCCCACCACTTCTATGAAGAAAGCACAAAGGCAGTTCCATTTCCTGTAACATCTAAGGAGGGCAAAACCCTCCACTCCAACATCCACCATTGTCATTGCTTTCTACAGGGGGTTCTGTAGAAAGCATCCTGCTGCATCAAAAACAGTGTCTCTGATTTCATATCCATGCAAAAAATAATAATGACATTTAAAAATATAATTGATGTGTCCCTTCCGTTCTTCCAAGACATCTTCCACAAACACTGCATTCACAAGACCTCCAGCATTGTGAATGATCCATCCTATGCCCCCCATGCATTACATCCTTATAAAAGTTTCTGCAGCATAAAGGCCCATTCTACAAGGCAGTCAGATTCCCAAACAATCATCACTACTTCACCGATTGTTAGAACTGACTTTATTCCTCTTCCTCCCCTCACACGCATAGGCCCTTGATACTGCTATCTTAGACCAATTTCTGCTCTATTGCTGTAGGTCTTCAAGTATAGCCTTCTTTTAATCCTAACACAGACCCAGTCTGCAGGGTGAGAACCATGTTTCTGTACTTTTTGCAAACATTATGTCTTTTTGTAATTTGTGCAAAGTAAAAAATTGTTTTTATAATGAACTGAGAAATTATACTTGATATACTTTTTCAATAGAAAATTTTCTCCAGTTTTGTTTTATATTGGAATTACCGTTGTCACAGACGGCTGGAGTTCTTACCCGGCCAGGACGCCTAAAAGGACCGGAAGAGGGCAAGAATAGCTTCCGGGCCACGATGGGGGCAACCGCCCTGGAACAGGAAAGGACCACGGGAAAAGAGAGAAAAGAGTTAATAACTCGTTGGGACCTGTGGCCACCGCCAGAGGGAACCTTAAACCTTGTGGGACCTGGAAATAGTTACTTCTGTCACACGGCAGAGGAACCTTCCAGGGACGCCTGGAGTGCTTCCGGTGCAAAGGCGTCATCAGCCACCTGGAGCACATCCGGGCAGAAATAAAAGGGGCCACTTTCCAGCAATCAGAGAGCTAGAGTCGGGAGAGGGAGCAGGACGAAGCTCCCAGGAGGAGATTGGCAGCCAAGGACTGAGAGAAAGAAGGAATTGTGGTGATTATTGCTGTGAGCATTGTGTGTCGTGTTTGGGACTGTGTTTATTTAATGTTTGATAAACGTGTGACTTTTATAAAGATGTCCGGGCAAGTCTCACACCGTATATACTCACATATAAGTCGGGTCTTGAAACCCAAAAAATTTATCATAAAATCAGACCCCGACTTATACGCCCGTTAACAAATGCAAAAATTATTATTTTATTTTACATCTTTTTGCCTCCTCCAATCTTGCATCAGTTTCTCAGACGAATAAAATTTTGTTGAGCAGCGCACTTACCAATTTCTTTCACTACTTCAACCGACGTTTAATTTAAAACCAGCTTCATATTTTCACCTTGTCAAACGCTCCATCTTAAATAAGTGATGCTCTTACGATAAAGGTGTATGAGGGTGTAAGATAGAAAAAACATAAAACAGTACAAACGTCGCTTCAGAATAGTTTTGGTATTACCATGTGGTCACATAAGCACAACAGAGAGACAGAGAGAGATTAGGAGCACGCGCTGAAACAGAGCATTGACACACCCACATAGAAAAAAAAAGGCAGTGTGCTCCATGGTTACTCTCTCAGGTGGGCTTTAGCATATCATAATCTCTTGGACCAATAGCATGAGTTTTCCACATTCAACTCATACAACCAACATTATAAATGCCAGAAATTATACTGTAAAATCAAGTCCTGAATTATCCGCAGGATAAAATTTGGTAAACACATATTGCTTCATGAGCAATTTTTGTAATTACAGGTTTATAAAACATAGGCAAATACAAATACAGAGCATGCATCCATTTATGGTGACAAAGAGTGAAGTTCATCCCAGGATGCTTGGGAAGGAACCAGCAATTCGAAAGGGTGCTAGTCTATTGTACATTCATGCAAATAGTCAGTGGGGTAACTGTACCTTCATTGTACCATTTTACCTGCATTTATACTGTCCCCTGATGATTGGATTCACCACTTATCTGAGGCTCCTTAGAAGTGTTCAGCTAATGCCTGGTATGGTAACTTTATACTATCTGTAAGACTACTTTGTTATTTCTTAATCACCTTCTCTATGGCTTATTGCCGAATGATCACAATCTGTTTGTATTGCTGCCAAAGCCTGACACACTTTTGATGTGAAGTTCAGCAGATCTGCATACAGCTGATAAGCATATAAAAAGATATATGCCTAGCTGTGGTGTGCAGTATAAGATTACCTTTCTTTGCACTGGGTAGTGGATGCTGATGCCAATGTCAATATATTTTTGTAAAGTTACCCTCTCCTACCAGCTATTTAGTTCACATAACAGAGAAGGGGTTAAATGGCATAGTAGTAATGAAAAGCACCTAGCATATTTTACCTGTTCAGGCCTTGTACTTAAATGTTACATAAATGTTTGCTGCACTTTTAGACTACATGAATATAAAAAAGGAATTCCATGGTATTAAAATATAAATGCTCAAGCAATGCAGGACTGCTTAAATTAATGCCATTGAGGGGGGATAATCTAGAAGAGTAAGAAAATAGTCTAAACACATGCTGAGATGCTTAAATATGTTCATTTTGATAACATTTTAAATGGGTTTTCTACTGGTAGGCTAGCTTGAAAATGCATTATGAATCATACCACATGCCGCTCTTCAGAGCAATAGAAATCAGCAGAAACACATATTTATGTTTTAAAGTTTGATAATGATCAACAAGCTTGGGATTTAGAGTAACTGAATGCAAAATCAAAGCATTCTTATTGGGTTTACATCACTTTCACCACCTTGTTGTTTTAATTTTCTAAGTTAGTATTTAATTAGTATGTATTAATGTAACATGCAGTAACAACTGTGTATTCATAGTATTCTCGGATTTTGTTTTTCCTCACTAAATTTGGAGTTTGTTTCATGCAATGACTTTTTACAAAGTAGGATACAATAAGACAGTGACATTGGATAGGCCAGCACTTACTAAACGACACATACTGTAGCTACAATAGAAAATGCTGCATTTCATTAATTTCCAAGTATGCTCTGCCATGTTGCTATATTTCATATTGCAACAGGAAAAATTGGAATACATTTGGAGTTGATGTTTTTATTTTACCTTATTACAATTTTGTATTGCAACTTCACAAAACATAATTTGTTACAGCATACTATAAGCCTAATGATACACAGATAGCCTGTAGACAAGTGAAACAGAGAGAGCGAGAGAGAGAGAGAAAATCACAAAAACACATGCTAAATCATATAAAAGAGACAAACACTATTTTATTTAGTTAAATGCTCACAACAAAATGTAAGCAGTTACACCAAACAAAAGAAGGCAGGAGAACAACAATAAATAAGCTATCTAGCTCAACATATACAAAGTTAATTATCTACCACTATTCTTAAGACTTAAATAGCAATTAGGACACTATAACTAAAGGTACATATACAGACTGAATCGCTAGTTTAAAAGCAAAATAAACAAATGTTTCGCAAAGGAATACCATAGCCAAACCATTCAAATCTAACTTTTTATACCTTGCTCTGTTGAACATAAGTCCTCTACTCACTTTTCTTTCCCTGCTCCTTTTATATCAGAAACCCAACCCACAAATCCAGATGGTCCAATCACAACAGGGCAACTCAAACAGGTCAACTTCTTAACAGAACAAGAGCACAGGTTCATTTAAAAGAAGTGAACACAGACTAGGCAGGAACAACATTCATATCTACATACAGTGTACTTTCATTTCCAGTTTACAATATATGTACACTCTACAGCGTCATTTTATCATTTGTTATTTTTATCACCATACAAACCCAAATTTGTACTTTATTTTGCATGGGCCAGCAAAAATGTGTTCAACATACCTGCTAGTTTAGGCAGACCTCAGTTTAAAAACAGGTTCCAGGAAAGGTGCCTCTCCTAAAGCAAGGAAAGCACAATTGTCCATCAACAAGCTTGCTCATTTGCCACCTACTGGTAAATACATAGGCATTGCTGTTGATTCTCTAGTCAACCTAAGCTAAGAAACAGTCAGTACAATAAGAAAGAAAATAACACCAAAACAAACTGAGCAAGTTATTTTACTGGAAAAGGTTTGACATTCTTAAAAAGCTCCATTTCCATTATCACTGACCACAACTGAGACTGGGGGAAATTTGTGACAAATTAGTAGATCAGTCTTTTTGTAGCCTTTAAAATCACCCTATACCAGCTCAGAGGAAGATGAGGGTCTTATCCCAGGCATGCCTACATAGTTATTTTAGGTCATTCAATGTGAGTTTCATATAAACATTTCTGATGCGCTTCAGTTAATGCATTTTACTGTTCCAGACTGAACAGTGTTCTTTACCAAGAAATATAATTGGTTACAAGCTGTGTTTACTCTCATCATAGATTTGTTGGTCTAAGTAGCTTTACAACTATTTAATACAGTCTATTTATGCCAACAGATGAGCTCTTTCCCTGTACTTGGCTTATCAGTTCCATTCACATCTGGATAATTTGTATTTTGTTTCATTTTTTTTAGTGTGTTGTGTTTAATAACCCATCACTTGATACCCATTGCATGCCTAACCTACCTGGAAGGGGGTCTGTCTCTGAATTGCCTTGATTGTGACAGAAATCAGTTCAATTAAATGAAATTAACAGTCTATCAATGCAATGCATATAGTAGTAGCTTAACAAATGTGTCTTACGGTGTGATTAAGCCATACAACCATGATGCTCAAATAAAATCTTGCACCATATATCTCTAAATAATTTCCAAAAAATGGTTAAATGGATTGTGGGAGAAATAATTAATGCGGAAAATTATGTAACTTACTAATGATATTACAATTTCTATCAGAAATATAGCACATTTTTACTGAGAGTTTTTTGTAATATTCTTTACCCATTGTGAAACTTTTTGATTAATCTTAATTTTTTTCCTTATGATGTGTCGATTAATCTGTTTGAAACAGACAATTGATTTTGCATACTTTTTCCTGAAGTGTTTAGCGAAAAAAGTAGACTTTCACCAGAGGACACATACTAGCCTGTAAGTCTATTTTATGTGATAATGGGCGTAAGAAACAACACAGTGGCTATGCATACTGCCCATCTTGTAGCTGTTGACAGAATTATATCCAGAATTTACTTCGGACACAGATGACAGGATATCTGTCTTAAAACGATATTTGAATCTTACATTTTTAGAGATCTGCATACAGTAACATATCCCAGTGCTGTTCAGCTTGGCATTGTTATCAAATAATAATATTCCTTTAAACATGTAAAAAAAATAATTTTCTTATGAGGTTTGTATTTTTTTTTAAATAAAATATCTTATTTTACCAATAATATAATTTAGTGTAGTGTATGCTTTTTCTTTTATTTACCTTTTATAGAATGTGTGTTCTTTTAACAAAACCAAAAACATTAAAAAAATAAAAATGGAAGCAATAATTTCATGCTTTCTTGATATATTTTACAAACATCCTGAAATACATGTTTTAAATATTTATAGACTTTGCAATTTAATGTACTCAGAATGTACTTGCAAAGTTGTTATATTTTTAAATAGCAATCCTAATAGTACATATGGATGTATTTTTTTATTCTTTCTTTCCCGTATGTAAATATTTATTTATAATTTCAGGCCATCTTGGTATTTTATAAAATACAGTGAAATACATAAAATAAATATTTATATATATTTGTAATTTAATATATTAAGAATACAAATATCAATATTTTATATGTAAAAATAGCAATCCTAGTTTCCTATATGTAATACCTATACTTCTTTTATATTTGACTTAAAGGATTTGCTTTTCTTCTGTCTTGAAGTATGCAATAGGACCTCATTTAAAGAATAAAGCTTCATCCTGTTGTTGGAACTAATCTTGTTGGTGCTGGGATTTTTTTTTTCTCCAATTTTTGGCACCTTTTTGCATTTTTTGGAGACTGAATTTATTTTCTATTATTTACTTTGGCTGTCATTGGCACCATCATGCATCTTATGATATTATAAACATATGTGGTTTTATCCCACAGTGTCATGACCATAGATATAATGGTGTTTGTACATATGCTCACATACTTACTTACATGTGATGTCACAAAGCCCTCCTTATAAATTTATGCTTAATGCACAGTGATATGGGTGGTGCTTTATCTGATGTTTGCTAAATAAATAAATAAAAGCATTAAAAATTAAAAGAAAAGTTTTATAGTGGTAGAAGCTATAAAAAACTCAAGTATTTTACTTTGGATTTTCTGTGCTTCCTTGAAACATTGCCCATATTGTCACGGTGGAAGAGGTTTATTTAAGTTGACTGGTTGTTCTTTATTGCTTTTGTTTCATGCAGCCTGTAGTAATATTTAAAAGCAAAGTTGCTTGTAATTCTGATTCTGAGCTGGCATGTCCTTTACTTACAATTCTGTTTTTTTCTTTCTCTACTGGTTATGATGCCCTGGCATCAAATCAGTGTTCCTGATTTGACTGATGCTTCTTCCTAATAGTATGCTTCTTGTAATTCATATTTGCAGATAAAAGACTGCTGCAACCTGTATTTTGTTTTGTTGACAATTTAGTGCAGCATATAGTTACTTTTCGTTTGTCTCTCAAAAAATGCAACATCTGCTAAGCAGTGACCATTTCCATTTCTACTTTATTTGGATTACTATTGAGAAATATTGCAAGCCACATAGAATGTAACATATTATGCACAGTATCTTGGGAAATGAAATGGTATTCCTCAATAGCTGTGTGCCAGTCAGTTTTACTTCTGCTCTACTTATGTTGTTCATCTATATGGCATATTGCCTATTTCTTTCTTTTTTTTTTTTTTACATTTTTCAAGCTACTAATTTGCTGTCTTTTAATAAAGAAGTGTTATTTGGCTTCTATAAAAACTTCCAATTCATTCAGCCATCTTCAGAATTTACATTGTAGTAATTTCATTTTGGACTTTACCATAGTATATGCGCCGAAAACAGTTAATGATGTCATAACAGTTCAATAAACTTATTTTTCAAAAGTATCCATCAAATGCTTGATAACAGAATTATAAAAACCAGGAAATTCCACATTCACTGATTCTTATTATATGGAAGTCTTCTCTGTTCCTGGTTTATCTCTAGACTTTAATTAAGGTTTGAATTAATCTGAAATAATAGGTCTCTTTCCTGAAAAATAAAAAAGCAATATTAAACTCATTATGTATGTGTTTTTCTGCTCCTCTTATAATTAACACAGACACTTTTGCAATATTTGATTAATTTGCTGATTTTCTCTTTTGGAAAACAGGTGGAACTTGATAATTAAAGCATAATTTAGTTTTAATTGGAGTAATATTAATGTGCACAAATCTTTTAACAGTTAACTATTGGAATTAATATCCTGCCACTCTCCATCACACTGAAGCAACATCCTTTCTTAGAGCTTACCATTCATTTTTCATGTAATCTTCAGCCCATCAGGACAATATTTTTAGAGTTAGAGTGTAGAAAAAAAAGCAGAGTCCCCTGATGTTGCAGAATCAAACATCTTTTTTACAAAAGTTATATAAAGAGTTCACTATTTAACGTGTCTATTTTTGCATTGTTGAAATATCGCTATTCTTAGTTCTTATAAACCTGTTCTGAAAAGTCAACTAAAACTGAAATAATGCCCATCCCCATCGCCTGACTCTCAAAACTTCAGCATTTTTTGCAGTCTTAGATTGATGAACATTGATCCTTCTTTCTTTTTTTTTTAATATTTTAGTTTAATTAATTTTATTTCCATCTGGTTTTTTTCAATGGCAATGCAACTCTAGATCAAGAACCTTTTTCAATTTTCTATACTGAATTATTTTGAATAATTTTAAATATTACCCTCAGACACATAAGTTGATTACCATAGGTCATCCATTTTCATAGATGTGTTATTAAGTGGAGGCACTTGAGAGGTTTTTTAGTCAAATCTTTGATATCTTTGTCCTTTTCTAGCCTCTAGACACTACACATGCTTATGGTGTAATGCATTATTTAATCTTATACCAATTGATGTGGAAATGTTTTAGTTATAGTAATATTCATTTACCCAGATTTGAACCCATTTTTTTCCTCTATAAGGTTGCAGGGAACTGAAGCCTATTTTCAGAAGCATGGGGCAAAAGTAGGAACCAGCTCTGAATCAGATGGTATTCCATCACACAACAGACTAAAGCACAAATTCAAGTTCGTCCCCATGTCGTCAGATCAGAATTCACAAAGAGAATGTCTAGTCTTCATGTAAACAATGGCCAAGCTGGAAATCAGACCCAGGCCCCAGGAGATGCAAGTCAGCAGTGATAAACAAGTGTCCCACTGTTGTCTACTAATCACATCAGTTAAATGCAAAAATGTCTCAGATAAGGATTGTTATATGTAATATCTTATGTATCAAGTAATTTCCAGAATGTGCTACAATTTATATTGTCTAACTTATTAAGATTACATCTTGCCTGAAGAAGGGGCCTGAGTTGCCTCGAAAGTTGGCATATTATAATCTTTTTTAGTTAGCCAATAAAAGGTGTAATTTTACTTCTCACTAAGTTTATTTTGCAAATTATAAATTATACATTTGAAATTATTATTGAAGATTTAATAAAAATGCCATCATCAAAATTGTCATCCTGTTTGACAAGTTATTTTTGGCATCTGAAAATGCTTTATAATCTTTTAAAGAAAAATCTAAACAGATTTGAAATCTATACCAGCAAACTAGTGTAAAGAGACTAGAAACTATATTTAGCAAATGATTTTTAATTTAATGGACATGAAAAGAAGGAGAATAATTCAAACTTTTTAAGTGTGAGTTTGTTTTATTGTTTTTTTTCTAACCTAATGAATGTGAATCTAATAAACGTTCATTGCCTAATTTCAGGGTAAGAACAAATATTCATGTATTTTAAATTTTGGAACCAATAAAAAACAAAAATAAATAAATGTCCTTCTTTAATAAGGGTTAGCTTGAGTGACTTTAATATATGCAAAAAAGGAAAATAACTGAATCAAATTACTCTAATTAAGACACCGCATACTTAAATAATTATGTATTGTAACAGGATGCCATATCATCTTCTTGTCGCACTGTCAAAATTCAGTGCCAGACATCAGATTTTTTTTCTTAAGTGTCTCACACACAGGAATGACATGAAAAAGCTCAAATAAATAAACAATTTTATCTTCATAACTGGAAAAAGTGAACAATAATCACCAAATTACTTAGCACTCCATTGTGTTTAAAGGAAGAAGTGCAACACACTAATGTGTCAGTCTTCTTTTTATCTGGCTATTAGCCTCTCATACTTCCCAAAAGGAGTAGAACTTCTGTCGTTGAAGCAAGAAAGTGAGTATACATACTGAAAAATAAAATCTTCCTAATTAAGGTGGGAACACACTTAACATCAGAAGTTGGTTAGGAGGTAAACCTGCAGCCTCAGTGGGTATCTAGAACTGAATATGTAGATATATACAAGGCCTATGAGATAACAAGGTTGTCTGCCTTCTTGCAATAATAAGGACATTGGTGTTATTGGGAGACAATTATGTGTGATAAACTGATGGGAATAGTCAGTAAGGAGAGTAGTTAGAAATGTCAACTAGGAAAACATTGTACCAAGAAATGTGAGTGCAGGAAAACAAGTATGAACCAGTAACAGTAAGGAAACTCTCATAGAAACTAGTAGAGGCCTTTGTACTAGTACTGTATAATACAGTGAGGCATTGACTTACAGATCTGTCTGGGATTGGCTACGACTGGCACACATACTTTAACTTCTGGTACAGACTTGCACAAACCGATATTTGAGTCTTGGAGGCTTATTACATGATGGGGAAAACTCATTGTTCATTCGTTGATGCTTCACAGCAATCAATGGATGTTTCATGGGAAAGTTTTGTGTGGTGTAGTGGAATTGAAGAAATCAGTCGTAATAGAAAAGCACCAGCTCATCTATTATTCACACTCACTCATCTGTAAAAAAAAAAAAAAATTAGAGGAAACATTTGCCATAAGTACAAATGGCCTAAACATGGTCCGCAGTAAACTGACACATGACTGTAATCTATATTTCTTCAGAGTTGAGTGTCCTGTAATTCTTGTCGCCTCTGTCCTCTGTAATCTTGACTCTGGGGCTCGCCTTTAGGGTCACACTCCTTTCTCTGTGGTATGTCCAGCCAATGTTTTTTATAGTTTCCATTTCAAGTACTCATAGATTCCATTAATGTGAAGTATTTGGGTGAGTTATCAGGGTTTGCCACCAGAGAGATAGGGGTTCTACTCTTATTGTTTTTGTTTCTTTCGACTTTTCCAGCTTTGACAGTTTTTGCTTTATTACTGAATTCATATTTCTATGAATCTTACATTTTTACTTGTTAAACTCCAATAGAAACCTGCTTCCAAAAACGTCTGCATTCTGCACTCAGCACTCCTTTTTTTTAAAAGAACCATGGCATCCTTTAAACAATCATACAGAATATTTTAATTCTTTCCTTTCTTGAACTTAATAACATCAGAGGCAATCATAAACCTCACTCCATATGCTCAATTAAAAAAATAAGTTTATATTGGCATACTGCATAGATCATCGAGATGTTTCTGGTAAAAAGAGAAAAAATCACATTTTCAATCCAAGTATACACTTGGAATATGTAATATAGGTGTTGTGTTGCAAGGAAAAGATAATTAGGTAATGTAAATAATACAGAATAGTTGCTTTGGACATGTCCTGAAATATGCTTCTTATATACCTTGTAATGGATGACCGGTTTCATATTCCGGCCCTCACCCCCAGGCCGCCAGGAGGAGCTTTCATGTACAGGCCCCGAATTCCAGCAGGGCCTACTGGACTATGTAAATTTTTTTGCACAGCCGAGCTGGATACCTTGGGGGCCACTGGGAGTCGCTGTCAGGAGGCCAGTGGACTCTTTTGTGCATTATGACCCGGAGGTTCGTCACAGGAAGAGCGACGGGCTTTCGGGGTGAGGAAAAGCATTGTTTACCCTGACCTGGAAGGAATAAGGACTTGTGGACTGTTGGATTGGGAACACTTCGGGTCGGGGAATATAAAAGGACTGAGGGAGCTCCCAGACGATGAGCTGAGCTGGGTGGTAGGAGGGCAACGCGTCTGGGAGTGGAGGATTGTGATTTATTGGATTGGTTATTGTTTATTGAGAATAGTGGAGTGGTGGTGCTTTGTGCACTTAATTATTATAATAAATAATAATTATTGGACTTTACCTAGTGCCCCTACTGAGACAACCTATTTATTTACATGATAGAATTCCATGTGAAATCAATTAATAAGTTAAACATAGTAACAAAGCTATGTGATGTCAACCAAGCAAACTTAAATCTTTTAATAATAAATTTGCTAGCATAGCATTTTTCAGCTCAAACATATGAATTTTTAGTAAAATTAATCATAATATTTTTAGTACATGAGAGAGCATCTGCTTGTCTATCCAGAAAATCCATTTAATCTCTGAGAGTGTATCTGGACAATACATTATAATGGCCTAAGGAAATATGCAAATTACTGTTTGCAAAATGATATGGATTAGTAGGTAATTGATTTGAACTGGTTTGATTCAAAGTTGAAGTTGTTTGTTCATAGTGTTTGCTGTGAAGTGGAGTTTGTCATTATTGCTCAATTTCAACTGTCAGTCACACACTACAACATATGATCTCAGCCTGTGTACTGCCTGTTCTGGTAAGGCCACTGGTCACCAAAGGCTTGACTAGTCTTTCCTTTAATCAGCAACTATCTTTAATTGTAGCTGAGGAATTTCAAAGAGCTCTCTTGTCATGTAAAAAATACAATAGTACAGCTAGCATTTTTGGATCTGCTATTATGACACATTTAGTGTGTTAGGGTTGGTTCATGTCTATTGGAAGGCCACTTATACTGATTTAATCCAGACAAGAAACTGTTCTGGTCAGTGGTATTCTGAGAATGTCAAGCTCATTGTCCATTCAAAGATAGCAAGTCCTGCAAAACTGCAAAGGACTGTACTTTGCATCTTAATTGCATCACTATTGTATTGTATCACCAATGCCTACAGCTATGTCATGATATCTTGATATTGAATATCACAAAAATATTTGGTGGTTGCTTCTTATATAGCAAATACAGAGACCAAATGGCCCACATTAGTGGGACTGCAATCTCATTCTCTGACACATGATAATTTGCCCTTCAGGATTACTTTGTAAAAAGTGTACCAAATATCAAAATACCAAAATTATCAACAGGGAATGCAATCATTATCCTATTTTAGTTTCTCTGAATAACAATTAAAAGTAATGAAAATTCCTATGACATTTCACACATTCATACAACATGAAAGTGTTAATCTCTTGTTTATAGCCAAATTGTGCATTTTGTCCCCAGGGACACATTAGGAAAGACATTGTTCCTGTACCCTTGTCACTGTGAGGTTGTCAAACTCTACAATGACTTCAGTCTCAGAAATAAACCCACATGCTTCCGGCGTTTATCCCCTTTAATGATAATATTCAGGAGCTTTATAAAAATCTTTGCACCTCCCAATATTATCCCTAGTTCAGGTAAATATCATATAACCCTTTATGAGCAACATCCTGTCTGCCCTTCTTAAATCTCTGAATAATGGCCAAATAAGTAATCTTTCGCCACTTTACAAATTCATTCATCTTCATTTTACCATCTAGTGAAGAATCTAAACAACAAGCTGGTTAAGTTTGCAGATAATAACAAACTTGGTGGAACAGCAGAAATTCCAAAATCAGATGAATCATTACACAGGAGCCTGGGCAGCATATGGGATTGAATACATTTGTGGCAGATAAAATGAATGTATGTTAATGTAAGGTATAAAATGGAAGTAGAAAAAGATTTGTATGACAACAGGACTTTGGAAACTTTGATCTAGAAGTCATAGTGGACTTACCACAAACATAAAATAATAGTTTACACATGGAGGCAAACAGGATGTAAAATTATACAACAGAATGTGTGAAGTACAAGTCAATGAAGGTTATGCATAAGTTATAATAACAAACTAGTGTGACCTCATAAGTACTGGATACAGTTTAGTCTCCAGTCTACAAAAAGACATAACAGTGCCAGAGACAGTCAAGAGGAGAGAAACTAGCCGATTTCAGTACTGAGTAAATTGAGATATGAGAACATAAGGGGTTGAATCTTTTCAATTTAAGCAAACAGAGATTAAGAAGTAATATGATGAAGTGTTTAACATTATGAAGGGTATTGGATACCAGATGTAACTTTAAAATAAATTGTTCAACAAGAACATGATGGCATATTTGGAAACTTGTTAAGGGCAAATTTCACAGAGATTTTAAAAATATTTTGTTCACAGAAAGAGCAATGAACATACAATAAATTTCCAAGTGGTGTGGTAGACAGTAGGAATTAAGGGACTTTCAAATCTCAACTTGATGTTACTTTGGAGAATCTAGGTAATTATGATTAGGCTGTGTCATACACATGTGCATAGGGAACAGTTTACAGGTTCAAATAATGTTATTTGTCAGCCAGGCCGGGGTTGTTGCTCTCACCTGATCCTCTCTCCTCTTATTCCTCTGCAGCCCAGCTGAAGACCTAACACAATTCCAGCACAATTGTAGTGCTAGTCTACAGACCACCAGGGCCATATTCATTGTTCATGACTGAATTTAGCAACCTTTTTATCTGATTTGCCTATAAAATATGATCACATAGTGTTGATAGGGGTTTTAATGACATATTGATGTAGAAACTGACACTTTTAGCAAACATTTTACTTATTTGTTAAATTCAGTAGGATTTTGTCAGATTGTCAAAGATCCAACTGAAAATCACAACCACACATTAGATTTAACTATAACTTACAAACTTGAAATTCAAAATTTAAATAGTACTCCATCAATCCATCCATTTTCCAACCCGCTATATCCTAACTATAGGGTCAAGGGGTCTGCTGGAGCCAATCCCAGCCAACACAGGGCACAAGGCAGAAAACAAACCCCAGGCAGGGTGCCAGCCCATCGCAGTAAATATTACTCCATTAAATTAAATTATTTCTGATCACGGCTTAACACTAGAATTACCAAAGCCTACGAAAACTTGTAAATCCGGCCCACCTTAAATCCCTTAGCACCTCTCCGTCAGCGTCATTTGTCTTCCAAATGTGCCGATAAAGAAAAGCAGCAAGCAGCCTACTATTCCATCCCCAAGGCTGCAGAACGGCCACAAAGTTCTCCCAGTTCCAGCCTTCATTATCTGGGAGTGAAGTGCTGGAGTTTTAGAATGGAAATAATAGATTGTCTTGTGCTTGTAATCAGTGAGCGCATTTATTTTCCCCGATCTTGCCCAGTCTGCACAGGACTCCAGGACATGCAGAGGAAAGAATGCTTCTCTGCCAGGTGGGCCATGAACGCTCTTCTTTTCTCAGTGGACCCCATACATGCCTTGCACAGTACATATGCGTTGATTTGCACCAGGTCAAGCTTGTTATAGCACAAGCAACTGGCCACCTGCGTGCTTCTGCTTGCACTGAATAAGCTCATGCTTTCTGATATATGCTGTCAGCGCATCACCGGGAAAAAAAGAAAGAGACAAATATATGTGACATTTCGAAGAAATCATTGTATGACCTGAATAGTACCAATCAGAAAACATCATCGCACTAATGCAATATTATTTGAAGACAAACACCGTCAGATCGGTGTAAATTATGCTGGCGCTGTTAGTTAGGGTCAGATTAGGAGGGAGGGAGAGCGTGAACTTGACTGAGAGAATAAAAGTGAAAAAGCCAACTTTTATGAGTAACATAAATTTACACCCGATCTGTTCATTTTCAACAGTTTTATTCTCCCTGTCACGTTCACACTCCCCCCGATATGGCACTGCTAGTTTTCAAATAAAGACATGGTATAATAGAGATGAACTCAAATGAGGATGAGGGTTCTATATCGGAGAAAGAGAACAGAAACCCTCCCTGCAAGAAACGTCCACTCACACATAAGAATAACACAGCTGCAGGCATAAGGGCAAAATACGGCACCGTTTCGATGTAGCAAGAGGTTGGGTGTAATCCTGCTAGTGGATATTATTGGTCAATCTGCCATGCATGTCCTTCAGTGAAACAGCAGGGCTTACAGAGCTTGCCAAGGTATCATGCAAAGTCCTATTTGTGATTATGTTTTGTGATGGTCTTTATATAAAAAACATGTATATGTTACTTATATAAAAACCAGATTGAATGTTATTTACCTATTTACCTTAATTTATTTACTTATCTTCCTACAGCATAAAGTCACAAGAAGACTGCAGAACTTCCTGTGTTTGATCGACATGGGCATGCTGACAAAGTACATGGGCAATGCTACTTCAGTGCATGAATGACTTTAGCTGCAGGTGGAAGCTCCTGTTGCACATTACACAACTGTTGTTATGGTTCTGCCTTTGTCCAGAAACGGTTTCATAAGCTTTTTGACCTTAGTCTCGCAAAGTCTTTCTCCCCTGGCACTGCACATGTAGTTTGCCCCTTCGGTCTCAGATTTCATATCCCAGCTGAAGACTCACTGGTTCAGTTTAGCATATACTGACTAAAGCTGTTGATTAACTGTGCATACTGCATCTGTTGTTAATCATTAGCACAAAACGTAAGTCATATGATAGTTATAATTTGTTACTAACCCTCACCTATTCTGTTTCTCTTCTTGGTGCTGAAATATAACACTTGGTGCTACTGCCCTACTGTGAAGTTGTTTTGCCTGCCTAAAGAAAAGTCTTGTTTGATGGAGGGTAGAGGGGTCCTTTCATCAGACTAGCTGGCCCAGCACTGACTCAGCTGTGGAATGGTCAATAGGGGGAGACAGCTTGATGGCCAAGGTCTCCAGGACTCTGAACAAATTCAAATCCTATTATGTGATATCTACTGTTGAATTCTACTCTGTACTTGTAATATTACTATTACACTATAGTATTTTATTGAGGATTACTTGTGTTCTGTTGTTTATATTATATACGCCCCCTTTTCTTGACATCCACTGCATGTCCCACTTATCTGGACAGGGGTCTATGGTTGAACTGCCTTTCCCAAGGTTTCTTCCATTTTTTTCCATACAAGAGTTTGTTTTTTTTTTAGGAGTTTTTCCTTGTCTTCTTAGAGAATCAAGGCTAGAGGGCTATCAAAAAGCAGGACCTGTTAAAGCCCATTGCGGCATTCGTTGTGTGATTTTGGGCTATACACTGATGACATAATTTCCGTTACCCAGAATTCCCCTTCCTGCCACATCAGTTCCGGTTCCAGCTGTCCTGACACCACCTCTTCTTCCCACCCACCATATTTATAGAGCAGTCTCAATCTTTTAGTCAGTTCATTTGTGAACTCCGCTGCTGTAAAGATGTATTTCCTTTCATTTGCTGATTTTTCAGTATACGGGGTAGCCATCCCCAAAGTTGTTTCTCTCCGCTGTCTGATTTTTTATTACATATGAATGGCCTGTTTCCTTCACAACTTTTCTAATGTCCTATTAATCTCATTGCCACAGCTGTCATCTTCTTTACCCTTTGCTACTTCTCAAATAAATACGGAGACAGCACTGCTTAAATTGTATAAAAGAACTCTTCCTTTAAGAAAACAACTTCACAAACTTCTTTTGACCACTAATGACATCTGAGATTGCTTCCATGACAACCATTAGAAACTTTTTGTTATACTGTAGTTCCGTGCAGTCTCCTCCACTATTAAGATCTGAATGTCTCTGTCATCTTATGAAATACATATTAGAGGGTCTCTGCCTTTTCATTAGCACCCGCTATAAAATGCACAATTTTACTGTTTTCAAAGAAAATTTACAATAGACTAGAATCTTTGGTGAGGTCAGTGATAAACTGGATAAAGTATTTTATTTTAATGTAGAGCCAAGTAGGCAAAAAATGGTCATGGCTACATTTTTGTGAGATGCTCCATTCACTCTTGACATCTTCACCCTTGTAGCCATATGTATTTAATATTATATTTGGTCAGTTAGTTGTCAGAAACTACTCCAGAGCCTATTTTTTTCTAATCTAGAGAAAAAATCGAGAGTGTGCGCCCCTCGACTTTCTTGTATACTGAGATGAGGGTAAAGGTCATCAGAACCAATATTTCTCAAATATCATATCTATTTGTTTCTCATCATAACTAATTGATAATAGCGATACACAATCATTTATCTTAATGTATAATTATACTTTATATTAAAATAATATTTTCTCACTTAAAGAGGTTGCATTTTTTCATGATTACATATGCCTTACCTAGATTACGTGCAAGGTAAAAACAGTTATAATCACCTAAAAACATAGAAAAAGTGTTAGTACTACTTTATATATCATTTGTTGCTTTAATAATAGCTACATTTAATTATGATAATGATGGCAGAAATTTAAAAAAATCATAAAATTAAATGCATTACCAGGAACACGACATGGACGTAGCAACTTATTGTTCCCGTTACATTTTTATATTTACATGGCATGTTCAATGTTTACACATTATTATTAAACCAATGCTGTATAAATTAAAATTAATAACAGGTTTTGAAACAATATGTGATATATTGAATACAGTTTTTAATATCATGTACACATTTATATTTCCATGATACAAAAAAAAATGTAGATGGTTGTTTAAATAAACACTATTTCTGGTTGAGTAATTTTTGTTAAATTTCATATATCTTTGCTTTTTATCATTATATATATCTGTACAAAATTTGAATCATCTATCTGTAATTATAACCATAGTTTATTTGAAGATTTGTGAAAGTATTCAGTTAAAGTACAACTTCTGCCCAAAGGTTGATAGAATTCCTTATTTTTGATATAAAGCTGGTGTACAAAATCTTACTGACCTAGGTCAAAGCGTTTTCGAGTTATTGTGTTTACACAAACAGGCATAATTTCAAAAATGGTATTTTCGGACTCAGGAAGATCTAAACGTCAAGATTCATCAAAATCTCAAGGTCAATTTTTTTCACAATTCTTATACTTTCTCTATACTACACGAGAAAGTAAAAAGCTGAACAATTTACAGAGTGATAATTTGTAGATAGTTGTTAATGCAAACACCATTATGAACTCAATGGCTTCCTGTCTGGTTTCTATATATTGATGTTTATCTGCTGTGCTGTCTGTAAACTCTTACTTCTTTGAACATTTATTTGTTTATGTACTTTATTTGGATCTAGTGCATATTTCCCTATAATTTATGTCTTCTAATGTAATACATTTAAATGGATTTCTATGTAGTTATTAAAGTTCCTTTAAAAAGTGTAAGTTTTGTGAGGTTAAAGCATTCCTAACTCATATTTTTGTAAATTGTTAACAGGCATATTGTGTTGTTGGCATAAAGAGAGAGAGGTTTTATTTCACCAAAATTGTAACTGCAAAACCTTGCTCAGTAAAGAGTAGAGAGGACAGGAACAACATGGTTTTCATGAAATCTAAATCTAACCTAAAGAGTATCAATGGCTGTACAGTAAACCTGTCATTCAACATGGATGCCTGTTATAACCAAGCTATGTTGATAGACTGAATCAGTCATATTCTATACTGAACCAAGTCATTTCAGTTTTCTGCTAAAACTTTTAAAAGCTAATTAGCATCAATTCGCCCTCAGGCTGTCACACTTCTGCAAATATAATGCAATTTTTGAGAATAGCCACCAAATAGATGTTTTTTAGTATACAGTTTTTATATTTTATATTTTAAAAGCTGTACAAACATACATTGCACAAAATTATTTATTCACCAATATACATGCATTCCCCAAATTCTAATCAACTGTTTTATGAAAATGTTCACATATGAAGAAAGTAATTTCATATACCTTTGCATTTTATAAATCACAATGAAGCTGAATTTTAATAGTTATGAAAACGCACACCACTAGCACTAATACCCAGTCATTCTCATAGTTATTCTAAGTACATCTAAATCCAGTCTTTTGAAGGGAGAGAGGCAGAACTGGATGTTTGAATCCAGACTGTATGTTGGTTACATGCAATCCAATTTTGAGACATTATTACAGTTAATGGTACAGTTTTTCTGCAGCGTGCTCTGCTAGAGAGCTACACAGTAATCTGGGAAAAAAAGATGTAATTCAATTGCACTGTTACCATTGCCAAATCGCTAGACAAAAACAAAGCCAAAAATACCAGCATGAGTCGAGTCCAGAGAAATGTTTTATAAAAAAAAAATTGATTTGAACAAAAGAATGATTGATAAAAAAAGGTTTTGTATTCTGCCAACTCTGATAGAAAATTAACTTTTCAGTAACCATTTAAAACTGTCTCATCATTGACAAAGGTTATGAGGATATGCCTTTAAGAACATGACAAGCTTCCTAATGATGTGAGCACTGTAAAAAAGAGGCAAAGACCATGAAAAAGGTTTGGGGTAGCCACCCTGTATACTTGAACAAAAAGTTTTCATCTTTGAGCAACAGAGTAGTCTTAAGAGACTGGGTCCACAACTGAACTGGTGAAACACAAAACATGGTGGCTTTATATAGGTTAGTCAGGATGGACGTGTTCTGAGGGTTGGTGTCAGGAGTTAGGTCAGAGGTGGACACGGGAGTGAGGTCATAGCTGGAGCAGGGATTGATGTCAGGTGGAATTTCCTTCTGTATGTCTGCAGAGGAAGCAGTTAGTGTACATTATCAACTCCTGGTCTAGTGTATAGATATCTTTGATTAAACCAATCAAATACCTTCCATGTGCATGTGTGTGACAGCACAAACCGTGATGATCGTGACACAACAAAAATGGTAATAAATATAGCCCAAGTAAACATATAGAACTGAATCCTAGAGGCTAATCCATAAATTAATGGTAAAATTTGATTCGAGGTTATACATTATATAAGACACCCAAACAAGTCCAAGAGCTCACAATGAGGTGGTGGATTTCAAATATAAAATTAAAGGAAACTGTAAATTTTAATACTGTGGTTGAATCAGCTTGTCACATTTGTTTTTTACATGTCTATTCATATTACACTGAGAGTCTTGGCCCCAAAAAACAAACACAATACAAATGGGAGAAACTCAAGACAAATTGAAAGACCACAGATAAATAACCTTAATTAATGAAGTGAAAGGTTTTTTTTATACCAAATGTTATTTTTAAAGTTGTTCTGTCATTTTGTATGTCATTTGGTGTTATCTGAACAAAAAAAATAACCACAGATACTTGAAGCCAGAGAATGTTTAAAAAGTTTTTCCATTGAAATAAATGTTAATTAGGTGTTCATATTATGAAAATTCATTTTACAAAGGGTTTTTTCTGGAACAGATTAACTTCGCAACATGGTTGTACCTTGTACAGAGAAAAATTTTTAAAGCTAAAGCTTATTATCATTAGTGTTAAGTAAATGAATATAAACATGGAAATCAGGAAAAAATCTTCATCTCATTTCACCTGCTAAAATTATATTCCTTCTCTTACAAATAAAAGCAACAATAAATGTATGTGTCTTCTACTGTTTTGAATATTATCACCATATTGTGCTTTCATTTAAAGTGGGAAAATATAATTAGATTTTTTTCATTAATTTGCTTGACATCTTCAGATGAATTAGCAAATTGGTTTAAGCAGCAGGTGTTCCTTTTTGCTTTAACCATGATGCAAACAAAAGAAGTACAACATATACAAATTAGGAACATTTACAACTTAGCACGAATTTTACACTTTTCATGGAATATGTGGTATTGTATTTTTTAGTCCTACGCATTATAAAAAATCATTTGAAGGGACTTCTTAAGCTCGGCAGGCATCTGCTAGAAAATTATCAATAGCAACTCAGCCATTTCACATTTTATGGGTAGGAAGACAACATGTTTATACTTTTACTGTGCTGTATTTGAATTGATCATTTATATATCAGTCTGTAGTATGTAGAAAATACTTTTTCTTAAAAACAGAGGAAGACCTATAATCATTGATACTAAAACAAAATAAATTGAAAAACTCTCTTACTTTTTATGTAAAGTGTCAGTATGAGCTCCATGCTGTCACCTTACATTTATACATGGCTGGATTTTAACAAGGACTTACTGGGGCAGTAGCCTAGGGCCCTAACCAGTAGATGACCCCCAAAAAAGGGATTTTAACAGCAAATTTGCTGAATTTGCCAGCTACTTTTTTTTTTCTGAAAAAAAATTCTAAGTGCTACTACATGTAGGTTTGTATTTTACGCTCCTTTATATGCATCACTATTATTAATAATATTCTGTGTATGATGTGATCAAAGAGAAAAATAGGACAAGGACACTTCACATGCATGTAATGAATATATGAAACCTATACAAGATCTCTCCTAAATACTTACAAACATGCTACTTTAGTTCCTTACACCGATCCTCCGCTCCTCTGTGTGCTTTTGTGGACCTTGGGAGCTGAAGACATGAAGTCAGTGCCCATCTATATTTTATAGTGTATAAGTCAAGGTACAATGAGTCTTGCTACAATTAATGCTTTACGTTTTAATATGAAACTGTACAAACCCAGGCGCAATTTCTTCTCTTAACCTTGGGGGTGGTTGTGAAGAACATTTGAAGGCTACCATGTGCCTGTAGCACCACCTGGAAACATAAAATAAAAATAGGGTGTATTAAATACTCCTATCATCAGCTACTTGTGCTGCAATTGTGCCACCTAAGCAGCTCAGTTTCACTGTACCGCAAAAGTGGTTTATCTATAGACAGACAGGGTGATGAGCCTGTGCGACAGTTAAAGCATGGCAAAATATATTCAGAACTGGTCTGCCATCCATTGTAATGGGCCGTGTTTGATCACCCTCAAATAAGATGAATGAATTGTCTGCTCTCATAATGGGTCACAGTGAATATACGTACAGTGGCATTTTGTGTTTTATGGAGTGCTAGCTTAAACCTGATATACCTGATACCGTTTCAATGCTGGATAGATTTCATCTTACTTTAGCAGATAGAGACCTAATGCAGTGTAGAAAAAAGACAGGGGGATACTAGTCATCAGTGTAAATGAGGAATGGTATAAAAGGGGCCATATTACAGTCTAAAGTACAATTTTTATTTTGGTCTTCAAAATTCTGGCTGTTGGAATTAGACTACATTATTTGCCCAGGGAGATAACTTACATTATCCTTATTAATATTTATATTCCTCCCTCTGCAAATGGGTTACTATGAAATGGAAATGATTTAATCTGTCACCAAGACTATCGATGTTTTATTCTGACCCTACAGTTATAAAATGTAATACTTTCAACCATGTGACTTTTGAAGAAACAATGACAAACTTCCATCAGATTGTGTCATATTCCACTCAAGGAAATAATAACCTGGACCTGCTGTATTCAATTATTAAAGATGACATTAAGTGTAAACTTTTGGTTCCTTTGGACAGATCTGTCCACAACCTGATTCATCTTATTTCCTGCTATGAGCCTATCATTAGTAAACAAAATGTTACCACCAGGATAGTGAGGAAGAGAAGCCTGGCTGAAATGGCTCTGAATGACTACTTCCAAATGAGAGACTGGGAAATAATGTGTGTGTCACATGAGGATGATATTGAGGAACTCAGTCACTGTATCACAGACTATATATACTGTACTTTTGAGTTGACACTGTGGTAACCACAAAAACAGTGCATTTCTTTCCAAGAAACAACCCCTGAATTACTAAGGAGCTAAAAAGTCTACTGAATGAGAAAAAGACAGCATTAAAATCTGGTGACAAAGAGGCTCTGAAGAGAGTCCAGTGAGTGCTAAAGAAAAAGCTGAGTGACGGAAAAGAAGTGTACAAAGCTAAAATATAAAACAAAATTTAAAAAAAAGCTTACTTAGAATAACATGAAAGATATCTGAAATGGCCTGGGCATAATTACTGGACTTTAGTAATCCAGACCCCAGGTTCTAAAAAGGGATGTGGACAAAGCTAATGTCCTGAACTATTTTTAATAGATTTTCCCTCCTAGTACCACCTTCTTCAAATGACCACTCCTGATACACCATCTTCCCTACTTCTGCTGTATCACCTGAAATGACCAGTGAAAAGTCCACCTCTGACCATCAGTATGTGCTGTCCATAACTAAAGACCGAGTGAGGACATAACTGAGGAAGCTAAACACAGGAAAAAAAAGGAGTCCTTAAATTCTTATGATCTGTCTTGACCAACTATTTTTTTTCCTCTGGCACCTGCCTGGTCTTTTAATAAGGTTCCAGATAGTGCCACTTTTGGAGAAAGCATCCTACATTGTTCCTGTTCTAAAGAAAATCGGTGCTTTTTACCTAATGACTACAGACAGGTGGCATTTATTTCTTACATCATGAAAATTTATCAGATGCTGGCCCTCTACTATATGAGTCCTCTTATGGTAGACTACCTGGATCCACTGCAGTTTATCTATGGACAAAGAACGGAGTGCAGGATGCAATTTTCTATTTGCTCCACCAGGCTTATTGCAACCTGGACAAAGCTGTCAGCACTGTGAGGATTACGCTTTTTGGTGTCTCCAGTGTGTTCAGCATTACCCAGCCATCCTTGTTAAGGGGTAACCTCAGAACTGTGCTGGTGGATGAACCTATGGTGTCCTGGTACTGGACTATTAATCTGGCAGACAGCAGTTTGTGAGACTGAAGGACTGTATCTCAGGTATAGGTGTGAGCAACTTTACAGCACCACAAGGAACAATCCTGTCTCCTTTTCTCTTCACTCTGTACACCTCAGATTAAAAATATAACACCAGATCATGTCACTTGCAGAAATTATCAGATGAGACAGAGTGTAAGAGTCAGGTGGAAAACTTTCTTTCTTAGTGTGGAAATAAAGCTTAATATCAGCAAAACCAAGTAACTGACACTTTAGGGAATGGATGGAGAGATCGTTCACTTGTACAAGTACTTGGGAATCCATATCAATGACAGGCTTGACTGTTCTCATAACACAGAGGAATTACATAAGAAAGGACAGAGTAAGGTTTTTCTTAGGAGACTGCATTCCTTTACTGTATGGTAGTGACATCCTTCACATCTTCTATGACTCTGTGATGGCCAGTGCAGTTTTCCTTGCATTGGTGTGCTGGTCACTTCAAGAGAGGCCCACAGAATCAACATACTATTTAAAAAGGCTGACTCAGTGATGGATCTTACAATGGATGTCCTTGAGGTAATAGAGGAACAGAGAATGATGAGAAAATTTACTGCAGTTATGAAAAATGTTGCACATTCTGTCACCTTTATAACAACAGCAACACACCGGCATAATGCCTCTCAGTGTGATCAACATTTTTCTTCCTTTTGGCCATTCTGATGTGTGTTCAGACCATAGTATGTGTATGTCTATCTATCTATCTATCTATCTATCTATCTATCTATCTATCTATCTATGTGTGTCTCTGAGACCTTGAAGTTGATTTGTATTCATAGTATTATGTGTAAATAGGGCCCTAAAAATGCTTGTAGTCCAGGGAACCCCAACATCCTTAATCTGACAGCAAAACTTGCCTGGAGTAAATTAAAAGAAGGCAGACGTACAAGCTGGAAAAAAGTTTACTTGTATATACAGCTGTCATCAAGCTACATGATGTTTCCTATAACTTTTCACAGGGAGTTGTAGACATTCGCATTGCACAACCATTAGTGTCAGTTGTATAATGTGACACTCAGCAATTCAGTCATAATGCTTCATTATAGCATGTCACAAATAATGGAGTGGATTCTTATGTCTTACATTTAATAGGAAGTTATTACTAATAGTATGATACATACAGTACATACAAGAAGTGAGAAACATTGGCAGCTACAAGGAAGGAAAAAATGCATATTTCCGGACTATGTAAATGGAGAAGAGGTTAATTTAACATTGGACCTGGAATAGATGTCTGCTTGAAGTTTTCTGTTTGTCTTACCACAGCAGAGTGGAAAACGACTGAGTGATATTGTGGCCATGGTCTGGTGTGCAGTATGAGATTTGGGATAGTGACAACAACAAGTATGCAACTTATTTTTAGCATAGCACTCTTCAATAAGTGCAGGCGCAAAGCTTTGTGAACAAGCTGTCTTAGTTAAAATACAAATATAGATTATACTAACTACAAAATACAGAACTGGCACACATGTAAATACAGATTTGTTAAAACACAGAACAAGATATAAAAGGATTACGCATAAATGGAAACCCAACAATATCTGTCCATTAATTAACTGATGAACTATGATAGTGGTGATTAAAATGGTAAAAGAAAAAGTCAAAAATTAAGCCACAGTCCCGGAGACCCCAACCTACTGGCCACCTACCCATTCCTGAGTTTTCTATAATGAATTCTGAGCTGGCTATTCAATCTGATAAGAGAATTTTTCATGCAATGACTCCAGTGCTTCTTTATTTGTGATGACTTTTCCATACACAGGAGAGCAGCCTGGCTGTAGAGCAGTGGAACCATTCAGCATGTACTGCTAATCAGTAGCTCTCATGAAAGGTCCTACAGAGTCATGTAAAGGCATGCACATTATAATTCATGAAGATTTACAAGTGTGTAGCACATCTTCCTTGGGTATCCTATAATATTGTATATTATAAGAAAAAAGAACACTTGAATGTTTTAGAAGGCTTATTTGAGCAAATGAGGATGATTTTTACTTTGCTTGTCTTTTTTCTCACTTAACAGCTTTTAACCAGCCAAACAAACTTTTAAATGCATTTACTGGCATTGACGTTAGCTTTTCTGTGATGAGGAATTTCAGTTGCTCAAAATGAGTTGTTGTGTTAGAAAAATGTACTGTTAATGATACTCTTTATGTAAGTTGATAATGATTTTTTCTTAGAATCCAGGTTATATTAACCTCTGGCACTATTGTTAGCTATAGATAACAAGATAGGAGAATGCTGTGAAAGATATTGCCTAGCAGAAGAAGGTAACAGTTTGCTAACTTGGGCAGTGCTAAAGGTGAGAAAAGGTGAGAATCACAACAGCATTTTCTTATTTATTATTAAAGAGAAAAATATTATGAAAAATTTTCAAAGAAACTATCAGGAAATTGTGTGGTACCGCTAAATATTTTGTGTGGTAATTACACACCAAAAAGTAAAATATAAAATCTTAATGATGCAGTATTTATCAAGAGATTTTAAAGTAACACTATGTTATTATAACAGATAAATAAACAGAAGAATGAAAATAGTTACTAATTACTTATCTGAATGTAAAATATTTATTTCCATTTACTCTTTTCATTCTGCTACCACTCTGATCATCTCTCCTCATTTTGTTTGTTTTTTCATATAATCCCTTAGGAGAAATTCTGTTTTTGTATGAGCTTTGAAGGTCAGGGCACAGGGTCAGCCATCATACAGCACCCCAGAGCAGTTTTCAGGTTAAGAGCCTCGCTCAAGGGCCCAACGTCCTTTCTAGCAGTAACGGGATTTGAACCTGTAACCCTTCAAATACCACCACAGATCCTTAGCCTCATTGCCTTTTCTTTGTCCCTGGTTTTCCACTTGGTTTTTGTGGATTGCAGTAAGACAATTTTCAGATTTGTAGATTTCTCTACTCAATTTATCACTCCGCCACAAACCATAACACTCTCACATCTTTGTACTGTGGCTGCTGTAACAATGTGTTTACCAAAGTAAAGCATATACTGTATTTGCTAGTAAATATTACACACCGTTTACACACATAGCCAGGTTAGTCAGACGTGGTGCACTGGCTCCACCTACATGTTCCAGATTAGCACGCCTGCTGGTATTCCTTTAACTGTCACTGGCAAGCTGGCAGTGCACCTCAAAGCAGACCTATTTATTGTTGCCAGTTTTCATTTTTGATATTATTTCCTAACATACCTTTTTGAATATTTATTTACTGTTAACCTCATTCTTTTGCCATCAATCTTTGACTTTTCCTTTTTCCATGCATTTTCATGGACATAGCAGAAACTGCTTCCTATCTATTCTTCTCATTCTTGTGTAAATTGTTGTTAATGTCTTGTTAATTAATGTTTATCCATAAAATTTAATTGTACTCATTGAGCTTTTCACAAAGCATACTTTTCTTTCCAGTCTTTTTATCAAGTTTTATTCAAAATATACACCTTATCATTTTATTCTTTTTTTAAACAATGATTTATTGATTTTTTGGAACAACACAAACAGCAACAAATCAGCACAGCCAAATACAAATAAGAAAAAGAGAAGAAAAAAAAAAACAAATACAGGTACATGAGTTACAGATATACATGTCTGGGTCAAAATATGTACAGCGTTTCACATTTGAAGTGAAGGGAAATAAAAAAGAAAAAAAAAGGGGAGAAAAGAAACTCCTTATCATTTTAAATGTAATTTTAGTATTTAATTATCATTGCAGGTATCAGTTTATACACATAACTGTTGTCTTGAAATTCTGGCACTTGCTTGAAGAGTAATTTCAGCAGCATCTTCCAGGTTTCCTTTTTTAAAATTCTTTAAACATAAAATTCTTAGCATTTTTTCATTCTTCTGTATTTTTTACCAAGTTGTTTGTGATTGCTGAAGCTATATTTGCATTGGAATTTACAAGATATTACGTCCACACTATGTCAAAAACACTTGTATAACATCAACAAACAAATTCAGTTTTTACCTATGTTACCTAGTTAGCTAGATTACAATATGCAGAGCTTTATTTGGGAGGGGTTTGCTTAATAATGATTAAATTTTCATATCAAAATATATTCTTGTATTGATTAACAGTTTATAACCAACTGAGAGAAAGTAGGAACATTTCACCAGGGAATCAAATTCTTTCAAGCATAACAAGATAATTAATTCTGCATTTAACATATTCCAGAGATTTCATGGATCATTTAATTTTTTCATGTCTGTCTTCACTGTACGCACATTGACATACACCCGCTCTCATTTGTTACAATTATCCAGTAAGTCACGTACAGTGTATAAGTTGAAAAGTAACTTTTATTGCAGTGCAAGCAAAAAAAAAAAAAAAAGAAACAACAGTATTAGGCTATATTGCTCAAATTATTATTTATATTTTTAATTAGTTATTCAAAAGTTTTTTGATTAGTTTTTGTTTATTAATCATTTTACTTTGAGAAAAAATAAATAAGAAGAAGAAAAAAAGAAATGGAGTTTTAGTGGTTTATTATGTACTGCTGGTGCTATGTGTATTATTATATTAGACCAAGACAGTTATATTTCCTGCAGTTATACCAAAGGTAAAATGTTGTTGACTTGTAAGTTAAATTCAATGGTACAATCTGTATTTTTATTTTACAGTTTTTATGTGCTGGTACATCCATTCATCCATTTTCAAATTTGTTCAGTTCAGTTAAGGGGCATGCTCTGCCACAACCTCTGGCAGAAACCCTCACTAAATTAGGCCAATTTTGAGTCACCATATAAACTAACACTTGGGGCTGGGAAAGGAAAACAGAGTGCTAATAGAAAAATCCATGCAGGCCTTGAGCAGCATGAAACTTTCACAAAACTGAAGACAGGGCTAAGATTCAAACCCTAAAACCTGGCTCCTCGTGTATAAAACCTTTTCTTAGATCCCATGCAAAAAGTTTGCTCATGCTTGAAAGGTAAAAACAGTGTGCACACACAAGGAAAATCAAATTTATAAAACTGTATGTGAGTTCCTTTATTAATATCAATTCAAGCTTTTTGTGACTCCCAATTACCTCCCACCAGTAACCAAGTATGACTTGCAAAACATTTTTGTTAAATATTCATGATTTAATTACAATATAATTTTGCCTTTACTATAAACCACAGCAGAAAAGGGGAAACGAAAGTTCGGTGAATGTGAACTTGAGGTATTACTGACATAGGCAGAGTTTAAGAGGTAGCAAGGAGGGCCTATTCCTCCGCCAAAAGGATGCAGTGTTTTGCTAAAATAATTGTCAAATGAAGGGTGATCTTTCCATATTTTTTAAGGCCACAGTTAATGTAAATATGTCAGTAATGAACAAATTAGGTGCAGAGTGAGGTAGAGGTAGCACTGCTGCCTTATAGTAAGGAGTATGGGGGCTGCACCCTGGGTGTTTCCTGAAGGAGTTTGCATTTGGATCTGTATGGGTTTGCTCCAGTTTTCTACCACAATACAAGAACATGCAGGTTAGGTGAATTGCCAATGCTAAATTGTCTTGTGATGTATGTGTGTGTGTGTGTTTTCACCCTGTTATAGGCTGGTATCCTGTCCAGGGATTGTTCCTGCCTGTGTCTGTTCCCAGCTGGGATATGCTCCAGCTGCCCCCTGCCCTAGATAAGTGGGTTTAGAGGATGAATGGATGGATCAACAAATACTATAATCTGTTCTTCCTAAAGCAACTCTTACTTGCACATCACCAGTCCCTAAAACAGATAGAGAAACACTCTATGCAGTTTCAATTACATATTAGTTTACTGTTTCATAGTATTTTCCTCTTTCCTCTGCAAACAGATCCTCAGTAGTCAGTATGAGTGATTGAACTGGTACTGAGTGCATGCTCCGCACTAATGCCCCCCTCTAAGAATACTTGCATGGAGGTCTGAGAAAATCTCACACATATCACACATCACACATACCCCCTATAATAAAATATTTAATAAACAAAAATGTGGTATCTGTCACTTTGATGAAGCAAATAAATAGCAGAAAATACTCCAACTTTCAAAGCAATTAAATAATTTGCACCCGAATGTTGCACTCTGCATCCATTTTCTAACTTGTTAAAATAAGAAACTGCTGATTTTGCTACAATTACAATATGTAGACAAACAAACTTAAAAAATCAATGCTTTCTGTCATTTAAATACCATTAATGGTATTTGTGTACATTTTTGTAATTTTTAAATGTTTTAATGTTTTAGTGTAAGTGTAGTTCATACTGTAAGTTTATATTACAAACAATTTACTATATTTGACATGGAATGTGATATAAATATGTAGCTGCACAGTTAAGATTCTAAAAAAATACATTTATGTTTGTGGTTTGTCCGGCCCCCCAAGTCTAAATATTAAACTCCCCTCAAGGTACCCACTATCATCTGAAACAAAGATTATACAAGTTGTTTGTATTATACAAAATATAATTGCAATCCTGTCAATTTGATCTACTTACCATGAAGCCAACCATCACACACAGCATAACCTTGAAGTCTGCTTCCCACACTATTAAGCATCACATACTGTATTAGTGGTATATTGGATGAAAATGTTGTGTGCTTACAAAAACAAATTCATTCTGTGATGGCACTGTTATTGTAACATTTGTGCAGTGAATTGCACTGATTATAACAGTAAAATCAGTAATCACTGCAAATTATTTTTTGGTCTTGCCCTGCTAACTCAGTAAGTAAAAATATTGGATGTATATGGGTAGCATCTTAATTACACCATTCCATAGGGATGGCATGATGCTCTTAGGGAGTACTGCAAGATTCCTATCCATTCATTGCCCATTACCAAATTCCCAACAGTTGTTAAAACCAGTGCCAGGAAAGGAATGTATGATTTCTGCATGATGGTTTCTATTATGTAGACTCATATTCAACCCTCAACTCCAAGAGGATGGTTCTAAGAAGTGTAAATTGGCTAATAAGCTAGTCATCATACTCAGTCAAAAAATCAACACAATCCCTGAAAACTCACTCCTTGTGTAGCGTGCCATTGTCAAAATCCACCAGAAGAGCCAATGCTGCCATGTCATACAACACACAGCACACACTTTTTATAGACAAAATAGATAAGTTACAAACTAAGGCATTTAACATTAAGCATTTGCATTAGGTATTATCACCAACATTGAAGACCACTGTATTAAGAGAACATGTCAATGAACGGTGACATAATTAGTTCAAGAATGTTAAAATGTGACTGACATGTCATTGAAATGCACAATGAATTGAAATTTTCTGTTCACTTCATTATCCTACTGCCTGGTGTCACTTAAATGCAAACACTCAAAAAGTCTGCATAGGACTAATGAATATATGACATTTGTTGTAATATTTAGCAAAGATCTTTTTTTTATATAAATCTCAAGTTTTGCATAAAAAATGGCTTACATGCGTTTCTGAACATTAGCACCTTTTATACTCTGAAGCTATGAGAGAACAGTTCTATACACTCTACGCCCATGTTACCCACACTTGAAGACACATAATTACTTTAGACCTTAACAATATCAATCAAATGCCAGTTTATTTTTTCAATAATAACTTAACAATATCAATCAAATGGCAATTTATTTTTCATAATATTTGGTAAATGTAATAGCGCAGACATGAGAAATGCATCAAATAATAAACTCATACCACATCTTGAAGACCATATTTCAAAGACAGTCTTTATCCCACCTTTTTGTGTAACCTTAACTGTGACCATGAAGAATCATACGATGAATTAAGTTTCAGTTTTGTGTTTTTAATATAGAATATTATATACAAATCACAACACTTTTTACATTGAAGCAGTCTGTTAGTCAACAGAGTGTGACATACATACAGTGAAGATTCACTCCCATTGATGTGCAGTGGATTCAGAGTTGTGAGTTGATTCTTTCACTTCTCTTCATTATTTTTTAAAATTCATTCTTTATCTTCTATACACATTGATTTATTTGCCAACATTTCAGGTAATTTCAGATAGAATTTTGGAGTTTGTTTTGAGTCTTGCACAGAGGACTTGACTGATAATCCATGAACAAACTGAAACTTCAATAAAGCTCTTGGCCCCCTTGGTGGCCTTATAACATAACTCAGCTGAACCTGACTCTTACTAAGCTTTAGCCCTCGAGAAAAGATGAATCTAATTTTTAGCTCATCTGTGAGAAATAAAGGAACATCATTGCCATGTGCTTTACTGGAATTATGAACAAACTGGTACCTGTAGGACATGGCCCTGTTGCATATCATCCCTGAAATGGTGCATGGATGATGGCTGGGATGAATTCTCTACTCAGTAGGTAACACCATAATTGCTTGACAGGCCATTTAATAGCAGTATTCCCAAGTTCAAAAGTACCAATTCAGGTACATTACAGGGTGCTCTTTTTCTCTGACAATCTGGGTAATACTCACCATAATATCTTTGAAAAGGTGCTCATGCTCTCAAGAAACCCCTCCCTTTGTAGCTTCTTTTTTGAGAGTAAGGAGAGTTAGGCAGTACCCCATTGATCTTGGCAAGCCATGCTTGCCATTGTGGGACAGTCTAGAAGAAACTGAAAGTTAAGATTAGTAACAAACTTGTTAAAACAATTGCCTTTTATTAAAGTTTATGATCCAAAAGAGGCTCTTCAAAAAATGAGGTAGAAGCTCAACATTATTTTTTAAATAACATGATACATGGCACAATGGACAACGTTAATCCAAAAGCAGTCTAAGCCCTACATCACAAAAAACACTACACTACACTAGAAGAACTCTACTGGAAGGTTTTGCAAAGGCACTACGTCTACATTACATGAGAGTAGCATATGGAATGCTGCACAACAAAAGATAACAGATAGAGGCTAGGGGCAAAATATATTAAAATGGAATGGTTGGAGCACAGGCCAAACCTTAACAAATATTAATTCTCCTTTTGTTATTTTTTAAACAGTTTTTTTAGAAAGAATGAGTGACCCACATATCTTTTTGCTCTTTACATTGCAAAATCAAAGCCTTGTATAATTTTCTGATATTGGTAGGTTACAAATGATGCTCACATATTGTGTTCTAATCTGTAGTTTTTATTTCAAAATTACATGCTTGAGAAGAAATACAATTAAAACAAAATAAAATACTTGTTACCATATATGTAAGATTATTCCTGCTGAGATTAAATGCAATCTAACATATTAAGTACATTGAAATGCAATATATATCCAAGTAGGACATTTGATTTTCGCAGAGTTTTAATTAAAAACATATCATCCAAATTGCTTTTCACTAGAGCATGCAATTTTATTGTAGTTTAAAATACAATAAATACACATATTGTTTTTAAATTCATATTCATAGAAACCAAAGCAGATGTGTTGCATTAGGCTTAGCAGGTAGCAGTAGTAGGGGAAAGAGGCATTCCACTTCTAAGTGCTTCTGTATTCTGCTGGTCAGTGTAAGTTTAGTCATTATGGTCTGTGGAGTGGTTAACTGAAATGAGGGAAATTATGATTTAGGCCTCACTGAAAAACTTACTCTTATGTTAAGTTGTCTAAAATTGCTTTAATTTTATACATGTTAAATTAAGCAGTGTGGTTAAATGCTTGAGTTGTGGGTTATTAGCAATTTGTAACTCCACCTCCTTTCCTCCTCTTCCTTAGCTATTCGCATTTTTTATATGGGGGTCACTATTTTTGAATAGGCTTTGAAGTACAATAATGAATATAGTGAAACATTTCTTAGCGTAACCAACTTTGGTTTCTTCTTAGGCTTTTATTCATACCCTCTCTGGTATACAGATACTACAGTGTACATTTTTTTTTTCCTCCTTTCAACATGTAAGAGAATGAAACTGTCAATTAGAATGCCAGCTACCACGGGGGCCGGCTCTACACTGGTGCAAGAGGGGGCAATGTCCCTTAAACAAACATCCTGCCCCCTTAAATCAAACTTTTAGAAGTTGAGAAAGAAAATAATAGATTACCCACAAACTGAATATGGACAAGGTTTACTACAGTAGCTGAAAAATCCACTGGAAAAGGCACAAATGAGATGATAGGTTTCACCTCTTGTTCGCTCTTTCCCTCCGTGCTTTTTTTGTCCGCAGGCTCACACAGCACTCCGCAGAGATCTCCCACTCACCCTCCCCCCAGCTAAACATCCAATCACTGTTAGTATGCAAATGACCCGGTGTCAGCTTTCTCAGTAGGCAGTGCTGCGCAAAATAAGCTGCGCAACAGCAGCAGGCTTTGAGGAAGCAGAAAATCTCTGTCGTCAAAATCATAGCGACTCATGAGATAATTAACAACAACTAAAAAATACATCTATATTTGTACAGTCAATGGGGGACTAGTCTGTTATTCTTCTCACAGTTTCAGTCTGGTAGTGAAGTGTTTCTTTCTCAATCCCACAACACCACTGTGAGCCTGTCTACTGCATAGAGCCGAGTGCAGGACCTGTGTCTGTCAGACCCCGACACAAAGCCCCGCTCCAGCTTTCAACTCTGCACTCAACAGTTTTCTCATGTCATATACTCATGTAATCACAGCGATTTTAGTAAAGCTTATTCACTTTCCACCCCAGCTTCCAGCAGCTCACAAAGGGAAAGTTAATGCTGTAAGATGCATCCTTTCTTCCAAGCTTTTAAAAAGTGTGACGCTGCTCCTGCCTGTACCAATAGCAGTAGAAATGACGCTGCTGCTGGTACATCAGAGACAACAGCTAGCATGTCTACTCCTGTGGCATCAACAGGCAATGCTTCTACTGTACCTCTGCCAACAATTGCTGCCCCAAAGCAACCCGCTCAGCTATCAAGTTACTTAAATGTCAATACACAATCCCGGCCAAAACTGGGTAGTTACCCCAAACGTGTATTTGGTGGTACAACATTAAGATTATTCAATCCAGCTTGGTACCACACACAAACATGGCTAGAGTACTCTGTTGTGCGGGAGGCATGCTTCTGTTTCCCCTGTCGGAAATATGGCAGCGCTGTTAATGAGAGGGATGTAGTTTTTACCTTAACTGGTTTTAACAACTGGAAAGGAGCACTTGATTGAGACAAGGGGCTACAGAGGCATGTGTCCAGCCACAACCATATACATGCTTCAGCCATCTGGACTGAGCATAAAAGCAGAGAGGCCACAGGGGGGACTGTGGATTCAATGTTGCTTGGTAAAAAACAACTTGAAAAAAAATATTACTATGTCAAAAGTATTGGTAGTGCTATAAGGTTTCTCTGTGTAAATGAGTTGGGGCCCCGTGGGACTGCAGAAACCTTGAGACATGATGCAGCGAGTAATGATGATGACATTGCTTCAGGTATTTTTCTAAAACTGATAGAATATACATTAGAGAAGGATGAGTAGCTAGAAAGCATTGCTAAGGGTATCCCAAAAAATGCAAAATGCACATCTAAGGATATCCAAAATTAAATTATCCAAACACTGGCTGACATGGTGCTTGGAGAAGTCAGGAAAAAATATGAAAGTGCTGATTCTTCAGGGTTTTGCCTCAAAAGTGATGGGACCAGGGATAGGTGCAATGTGTAAAATTTGTCTGTGATAATACGGTTGGTCAGAAATTCCATGCCATCTTATTGGGTTGCTTGACTTGCAACAACTTGATGCAGAGTACATCACCTCTGAGATACTGTTACACCTCTCTGATGCTGGCTACAGTGCTGACAGTATACTTAGCCAGTATATGGCTTATGATGGGGCTTCTGTGATGAGTGGGGTTAGAGGTGGTGTACAAGCTTTGCTCCAAAAGAGGCTTGACAGATATGTCCCATACATCCACTGCTACAACCACCAACTGCAATTAGTGGTTATGCATGCCATGCAGAGTGAGCCGTGTGCAAAAAGATTTTTTAGCCTATCTAGTTCACTCTACAACTTTTTTCACCACCACTATGTGATCAATAAAAACATGATGCACTTTGTCTAAAAAGGCTGCTTGAGATCAGATGGACAAGCCACTATGAGGTGACAAGGTACACTGTGGACAATCAAGAATAAATCCTTAGTATCCTATCTGAGATGACAGAGGATGACGATGCTGCAGTTGACCTGTGCACAGACGCATCAGGCCTGCTATGCCAAATTAAGAAGCATCACTTCTTTGAGATTGGAAAGTTCCTAGTGCCGGTGCTTGGTGTCTGGAAACCAGAAAATCCTATTCTACAGTCTCAGTCAGTTGATCTGTGCAGTGCTTCTGAGGTTGTTAGTGCAGCACTGGACTCCTTATAAACATCCATGAGGATGACTGTTGGGGAGTGTCATCTCCTGCTGAGGAAGAGTCACAACCAACAAAGAGAAGGAGAACAATGAGCAAACACCTGGGTCAAAGTGTTGTGTTCTCAACTTTGGGCCATACAGACTCTGGTGACCCTATCATTTCCCCCCATCAGTCTCTGAAAAGATCCCTGCTCAACATCCTTGACAGGGCCATTTCATAAATAGAAACTAGATTTTCACACAAGAATATTGACCTGATGAGAGCCATATCTAGTCTTGCATCCAAATCTAGCACATTTCTAGATTCCACCCTGTTGGACCCTCTGGCTGTGATGACTGGCACTGTAGAAGATGTTGTAAGTCTGAAAAATGAAGTTTTTGTGGCAAAACAGATGCTGCTCAAAAAATGTTCAAAGGAAGCAGACCTGTCCACTGTGTGTAAACTCCTGCAGGAGTACAAGGAAGCCTTTCCTGAGTTGCATAAATTGTATGTAACAGCCCTGGTAATTGGTGTGTTTTCAGCAACGTGTGAGAGTTCATTCTCCACTTTGTCATGGGTCCTAACCCCCTATCGTTGCACCATGTTACATAAAAGAAAGAGGAATTTGGTGATCTTGGCTCATGAGAAGACCATAACAAATAACTTGGATATGATGAATTTGGAAGAGTTTTTCCAAAGGGAAACAGGAGACTGTTGTTGTAGAGTGGATTGAGGAGAAAGGAGAGTGGAGCTGTTCAGTTGCAAACAGAGAGTTCAGTTGCTTGTGTACATGATCGTCACGTAGGCACGTAGGGTTAAAACACAAGCTTTTATTTTCCTCTTCCAGAATTTTTTTTTTAAAACAAAAGGAAAAAATAGACAGGGCGCCACATAAGCGTCTTCTCCCTTCTGCCCCCAAAGCGTCCACCGCGCTTCTCACCTTTTTATGTATACAAACACATTACATATAAAACTATTTACAAAAAAATTACTCAAATGTATTATTATGTATAATTATGTATATTATTATATATTCTTAACAAATGAAAATAAAAACAAAAGAAAAAATATAGCATACTTTTTTAAAACAAAAGGAAAAAAACAGACAGGGTGTCACATAAGCATCTTTTCACTGCTGCCTATTAAATAATAAATTAAATCGATTATAAATTATTAACACAATGTAAATGAAATAAAAATCGGGAAAAAAACTTAAGGAGAACTGAAATCACAACCTACCCCCAAAGCGTCCACTGCGCTTCTGGCGTTAGAACCAAAAACATGGTGAATGCAGGATGTGAGGTGTGACGCTAATTAACGCCTGTACTACAACAGATTACAGTAATCCCTCCTTGATCACGGGGGTTGCGTTCCAGAACCCCCCGCGATAGATGAAAATCCGCGAAGTAGAAACCATATGTTTGTATGATTATTTTTATATATTTTAAGCCCTTAGAAACTCTCCCACACTGTTTGTAAATATTCTCCACACAGTTATACAGTAAACCCTTGTTTATCGCGGTTAATCTGCTCCAGACAGATAAATGAATTTCCACGAAGTAGGATTCTTTATTTATAAATCTAATATTTTCACAGTTAGAGCATTGAAAACCTGTTTATGACCTTCTAAATATGTGTTTTTAGCATTATTAGAGCCCTCTAGACATGAAATAACACCCTTTAGTCAAAAGTTTAAACTGTGCTCCATGACAAGACAGAGATGACAGTTCTTTCTCACAATTAAAAGAATGCAAACATATCTTCCTCTTCAAAGAATGTGTGTCAGGAGCAGAGAATGTCAGAGAAAGTGAGTGCGCGACAGAAAAGCAAACAATCAAAAAATCAATACGTGCTTTTGGGCTTTTAAGTATGCCTAAGCACCGCGATAAAGTGGCATTTTTTAGAGAAGCGTCTGTATCTTCTAAGCAAACAGCCTCTGTGCAAACAGCCCCTCTGCTCACACCCCCTCCGTCAGGCACAGAGAATGTCAGAGAGGGTGAGAGAGAGAGAAAAGCAAACAATCAAGCACCGCTCAGGAAGCATATCGTATATCATTGAGGAGTTTTAGTTAATATGTAATACATGCTCTGATTGGGTAGCTTCTAAGCCATCCGCCAATAGCGTCCCTTGTATGAAATCAACTGGGCAAACAAACTGAGGAATCATGTACCATAAATTAAAAGACCCATTGTCCGCAGAAATCCATGAATGAGCGAAAAATCCGTGATATATATTAAGATATGCTTACATTTAAAATCCGCGATAGAATGAAGCCGCGAAAGTCGAAGCGCGATATAGCGAGGGATTACTGTATATTGTTGGTATATTATTAACTATTTACAGGGATCAACTCTTTTTGGGGAAGTTCATAACTAAAAAAAAAATTTTCAATAACATTTTACACTTTGTTACACTTGCAAAACAAACAAGCTTAAAACAAGACAAAAAGACAAAAAAGAAGAAAAAATTTAAAATGTTCTGTTCTAAATCTGTTGTGTTCTACAAATTAGTTAGAGAATTCTAGGAAAAGACATGGTGATTTTTTATTTTTAATTACTATGCCAACACTTTTTAGTTTTGTAAATATTGACTATATTGAGAGGTCTTATTTTATTCTTACTTTATTTTGCAAATTTATTTGAGAATTAGGCCGTCCAAATTAGATAAATTTTATGTTGTTGGTTGTAAAGATCTGGATGGATATTTTATTTTATTATTTATTTTATTTTTTTTATTCTATTTTTCAGTTTTATTTTTCAAGACTTGGTGAATTTTTTTTGTTTTTTATACTTGACCTACCCTTTTTAGTTTTGTTAATATTGGCAATAGTGAGAAGTGTTATAGGCCATCCAATTAAGGTAAATGTCATGTTTCTAGTTGTTATAATCTGATAAGGAATATTTTATTTTATTTTTTGTTGTTTTATATTTCAGTTTTCCTCCTGAGGGATTCCCACCTTATCGTGGTCAGGGGGTCTGCGTGCCTCAGTGACCCTAAGAGCTGCAGAAGCTTAGCCTTCAGGTGGGACACCCAAGTTGGACCGGTCTTAGGGTAGAGGCCTGACAAAGTGCAATCCAATTACATGACAAAAACTGTTATCCAGAGCACCCCCACCCCTTACCTGCCTCCGTCGTCACCATGTGCCCCCTTCACATTTCTGTCTGCCCCCTCATATATGCCTGTCTAGAACTGGCACATTTGTATTGCACTTTAAACTAACTATAAAACTGCATGCCATAGTGAAAAGCAATTATTTGCTTGATATGTTTTTAATTATAATACGTTAAAACTTTGCCAAAATCATATGTATTGCATTTCAAAGTATTTAACACATTGGACTGCATTCAATTTTGGCACAAATAATCTTTCACAACCATATAGTTTGAAGTAAGGAACTGATAAAATAGTGAAATCATGCTAGGTTTGTGCCTCAATTACAATGCTATATTTACATCTTCTGTAAAGATATAATAAAATAGTGCAACTCAAATTTTAGTGCTATTAAAAATAGAAAGTTTAAGGTGTAGCATTTTTCTAGTTAACATCTGATAAAGAATTAGGGTTTTTTGGTGTGTATCTGAGTTAGTACTGTAGTAAAACCATATGAAAACAGACTGCATAGTACAATAATAGCAGGGGATATTCCTCGGGTCTTGTTGCAGTGAACAATGGATAGAGATCAGGATGAAGTTGAACTAGTCTACAGCTAGTCCTGCTGTGGTATGATGCTTATTCTCTGTGTGTTTACCTAAGTATATGATTGCCCGCTAACAGTGGTGCAGCAATAAAGAACCTCTGTATGTTTCCCCACATTTACAGAATGACAGCACAGGAAAAAAGTAGAATAGTTTTAAACAGTAGATCTGAATTGCAGTGCATCATTGACTACAGCACCTTTATCATGAAATCCTATTTTTAATTAATATAGGATTAAAAGAAACAAAAAACATTATGTGGAGAGCAAAACGGTAATTAGATGTGAATGTCGATAGTTGGCTACATCTTAAGTGTTACTGCCTCCTTTGTCCCAAGCCTGCACATGCACGTTTCTGTTTATGCCTCAGAAGGCTCACCTGAAGTCCTTGACAATGCCATTGTCATAATCAAATTCTTGTTTGTTATTTGCTTATAAATTCTCCTTGACCTCAAAAAGTCAGTTATACCTTGTTTGATTGGTTTTAGAGGAATCTCGCAGTCAAATCTATTTTGTTGTTTGATGTTTTTAACAATCTCCTGCCTTACCACTTTGTATTTCTTATACCTTTCTGAGGAGCATTTGTGAGTGATTGCTACACCTTTACTAGTCAAGGTCAACTGAAACTGTGTGGCATGTAACACATCCTGGTCAAGCGTATATAGATCACACTATGCACTTCCTGGTTGTCTAATACAAAGGAGACAAATTACTTTAAACTAAAACAATTTGTTGTTGAGAGGAAAGGAGTTTCTGCACAGTCTGACAGAACAGGTTTGGATGCTATGCTAACTTTCATAGGATGGAAGAAGGACAAAAAAAGTCCTTGAGAGAGATGGTAGAGGTTGCCAACACAAGTGGAAGCTTGATTGATACTGTGCTTTGGAAAGATATCCTGAATGGAGATAAGAGAGATCACAGTAATGTTTTACCCTGCGTGCAATATATTCTATAAGATCCTATGGTCTAAAACATTTCAATTCCATACCAGACAGTGATATAGTTGGTCAAAGCACGCTCTATGATTCTCCTGTTGGAAGTCATTAAAATGGGGTAGACCTGCTCTCCCCAGCTACTGCAGAAACTGGACAGTTTGAGGCACCTGTTTAGGTAAGGAGGTAGTGTTGAGAGTTCAGGTAAGGTTGTCCTCCAGGTGTACAGAGTGGTGTTTGACTGACCCCAGTACAGAGTACTCAGTATGTAGTGGGGAGTGAGTGCCAAGAGACATTCCTAAAGCCAATAATCATCTCTTTTGATTTTTTGTCTATATTGAGAAATAGATTGTTGCTCTTGCGACAATTCGCTAGCTACTCGACTTTCACTCTTTATGCTGTCTTATTCCTGTTTCTTATAGGGCCTACCATTATTATGTTATCAGCAAATTTGATGATGCTGTTTGTGCTGTACTTTGCAATATACTGAAATTTTGAGTCAATTGAGTATGAGCACTCACCTGAGGGGCAGCAGTGCACAGCTTGGTGGTGTTGCTGAAGATGTTATTCCCAAAGTGGATTGTGGACTCTACATCAGGAAGTCCAGAATCCAACTGTAAAGAGAAGCGTATCAGCTGCTGAAGGATTATAATGTTGAATGCTGAACTGAAATCATGAAAAGCAAACTTCATCCTTATGTCAGGGTATTTTTTATCCAGGGTGTACAAATATAGGTATGTATAAAATACACATATCAAATTGCATTTATAACTACGCTCTTAAAAATAAATATTTATATAGCTAACTTTGAATACAATTTCATAAAAAGGAGAAAGAAAGAAAATCTGTGGCCAATATTCATGCATTTGCTTCCCTAGAAAAAGCATTACAGTTTGCATCACATTAATATCCTGATCTTTTGCCATGCCAGTTTTGCCATATTCATTCTTCCTTGCAGCAGTCTAACATTTCAAAAAAAGAATAGCTAAGAACATCTGTTCACACATCTGTCATATTATTTAGCACTGTAAAAGCAACTCATGTGAACTTCCCACATATTGTATGAGATGATTAATTTCAAGTTAGAAAAAAATATTAAAGAACATCCATAATAAATTGATGGTGAACTTGAGAAAAGTAATGACAAGAAAGCTGTTTTTTCTTAACTCTTTCGAATCTGGATACTTTCCATTCATACATCATAAGGTCTTAGCTTCAAGAGGTGCAATCATGGTATCTAACTAGGATAAGATGCTAGCCCATCTTCAATCACATGCACAGTGGGACAATTTAGAGTAAGTCTAATAATACAGAGAAACTGGAAAACATGGTATCAATAGGGCAAATTCCACAAATAAGGAACGACATTGGAGAATCCTGTTTTGATCAAAGCATTCCGGTGCTGCCTCTGGATTTTTTAATCACACAAAAAAGATTTCTTGGGAATTAAATGTAACTTCGGAGCTTTAGAGGCTAATTTGTTCACTTCACTTGCAGTTTCTATTGAGACCCTGTATGCAGGTGACACCACATATCATATATTTGAAGAATGATATAAACTGTTACTATGGGAAATATACAAGATTCAGTGCAACTTTGATAACAAAGCTAATAATAAAATTACAAATTTAGATTCCCTTAACAGTATGTGTACTACAATGTAAATACTCTTACTACAAAATGCAGTATACTATATATATATATATACAGTACAGGCCAAAAGTTTGGACACACCTCCTCATTCAATGTGTTTTCTTTATTTTCATGACCATTTACATTGGTAGATTCTCACTGAAGGCATCAAAACTATGAATGAACACATGTGGAGTTATGTACTTAACAAAAAAAGGTGAAATAACTGAAAACGTTTTATATTCTAGTTTCTTCAAAATTGCTGCCCTTTGCTCTGATTACTGCTTTGCACACTCTTGGCATTCTCTCGATGAGCTTCAAGAGGTAGTCACCTGAAATGGTTTTCACTTCACAGGTGTGTTTTATCAGGGTTATCTAGTGGAATTTCTTGCTTTATCAATGGGGTTGGGACCAGCAGTTGTGTTGTGCAGAAGTCAGGTTAGTTGAACAATCATTTATTTTTCAACAGGACAATGACCACAAACACACCTCCAGGCTGTGTAAGGGCTATTTGACCAAGTAGTTTTGATGCCTTCAGTGAGAATCTACCAATGTAAATGGTCATGAAAATAAAGAAAACACATTGTGTCTTTCAGAATTGACTTTAAAATTCTTTTTATAGTTTAAAAAGACTTAAATAATCTTGCTCGATCTTATATATCGGAATGTCTGACACCCTATATTCCAAATCGTAATCTTAGATCATCAAATGAGTGTCTCCTTACAATTCCAAAAGCTAAACTTAAAAGAAGTGGTGAGGCGGCCTTCTGCTGCTATGCACCTAAAATCTGGAATAGCGTGCCAATAGGAATTCGCCAGGCTAATACAGTGGAGCAGTTTAAAACACTGCTGAAAACACATTACTTTAATATGGCCTTCTCATAACTTCACTTTATCTTAATCCTGATACTCTGTATGTTCAATTCATCATAATAACTATTCATGGTGGCTCTAAAATCCGTACTGACCCCAACTCTCTCTTGTTTCTTTTTCCGGTTTCTCTGTGGTGGCGGCCTGCGCCACAACCAACCTACTCAAAGCGCCATGATGCCCCAGCATTGATGGACTAAAAGCCAGAAGTCCACATGATCATCATCATCATCATCAAGTCCTTCCGTGAAAACCATAAATACAAAGAGGATTGTTTCATTTATGTTAGGTAGATTGCCCAGAGGGGACTGGGCGGTCTCATGGCCTTGAATCCCTGCAGATTTTATTTTTTTTTCTGGCCGTCTGGAGTTTTTTTTTTGTTTTTTCTGTCACCCCTGGCCATTGGACCTTACTCTTATTTTATGTTAATTAATGTTGACTTGTTTTATTTTCTTACTGTGTCTCTTATTTTTCTATTCTTCATTATGTAAAGCACTTTGAGCTACATTCTTTTGTATGAAAATGTGCTATATAAATAAATGTTGTTGTTGTTGTTGAATGAGGAGGTGTGTCCAAACTTTTGGCCTGTACTGTATATATACTTATATATTTCTGGCCCCGAGCGTGGTTACATCTCTTTCACGCGGGACGTATAATGCTGCTCGTGTTGTGAAGAGAGTGTGGCTGAGCGCACGCTACGGAGATGCCGTCAGATCATCTGCTGTCTTTCTGCTGCTGGTGAGCTGTCTGTTCTGCTTGTCTCGGTGCCTGATCATTTCAAAGCCTGTACAGCAGCTGTACTTTTGCCACTTCGCATCTCTGTCGCTCGTGTTGTGAAGGGGGTGTGGTGGGGGGGAGGGGGGTGAGGGTTAGCTTGACCTGAACGCACGCTAAGATTATCGGCAGGCTTTTTGCTGCTGGTGAGCTGCGTGTTTTGCTTGTCTCTTGTCATTGTTTTAAGAGCTGGGAGCACATGAAGCGTGTCTGCCAACAGCAATCCAAAAACTGCTAGGTTAGATGTCCGTGGACTTGTTTAAAATGATGTCTCACTGCCTTGTCTCGCATGACATTGTAAACACAATATTTGCCCTTTATTTCTGGCCCCGGGCATGGTTAAATCTCTTTCTCAGGACGTATAATGCTGCTCGTGTTGTCAAGGTGAGGGAGAGGAGGGAGGGGCAGCTAAATGCATGCTAAGGAGGTGCCGTCGCGCTCCTATCAGTCTTCCGTGCTGTACTCCGCCTCCCTCAATCGGACCTAACAGTCACTTAAAACAAAAAAGGCTTCAACCTGGCTGGGACGCTACAATACTTTAGAATTTTACTGCTTTCATATTCTTTACCTTTCTCTGCATGTGTATCGCACCATCGTCTGTTTGAGCCTTTCCAATTCCACTGCTTTCATAATCTCTTATCTGCCTTTTTTTTTCTCTCCAATGCTTTTGGGTTTCTTTTCTCTGTGCTGCTCTTTCTTCTTCTTTCGTTGACGTTTCATCTAGAACGCATTGTTCTTATATAATTTATATGTGCTGAGAGCATAGGATCTGAGTGTGCTACATGCTTTACATGACTGGGTGTTATTTGATATTGTTTGCATCTCACGGTCCTTTAAATGTTCTGAGAATTTCCAAGAAAATCACGTATCGTCACCCTGCTTTTCCTTTCCAGGATTTTTTTTTAATAATAGAGAGATATTTATTGTTGATGCAAAATAGAGAATATACTGTATGTTGATTCACAAATGCATGTTTTATCTTTATGCAAAAAAGTGATATGCCCATCACAATAAACATCTATTGAAAATATGTTATGTAAATTCAAGACTGAGTTAATTTCAGTCTGTCCACTCATATTTCTCCAATGCATAATTTGTACTGTTGACACCATTCTGATCTTGAATCATTAATTAATCATGAGCTGAGATTCAATGTGTGTACACCCTCTTGGGTCTCTGGCTTCGTCACATAGTCCAAATACAGGAGGCGGACATACTTAGAGATACTCCTTATTAATAACAAGGACCTAATAAGCAACAGGACTATTTTTTGTTTTTATGTTCAGAATAACTTAAACTCTTTTTGTAATCCTGTCATACTAATCAATAAACATGAACTTTCCATCCATCCATTTTCTAACCCGCTGAATCCGAATACAGGGTCACGGGGGTCTGCTGGAGCCAATCCCAGCCAACACAGGGCACAAGGCAGGAACCAATCCTGGGCAGGGTGCCAACCCACCGCAGGACACACACAAACCAAGCACACACTAGGGCCAATGTAGAATCGCCAATCCACCTAACCGGCATGTCTTTGGACTGTGGGAGGAAACCGGAGCGCCCGGAGGAAACCCACGCAGACACGGGAGAACATGCAAACTCCACGCAGGGAGGACCCGGGAAGCGAACCCAGGTCTCCTAACTGCGAGGCAGCAGCGCTACCACTGCGCCACCGTGCCGCCCTCATGAACTTTCCATAAAAGCTTAATGATGTTTAAATGTGGTGATTGGGGAGGCTACAGAAGTGTTCCTGGTGTTCATGAAACAACTTTTGAATTAGTTTAGCATTGTGTATGGAGGCATACCATGGTGTATTCTCCACCATGTTTGACAAGTTGGAACAGACATTGCGTGGTGAAGGCTTTTATTTGCTTCCACTTAATGCAGACCTGTCTGGATATATGACAATGCAGAAAATGCATATATATAAACTACCGTATATACTTGAGGATAAGTTCTCCTAGACCAGGGCTTGATTTTACTGTATAACTTCTGGTATTTTATATTGTCATCATATAATTCGAATGTGGAAAACTAACGCTATTGGTCCAAGAGATTATGATATGTTAATCACCACCTAAGAGAGTATCCATGGAGCACACTGCCTTTTTTTTCTATGTAGTGTGCCTACGTGAGCACACGGTAATACCCAAACTATTCAGAAGCAATGTATGCAATGTTTTGTGTTTTTTTATCCTACACCCTCATACACCTTTATCATAATAGCCTCCTTTATCTACGATGTGGCGTCCAATCAGAAGAAAATATGAAGTTTGTTTTAAATTAAACGTTGTTGAAGTGGTGAAAGAAATTGGTAATTGAGCTGCTACAACAAAATTCGTTGCGTCTAAGAAACTGATGTGAGATTGGAGGAGGTAAGAAGATGTAAAGAAAAACAATTAAGTGTTGCATTTTTGAATGGGCGTATATGTCAGGTTCTGATTTTATGATCGATTTTTTGGGTTTCAAGACCTGACTTATATGCGAGTTTATACGGTAAATGAAAAAAAAACTCCAAATAGTAGTTGTTTTGTCTTTTTTTAGCAAAAAAAAATCTGCCAGTGGGGTAAACAAATTTTGCCTGACAAGATTTCTTAAAGTAAACTAAATAACCATAAACACAATTTCCTAATAAGTCAATAATTCTTATGATAAGGAAAAGAAGAATTAATGCCATGATATAAAAACGTTTCACTTACATAGATCTTCATTTGTTGACTTAATAGGTTAAATTATTCTTTTCCATTACTCAGATTTTTATCTTGTTGCACCAGTTTATGTGTCTTTATGCAGAACGAAAGTTCTTCAGATGATAGTCCTGCCATAAATTTCAGCTTGATGAAGCTTGTGACATACTGTTTTTGTTGCATTGCTGATTCACTTTTGAGAGAATCTTACAGGCTGTGCTTGTGGCATTTAGCAGTTATACTACTTATACTATAACTGACACATAGTGTCAACCTTGCAGTTTTATTTTTAACTAATATAGTTACATCAAGTTAAATTTCTCTTTCATGATGTGTTTCTATTATCTTGTCCACCACCTCTATGTACATGTAGTTTTTTGTTATCCTTTAAATATCCCAAGCTAAGAACGTTAATGTGCACTACATTGGATTAAGGAAAATCTAGAAATGCATGAATCATGCCTCATAGAGAGAAATTGAGAATTTCTTCATATTTTTATTTGCTCTTTATACTTTATGATACTGAGAAGTACACATTAACTTGGAAGGAATTGCTTTTATACTGAGAGTAAGGTTGTAGACTACAATTCAACATATTACTTTTGCTCCCTTAATTATACTTAGTAAATATCCTAAGTCCTTTGGATGTACCAATTGATTTGAATCACTTAAGTTCAATGGATATTCTTGTTTTCCCAAATCTGTAAAGACATTTGTGATAGTCTTCTTGGAAAAAAAAGAAAAGAAGATTGAAGGTCAGCATAGTGCTAAAGGAGGCTAAGGTCAGCTTTAGCTTCCAGGGGTTCCTGCTCTAAGTGTGATATGTCTTTTATCAGGTGTTTCTGGGGCTTGGGACAGCCTTTTTTCAAATTTTATTGCCTTGAACACTTTGTTAATGATTGCCCTGACTCCACATGAGATCAAGAAGAAAAAAATGAATGGATTAATGTTTATACTTTAGGCTAAGGTTGGATAATGTTGAAATTACTGTTTTATTGAATGCTGATTCCGTCTTTGCTATGGGTAATTATTTTAAGTATTGTAAAAATGTACATTTACAATTTTGCAAAGTTTTGTAAGAGGATCTTTAAAGAAATAGGTCATGCAAGGGAAAAGTAATTTTTTTCTGCTATAGATCATAAATGCTGTACAATTATTCATATGTCACAGAGGCTGTTTTAATACAGAGCATAGCAGAAAGATTCATGAGCCTGTTGGAATTCTCAATAGCAGCAGTATTCACTAAAAATGTATCCAATATCTATCATCTTTATCAAACAGCGATTGCCATGCTAGAATAAATTTAAGTATTAAAATAAAAGGACAGTGAACTTTTCAAAGGAGTCCAACTATAATAAAGAGAGACCTGAAGGTTTTATTCACTCCTAGAGAGGCTCCCTTTATGTACCTGCATTTCTTTAATTTTCACACAGCTCTGAAACTAGGGAGAATGGCGGCATGACTGGCCCTCATGTCGCAACACAGTGCTTGTGGTCATGTGGTTGCAGTACTGGAATTGCACAAACACTTACTCTGAAATTTACTACAGTGTTGATTTGTAAAAGGAAGTAACAAAAACACTTGCGTTTGTAAAAGAAATTTTTATATGTACTGGAAATTTCAATATAGAATTTTATTGTTAGTAATTTTGTACAAATTGCTTTGTGCTATATATTGTATACTGTGTATTCTTGAGCATTATAAACAAGACCATTTTAAGGTTGTGGCTAATCTTATTTTGATTAATACACTATTCTCAATAAGCATTTAGTTAATGTTTCATCCTGAAAAGACAAGCAATTACACTTTTTACATTTCACCTAAAAATAAACATCACTGGTGATCCTGGGTGAAAAGCAAAAACCGTGAGCTATGGTTAGGCTAGAAATAAAGTTCATGGTTTATATATTTAGTAAATGTCCATCAATACAGAATACAGCAGTAATGGTGGACATTAAATGATTTTTTCACAAAGTCATTATTGAAATCAGAATGGATAATTTAATGATTCAGTATTGGCAATATGTTTTGTCAATATGCAATATGCCAAATACAAAGAACATTTATATCTCCATTCCTAACCATTTATCATGGGCCATTATTATGTACTGCAGACAGTGGCAGACGCATGAATTGTCACGATAAGAGAGTTTCATGAGAAATCGGCAATCACATACGTATTAGGCTATAAGTGATTAAAAATAAATTGTTGTCACTGAACCAATGCTAAGATAATTTCACATACAGTGCATCCTGAAAGTATTCGCAGTGCATCACTTTTTCCACATTTTGTTATGTTACAGCCTTGTTCCAAAATGGACTAAATTCATTTTTTTTCCTCAGAATTCTACACACTACACCCCATAATGACAATGTGAAAAAAAGTTTACTTGTGGTTTTTGCAAATTTGTTAAAAATAAAAAAACTGAGAAATCACATGTGCATAAGTATTCACAGCCTGGCCACTCTACCATACAGGCATGATTGGTGGATTGCTGCAGAGATGGTTGTCCTTCTGGAAGGTTCTCCTCTCTCCACAGAGGACCTCTGGATCTCTGACAGAGTGACCATCGGGTTCTTGTTCACCTCCCTGACCTAGGCCCTTCTCCCCCGATCGCTCAGTTTAGATGGCCGGACAGCTCTAGGAAGAGTCCTGGTGGTTTTGAACTTCTGCCACTTACGGATGATGGAGGCCACTGTGCTCATTGGGACCTTCAAAGCAGCAGAAATTTTTCTGTAACCTTCCCCAGATTTGTGCCTGGAGACAATCCTGTCTCGGAGGTCTACAGATAATTTCTTTGACTTTATGCTTGGTTTGTGCTCTGACATGAACTGTCAACTGTGGGACCTTATATAGACAGGTGTGTGCCTTTCCAAATCATGTCCAAGGATGCACCTGAGCTCAATTTTGAGCTTCATGGCAAAGGTTGTGCATACTTATGTACGTGTACTTTCTCAATTTTTTTATTTTTAAAAAATTTGCAAAAACCTCAAGTAAATTTTTTTCACGTTGTCATTATGGGGTGTTGTGTGTAGAATTCTGAGAAAAAAAAATGAATTGAATCCATTTTGGAATAAGGCTGTAACATAACAAAATGTGGAAAAAGTGATGCGCTGTAAATACTTTCCGGATGCACTGTATGTCAGAATAAAATAATGTTGCATTAATTGTGCACCAGAGAAACAAAACATAAGATTTATTAATTAATCCCTGAGTACTATGCAGTTTCTTTGAGTTACATTGGCAGCTGTGTGGTTGCTCTTCGCTATAAATGTAAAAAGCAGCAGAATGTATACTTGTGTATGGAACATACACCCTATTTAACCTTGCACAGTGAAAATTTTTAATTACAGAAAGTTAATTTGTCATCCGACTTTCACACATCTCATGAAAAATCAACATTAATTGCATCAAAATTAACTGCTACTTTGTATGTTGAGCAATTATTAAGGTCATTTAAAATAGACTCAAATAGCAAAAAAAAAAATAACATATGTTGCTAAATACCTCCATCGTGTGGTATTATTTTTCCCTAATGTTACTTTTCCCGATGACTACAATATATTGTAGTCTCAAACACTTTGTATCAGCCTACGATTGCCAAGCTTAACTCCATAACGTTTACTAAAGAACTTCACAGCATTGATGTTAAGTACGTAACTATGCTCAGTTTTAATGTTCAGTGAACTAATGAAAATGTCCTGTTAAACAATGTTACCTTACATCTTTTAGAATAGACACAATGCCGACACTCTCTATCTGATGATCAACATGATGTTAGAAACATGGTGTAGTATTGTAGTATTTCCAGTTTTCTCAAGGGTAAGTGTACTCGTCAAGTTCGTTATCGGGTTGGTCTACTGTTGCACTTTAAGATTATCACACACATACATAGCTATGCGCATGCATATAGACCCTAACCACAACAGTGCCCCATGAATGACACACACATACTGATTAACCTCTAGCACTTTAAACCACACAAGTGCTTTAGGAATAACACAGCCTCTCACTCTTTCAGCACTTCAAGAGACTTTCTTATTATCGGCACGAACAACATACAGTGTTTTATTGATATCTCAGACCTAAGTATTACTCTTGGTCTACAAGAATACATTTAAACATACAAAGGCTCAGCATCCTTTACTATAGGCCATTTATCAGCCAAGAATGCCTTACTTCATGTTCTGTTCCCTATTGAGTGGAGCTCACACTCGCAGCCTTAATAAACCTCGCAGCAAAGAGGTAATGGCAATCTCTGGCTACACCAGGTTCTCAAAGAAATCTACCTTATTATTTCAGTCACTTAACAGACATTAGGACAAAGCATAGAGAGTTAAAAGCAGCATGGTATTTATTACAGGAATAATAATAATACCACTGGAACAAAGAATAATAGAAAATAAGACTGATAGAAAAGTCTGGATATATATATAGTCTTTAGAAAAAGCTTACGAAAAAGGTAGAGATGACAAGGAATCAGTGATGTCAAGGATGAATGTCCCAGGCGGCGTTTGATTTAGCAATCAATGTTCATGAAAATGCTGTTAACTGACGATCGGATGAAAACTGGTCATACGTGTCTTTGTTTTCTTTTCCGACGTCGCCCTTCCGTTGTCACTGTTTCTCTTCTGATGTTGCTCTCAAATGAGGCATATTTATTATAAAGTTTCATGCCATGGTTTCACAACACATGATTGTTGCATGCACCTGATTGGCTGGCTGTCAATATGATGGATAAATTTTGCTCAAACTCTTTAATCTATCTTTTCCCAGACTGTAAATCAAATTGTTGTCCCAGATGTCCATCCATAAAGTAATCAAAGTCCTGAGGTATCGGCTCAGTCTTCCATTCCCAGGCTGTAAAACCATTTTAGCACTATGCTGTGAACAACTGTTATAAAAGTGAGGTGTAAGGGAAGAGGATATGCCTTTTTATTATAATGCCTATGCAAATGTCCTACATCTGAATTCATCTTGTTGGTATTGAGCAAAATATAAGAATAAAAATACAGAGAATAATTTGTAGATTTTATACACCATAACACATGGAAAATCCATAAAAGTTGGGTGCATTCAGTAGAAATGACAATACACCAAACATTTCCAAGTTAATTAATAAATGAAGGGTCACAAATTTGCCTTCTATAATAAATACGCTACTGATGGTAAGGAAGAAGTATGTTTTTATTTAAGTTCAATAGTTTCGTCTCTCCTTTTAGAGTAATTGAGGCACTACCCCCCCCCCATCTTGCAGTAGATGATGATGTTGTGCAAAATATATTTTAATTTATTGTTAAAATGGTTATATCAAACTTATCAGAATCATTTTGTTTTCCAATTTTCCATATGATGCTAAATGAAACTAATTGTCTACACAAATATTTCTGATTGAAATTTGTGTTTTTTCTTCATGCATGTTGCTGCTTGAAACCTTGAAACCTTCAGTGTTTGCACTATAGTTTTGATTACCTGCCTAATACTTTCCTTTTGGTGATGCATGGTGGTGGCAGCTTAATGTGATGGGGGGTTTTCCTCAGTGGTAGGGAAGGGAGAGACTGGTCAGAATTTAGAGAAGGATGAATGTAGCCAGATACAGAGAGACCCAAGAAAAAAACCTGTTCCAGAGTACACACAACCTCAGACTGGGTTGATGATTCACCTTTCAGTTCAACAATGACTCAAAACATGCAGGAAGTCAGTGTTGGAGTGGTGTTGGGAGAAGTCTCTTACTGTCATTGAATTGCTCAGCCAAAGCCCAGACTTAAACACAATAGAACCTCTCTGGAGAGAGCTGAAGATAGCAGTTTAGAGAGGCTTCCATTCCGTAGCTTACCATTTCAAAGTAATGTATAAAAGATAAGTGGTTAATAGAGAAACCGTTGTGATTGTAACATTACCACTGAAACCTGTTAATGTGTTCACTTGGGTTGCAAGGTTACTGACATTCCTAAGGTTTAGTTCTAGGTTAAAAATGGTCAAATTGAAACAGAATTAATTTCCTTCCATGCGGCAGATTGTCATGAAACTGAAGATTTCATACAAATGCATCTAATACCTTATTGAGATAATAGAGAAAGAGGAATTAAAACAGGAAAGAAAAAGAAAGTGAAGGCGGAAATGGACAATGCTTAATATGATAAGTCCATCAGAGACTGTAATTTGAGAAACAAATGCCTTTAAGTTCCTCAGTTGTTTCTTCCTTAAATACAAACCCAATCAGTAGGAAAAAGTTGAATTCAGGATGCTGACTATAATATGCTTTTCCAATCATCCCCTGTCAAATGTCTATGTTCTTTTGCCCATTGTAACCTTTTATTTTTATTTGCCTGTTTCAGATATGGGTTTTTTTTCTTCAAAGCCCTGCCTCTAAGGCCAGCATCAACAGATCCATTCGAGACAAATAAGTCAATTCTTCACTTAACTGAAGCCTGTCTGGCTAACAAGGGAATTCCATTATGTGTTACAGTCCCTAGATAGGAAAACCAGTAAATTATCCTATAGACTAAAAGATGGAAAAAACAACTTAGCACATGTTCAAACTTGCGCCGACTTTGGCAGATGTAGATCCTTTTTTATTATAATAGAAATATATAAAGATATGAATACAAAAATATATAAAAAATGTTGAAAAATACATAAAAATTATTTTCATTCACATGGATATCTTTCAAGGATACCATTCATTACTCTTTAATGCACAAAACAGATGATCCCTTACAAATTTTAGTGATGGCATGTCAGATATAATTGTGGCTGAGGCTAACAGACATGCAGAGCAGCGTACTCACTGAAAATAAATTAGTGGGTGCAGTTGTGGTGTGATGTCAGTTATGATAAGCTGCTGGCATTCTGTGCTTCTTCTGTGTTGAAACTTAAACATACTATTCAACAAACTCTTTTTTAGAAACACCTCATGGACAGCAGGTCACAAACGAAAAACGTTTTGGATTATTTCTCAGGTATTTACATTTTGTTGACAGCTTTGCACAGTAGTGAGAAATCTTTTTAAAAAATGAAATCATTCTTTGAGGAACTGAGAGGATTTCTACACTTTACATACCTGAGTGGAATGTTGAAATTGACAAATCACTTAAACCTTGGAAAGGTTGTTTGGAATGAAGCCATGCAAACATGGAAACATTACTGAGTTGGTAGGATCACTGCTGAGCAATATGTAAAGTTTGTGGTAGCTTGATAAAAATGCATAGAGCCTATAAAACAGTGAGAAACTAAACCTGCTGATGTTTCTTTTTCATTTTATTTAATTTTTTATATTTATTTTTATTTTTCATAATTATCTGATATTGTGAAAGTAATTTGGTATGAGAACAATGCTTTTAAATATTTTCCTTCCTTCATACTCTCAAAAAGGTAGTTGAAAGATCATACTCTAAATGTTAATAGTTGACATGGAATACAGTACTATGATCTGTTGCTGTCAAGTACAATTTTTAACACTGACATTGCATACTCTGTCTCTCTCAAATCTTATGCATTGACATTACGTGTTAGTTTTTCTGTTGCTTCCTTAGAAAAACTAGGTAAGATCCTAAAAATGGTTCAAGCCCAGGGCCCACCTCCCCCTGAGGCCCCCTCATATATGATGAAAATTATTCTTGGAATAAATGTTAGCATTTAGTTGGTCGTCTCTTTTTTTCCTTTTTTATAAGCAAAAATTCTTATTTTAAGTTCAACAAGTAGAACAATTCTCAATAGTCATAGAAAAACAAATGTAACAACAACCCTTTTCCCAAAGCACACAGCCCTTCCAAACTGCCCCTGTATAAATGTGAACCATTTATTCATTTTTACTTTTCATGTGACATAAAATGTATGTCAAACAGAAGCTAATTCTTCAGTTACTCTTTATTAGCACTGTCTCTTTTACTTTTATGAGACCAGATAAAAATGGTTTAGGCTTTTGTATTATGACTAGATTATATCATATAAAACAACAAAGCAATGATGAAAAATTGGGTATTTAAAAAATATAACATCATTTAAATAAACTGCATTTATTAAAATCATTAGTAAATTATTGTTAGCGTGCATTTGGCTGACAGACACCTCTATGGTGAGTTACATTGCTAGTATAGAGTTCAATCGTTGATTTTTTTTTATTTTTTATAGTTGTACACAGTTGGCAATGGAACTCACAGCTCACAGAAGCCACAGCTCTAACAAGAATATGCTGTGCTATAATAATCTGCATTTTAACCTTCATTTTAGTGCTGAGACAGGTTAAGCCGTTCAAATAGGTAGATTATTCCAGAGTTTGAGGGCTGTGTAGGTTATGTCAACTACAATACTTTTAATTTGTTAAGTTCTAATAGGCCCTGCATCTTCTGATAAGAATGTGCAATGTGGTGTATAAGAATAAACTGTAGCTAAGTTATTTATAGCTTTAAAGAGTGTTTTAACTTTGTGTCTAATTATAACTGGAAATAACTGTAAGAGTAAAATGAGCATACTTTAGTGGCATGGTGGCACACTGGTAGTGCTGCTGCCTCACACTGAGTCCTTCTTGTGTCGAGTTTGCATATTCTTCTCGTGTCTGCATGGATCCTTCCAGAGTCTAAAGATATGCAGGTTAGATGGATTGCTTATTCTAAATTGGCCCTACTGGGTGTGTATGTTTATGATTGACTGGCACCCTGTCCAGAGGATTATACTTGCTGGCATAGGCTCCAGCCCCCCTGCAACCTTGTTCAGTATTAAGTGGTCTTATAAGATGTTATGGTATGAGCATGAGTCTTTAAAATAATCCGAGTTTTGGATTAACTGTACAATAGTTACTATTTGAAAAGCCTGAAAATAAAGCATTCCTATAATTAATTCCCTCGTGACATTTTTGAACTAGCGGTGCTAGAACCTGAATATTTTGAAAATAAAAAAAAAACATGCTAGAGGAAGCTGCTCTTAGGTAATGTCGACATAGAATGAGCAATGGTTAAACTTCTGCAAAAGATAAGACCTAATGTACATTTACCTTAGAATCTGCCAAATTAAAGTTGAAGCCAATCAAATTAAAAGTATTCAACATTTCCCGGCTACTTGCAAAACAACTGGTTATTTTCTGAACCTGAAAACAAATGTAACTATGTTATTAATAAAGAAATTTTATGTTATGTAGAATTGTGGAGAAAATTTATATAATACTTAGATATTACAGCCCAACTTTGTTGTTTTATATCTTTCTGTAATTTTTTCAATGTAATTTAGGATGTATCCATAGTCCATTTAAATATAACACAAAATGTAAATAAATACAGTAAATAATGTGAGTCATGACCTTAACATTTTATATTCTAGAACATATATTATAAAAGAAGTGCACTGAAATACAGTATACAGTATATTGTTTATTTGGTATCTGTCCAGGTTATACTTAAGACAGAGATTCAATACAGTCTGATGAATAAAAGTGGTGCAAAATTAGGATTACTTGTAGGTAATTAGTAGGTAAATGTATTACAGCATCAGTTTTTTGTTAACACAATCTTTATACTGTAGATATCTGACTAAAAACAAAATCAATGACCACATAAACATTTAGTAGCCAAGACTACTTTGGATCCCTGATAATTTTCTAATTATTGTCAAGGCCATGTAACTTGCTTAAATGATTTCAATCAGAACAATATATGCACACACATATATATATATACTGGTAAAAAAAAATTAAAGGAACACTTTTTAATCCAAGTACAGCATCAAGTCAGTGGAACTTCTGGGATATTGATCTGGTTAGTTAAGTAGCAGAGGGGGTTGTTAATCAGTTTCAGCTGCTGTGGTGTTAATGAAATTAACAACAGATGCACTAGAGGGGCAACAATGAGATGACCCCCAAAACAGGAATGGTTTAACAGGTGGAGGCCACTGACATTTTTCCCTCCTCATCTTTTCTGACTGTTTCTTCACTAGTTTTGCATTTGGCTACGGTCAGTGTCACTACTGGTAGGATGAGGCGATACCTGGACCCTACAGAGGTGGCACAGGTATTCCAACTTCTCCAGGATGGTACATCAATATGTGCCAATGCCAGAAGGTTTGCTGTGTCTCCCAGCACAATCTCAAGGGCATGGAGGAGATTCTAGGAGACAGGCAGTTACTCTAGGATAGCTGGACAGGACTGTAGAAGGTCCTTAACCCATCAGCAGGACCGGTATCTGCTCCTTTGGGCAAGGAGGAACAGGTTGAGCATTGCCAGAGCCCAACAAAATGACCTCCAGCAGGCCACTGGTGTGAATGTCTCTGATCAAACAATCAGAAACAGATTTCATGAGGTTGGCCTGAGGCCCCGTCATCCTCTAGTGGGCCCTGTGCTCATTGCCCGGCACTGTAGAGCTCGATTGGCATTTGCCATGACCTAAATCCAATAGAACACCTCTGGGACATTATGTTTTGGTCCATCCGCCAGGTTGCATCTTAGACTGTCCAGGAGCTCAGTGATGAGCTGTGAGGAGATCCTCATTAGGAGCATACCCCGATGTTGTCAGGCATGCATACAAGCACTTTGGGGTCATACAAACAATTGCATATGATTTTGAGTTGCTGCAATGAAATTTCGGCAAAATGGACCAACCTGCTTCATCATTTTTTTACTTTGATTTTTGGGGTGTCTTTGAATTCAGTCCTCTGTAGGTTGATAGTTTTCATTTTCATCAAACGATGTGGCATCCTTTCATTCCTATCACATTACCCTCTCCATATCAGTATAGATATCCAGCATGATTGTTTTTCCCAATGAGATCTGATGTGTTTTCAAAGCATTCCTTTCATTTTTTTGAGCAGTTTATATATAACGCCTATAAAAAGTATTATCCCTTTGGAAGTGTTCCCATTTTATTGTTATACAACATTGAATCGCAGTGGATTTCATGTGTCTTTCTTGATACTAATCAAAAGAAAGATTCTTTAATGTCAAAGTGAAAACAGATCTCTGCAATTTGGCCTGAATTACAAATGCAGAATACAAAATAATTGATTGCACGGGTATTCATCTCCTTTAACATAACACAGTTACTGTATATCATTACTAGGGCAGACAGTTGGTTTTAAAAGTCACAGAATTGGTTCAATGGAGGTCACCGGTTTGAAGTCAAGGGGTTTCAATTGATTATAGTATGAATACACCATACCTGGAAGGTCCAATTTGTGTCGAATCAGTATCATAGCCAAACCTACACAATGAAGACAAGAAAAAACTCCAGTCAATTCCAGGTAAAGGTGATTGAGAAGCAGATACAGGATAATATGTAAGTCACTGAATATCTCTTGGAGCCCAGTTAAATCAATCATTAAGAAAGGGAGGCCCTAAAAGGCCTCTCAGAGCAGAGGGGCAAATGAATGCAGCAAAATGCAAAAAACCTGAACCTTGGGAGACAATTTGTTTCTTAGCAAGATAACAGCTGCAATCATAAACTGAAAGCTACACAGGAATGACTTAAAAGCAACATTGTTAATTTCCTGGGGTTAAATTCAGAATTAGTGGCAGAACCTGAAAAAGGCAATTTATGGCTGAAAACCATAAACAAATAGAAGGGAGTTCAGTATTGCTATTGAATATCCTTAGAACAGAATGATGCCTGCATTATGTGCCTCTCAATAAGTGAATTTTGTAGGAGTTATACTTAAAATATTTGTCAAAACACAGAGGCTGTAATGAAAACAATTAATGTTCCATCCATCCATCCTTTTTCGCTTATCCGAGATCGGGTCACAGGGGCAGCAGCTTGAGCAGAGATACCCAGACTTCCCTCTCCCCGGCCACTTCTTCTAGCTCTTCCGGGGGAATCCTGAGGCCTTCCCAGGCCAGCCGGGAGACATAGTCCATCCAGCATGTCCTGGGTCTTCCCTGCCCAAAACACCTCACCAGGGAGGCGTCCAGGAGGCATCCTGATCAGATGCCCGAGCCACCTCATCTGACTCCTCTCGATGCGATACAATTAATGTTGTCTTATGAAAATATCTTATCTTATGAAATACCTTACTGAGATTTATTATTTGGTGTTTACACGTTTAGTCTGCTATCACTACTAAATTGCCCTGGACAGGCTGCATGTACATTTATAGTAATGTAATATACACCATTTTTATAGTTGGTGAAAGTGTAAAATGGTCTGCATAAAATGGTAAAGCATATATTGGTGCATTTGTCAGCCACCTGCAAAGGAATGAAGTGAGAAAACCACAAATAGATTTTTGTGAGAAATATATTGGCTGAATACGAGTAAAGCAGGGGAATGAAACATTACTTACTTGGCTGTTTACCCACCCCTGATGTGTTCTGGATTTCAGCCGATACAGCTCCCAGGAATTCAGATATTAAAAGGGGTTAAATAATCATTTAACTGAGAGCCCTAAAGGCATTGCCTACACAGTGCTGTTTTTATCACTTGAGAATTGTTTCACCCACATAGTTGGAGTGATGATGTTCTCGTATCTCAGTTTTAATTATGTAATGATAATAACTCTTATGATTTTGTGTGTCAGAACACTGGTCATACAGACATTATTAAAAACACTGCATTAATGAAAAAATGTAGGTGTAGTAGCCAAGAATACAATACTAGTGTTAATTATGCTGTGCAGGTATGCTCTTTAGAAAACCGAAAAGTAACTTTGGATACAGAGATAATTGTACTCAATGTTAAACTGATGAGTTTGTTATAAGGACATTACAGATTAAGACTCACTTTACCTGCTGCTGTAGGCTACCAGTGCTCAGACATATGAGGTAAGAGGCTACATCCAAACTACGACAAAACAATTAAAAGCAGCAAATTACAACATAACAAAGTTCTTATACCTACCTACTTACTGATAAATTCTAATCCTGGTCCTGTCTTAAACTGTTCAGGATGATTCCCCACTCATTTGTAATTAATTCTTTCAATAATCAGAATACTCCTGCAATATTCTAAATTTGACTAATGCGTTTTTAGCTGTTGGAAGGAAAAGCACGTCCAGCATTAAGGATAGTCCTAAATAAACAGGAGCTTCCTTCTGGTGACTATGGCTTCTACTCTTCTGACCCAAACACAGCTTTTCAAGGTTGACACAAATCAAACCAAAATGGAAACCTGTTGAATAAAAATATAATGTGGGACAAAATGTTCCATATTAACCAAATAGGCAAAACTGAAAAAATTAGCTCAGAGACATAAGTAATTCTTTGCTGTCTTGGGGCTGAACATAATAACTACTGAACATTTTACATCTTTGTGAACAGATTAATCACAAATCTATTCAAGCTGTGTTATAGAGACCTCCATCTCCTGTACTATTTCGTTCCAGAATGAGCTGCCATTGTTTGGTGCAGCTCATTTTTATTGTGCCTCAAATGTTAAGGGTTGGAGCTATCTCAGAGCTGAAGGCAGGTAGTAGGCATCTTCCTGGGGATGCCTGTCTGAACTGTGGGAGGGAAAGAAGACAATGCTAGTGACTAACTAGCCCCTTCTCATTGTGGGGTGGACCTGCTTACCTTGCCAGAGCCAAACGGATGAGGTGCATCTTGACTCCAAAGAGAAAGCAATGCAGTGTGATTAAAAAAGTGATAACCAAAGCTAACTGTAAAACACTGCTATTTTTAGTTAGGCAGTGTTAGTATTCTGTTTACAAAATCAATAAGTAACTCGGATACTGCTTTAGATATTACATTAATTGAGAAAATAAGAAAAAAGATGATTCAAATCCAGTGACAAAGAAACTGTGAAGGATGCACAGCAAGTGATGAAGACAAAGCTGAGTGAAGTAAAGGAAGGTTACAAAGCCAAAGTAGAAAACAAACTCACAGAGAATAACATGATAGGTCTGGACTGGACTGGTCATAATTACTGAACTTAAGCAATCCTGGGATCAGGTGCTGGAAGGGGCTTTGGACATAACAAATATCCTAAACACATTTTTAAAAGATTTCACCTCCCACTGCTACCTTCTTCCAATGACCAGTCCCCCAATGCCATCTCTACTATATCAACAACTCTTACTGCTTCAGTTACAATGGTCAGTGATAAGGTCACCTCTGACCATAAGTATGGACTATCCATAACTGAAGACCAAAGAAGGAAACAACTGAGGAAGCTACATTCAGGAAAAGTTGCAGGACCAGATGGAGTCAGTCCTTGTGTTCTTAAGACCTGCGATAACCAACTTTGTGATGTCCCAGTCAACCTATTCTGCTTGCCCCTAATGCTCTAGAAAGTGCTGCTTTTGTGGAAAACATCCTGCATTTTTCTGTTTTAAGATGGCAGGTGTCTCCTCACCTAATGACTACAGGCATTTATGCCTCACATCATGATAATAATAAATAATAATAAGTTACATTTATTGAGCGCCTTTCACGTTGACTTTTGAGACGCTGGCCCTGGACTACATGAGTGAGTAAGCTAAGATATATGCAGGTGGATGAGCTTATGGTGACCTGGATAATAGTCTATCAAACTAGCGGACCACAGTTTGTGAGATTCAAGGAGTGGGTTTCTGATACTGATGTGAGCAAAATTGGAGCCCCACAAGGAACAATCTCCTTTTCTCTTCACTTTGTACAGCTTACACTATAAATATAATGCCAGGTCATGTCACTTGCAGAAATTCTCAAATGATTCTTCACTTATGGGGTGTATTGATAAAGGGGATGAGACAGACTATAGGAGTCAGGTGGACAACTTTATTGACAAACCTTGACACAGGAAGAATTGTCTGCAACTTAAAGTTAGCAGATTCAAGAAATGGATTACTGACTTTTGCCTCATCAGAAAGCCTCTATGTCCGGTAACTATTCAGGGAGTTGATGTAGAGGTGGTGCATTCCTACAAGTACTTGGGGTTCCACATCAGTGACAGGTTGGAGAAAAAGGCAGAGTAGTTTTTTTTTTCTTAGGAGACTGTGTTTCTTTAATATGAGAAATGACATCCATCACATTGTACCGCTCTTAGGACCTGCACGATTATATTATGTGCTGCCCTCCTAGAGTGGCAGCAAAGGAAAAACAAAAGTGACCAACACTACTTTCCTACTACACCACCTCAAGTATAGAGACACACCACTGAAAGCAGGGTTAAGTAAAAAATTATTATTGTAAGACAATACACACACTTACTGTAACAAAAAACTATGCATAATATTGCGCTGCAGCGCTCCCCCCCCCCAACACAAATCACAGCACAAAATACTTAAAAACATACACTACTAATACAGAAATTTGAGCAAAAGGAACAAAAAAAATGTATTTATAGTCCTTTAAATCTTATCTGTACGGAATTGTTCAGCTCAGTCTGCGGTGGGGAATGAGGTGTCAACCATACTCCTATTCCGGGAGACAAACAGATTAACAGTTCCTTGTGCTGGCCCATCAGGTCCTCTCCTGAATACCTTTCACCCGAAAGTAAAAATAATTTGTCTGGAAATGACCCTGGGTTCACCGAACGTTATCCATGAGGTCAATCCTTTCCCTCTTGCTTTTTTCTGTGATGGCGTTCACCTCTCTCTTGGCTCTGTGCTTTTTTCTTTTTTTTTTTTTTTCCTTTTTCCCGCCCCCCATTTACATACAGATAGCTCCTCTCCATACAGTCTGTTGGCCCTTCAAGCCAGGTGCTCCCCTCCCCCTGTACAGTTGGCCGGCCTTACAAATTAAGGCATCCCACTAATAACAGGAATGGGAAAAGGTACAAACTCTCAGTGACGCACACATATTCCAGATGACCGTTACAACATTTTCTACAACTTTGTGGTGCCCCGTGTGATTTTCTATGCTGTGATGAGTTATGGCCAGTAATATCACTTGAAGAGAGAAAAATCAATTCAACAGACTAATTGGAAGTGCAGGCTCAGTTATGGCACATAATCTAGACCCCCTTGGAGGTAGAATTAAAACAAAACTGATGACATTATGAACAATGCTGCAGATGTTCTCTTGGTTACACAGTCACTGAGTATTTTTGGCCATCAAATTATTCAGCAGAATTTTGTCAGGGCACGCTACTGGGGTGTCTTTATACCAACATCAATACGTATGCATAATGATTCACTGTAACTGCCAAATCAAAAGTTTTTCTTTCATTTTATTTTTCTTCTTTTTTAGTAATTCTGGAGTATTTTCCAGACTATAGTATGTGCGTGTATATATTAATTTATCTATTTTTTATTTAAAGAGCTTCTGTACAAAGCCAGATTTGTCCATGGGATTAAATAAAGTTCTATCTGTCTAGAATTGTTCTATCTAATTGTAAAACTGCAACAACAGTTTACAGTTAAGTTTAAAATATAACTGATATAATTGCTGACTTAACCAGAAGTTAAACAAAAAGTGAGAGGAATTGTAAGACTGGATATGAATGACAAATTTCTCTTTTATAATAAGGAAAGCATGCTGTATCACTGATAATAAAGTTAATATTAGTTTCAGGACAGCAAGTGGGAAATCATGAAAAGGTGCGATGAGCCTAATGTGATTTTCTGCTTTGCAAGATACAAGATGGATGACTGCTTGTCTGCTTGCTTATCTTTCTGTATGGTCAGAATGTAGGATTTTCTTTCCTAGACATCTGCATCACTGAATTTAAGATACACATTGTTCTGCAATCTTGAATGCACTTGGAAACTAAAGTATTTAAAGTTTGTCCTTGAACATCAGCACTTTCATTATCATTATAGCATTATGGTTATAATTCAGATGAGGTTCTATAGTTTCAGTGCTTTTGCTCTTCATGCAAGGAGCTATTCCATTTAGATCACTGACATTTGTGTTTTGAGACAACTCTAATATGTGAAGATTATCTTTCAGAGAACAGTTTTTCAAGATATGTTTTCTTTTAGTACAGTTAGAGTAGATTTTAGGAATGCATTCTAATACTGTGGCTTTCCTAAAACAAGGCATCTGACTATATTGCAGCTTATGTTTAAGAACATTCAAATAGATAGATAGATAGATAGATAGATAGATAGATAGATAGATAGATAGATAGATAGATAGATAGATAGATAGATAGATAGATAGATAGATAGATAGATAGATAGATAGATACTTTATTAATCCCAAGGGGAAATTCACAGTCTGCACGTGACAAAGTCCAGATGTGCAAATAACAGTTCTTCAAATTTCTCTCTAAATGCCTACCAGATCACTGATATTACATTATCTTTTTAGGGTCAAAACCAGAAATTAAAACAATACGGGAAGATATATTTCAGGGTTGGATTGTGACGAAGAGATAGGTTTGGAACCAGAAAAATCTCTTACTAAAAATACCAAACTACCATTGTTAACTTTATTAGCCTCACATGAAAACAGCTGACACTTTCAAGGAGAAAGAATTACTGTACATTGTAATGGCAGAGGACATCTGGTGTAATGGAGGGATTGTCCAACTGTGCAGATGAATGGAATCAGAGTAGCTCCTGATTGATTGATGTAGCAAATGCTTAAGGCTAGGCTAACCGGATGTCCCCAAAAGTAGATATCCCGATTTATTCTTAAGAAAATCTTCATTTGTCATTTATTTTAGACAAAAGTAATTTATTACAGTAGTAGCTTGTGCTGAGATTTGTGCATTCAGTTTAACAACAATTACATCACTTCTGTTTAAAATAGTGTGAAGGACAGCATGTACAGTATGTGTGGACATCCCAGTTAGGGATGGGTTCAGATCCCTTTCCCGGGTTGGAGGAAAGTAGGATGGATGGACAGGGGGTGAGAACTTGGCAAGGCTGTAGGCTCCCCAGACATGATAGATGGCAGCCTCCCTGGGTGATGCTGCCAGTATGCAAGGAAATCAGCAAGGCACGCTGGGAACTGGAGTCCGATAGAGAAGCCTTGTTGTGTCCCATGGGTGCCACCAGGATGTGCTGCAGAGATGTGTGATATCTACTCTCTCAACTTCCAAATGACTCAGAAGTACCTCCATGGGGCTATGCCCTGCACCAGTTGTATTCGCTGGTCCATAATAAAAGGAACCACCCTGCCACATATGGGCATGTCAGAGTCAGGAGAAAGGAGGACAAAGTTTGCTAGGAGTTGTGTAGGAGAGGAAAGAAAGAGGTAAAGAAGTATTGTGTGCATTAGAGACCATTGGAAAGATTTTGTTAAAAATAATTCATTTATATCAACCTGGGACTTGTGTCTGTGTGTTGGTGTCTGAGGTTTGGGGTACTGCAATGCCCCCTACTAGTCACAATAGACATGTTCTGACCAATTAAATATTCTGCGATTTTGATACTCAGGCTGGGACAGCTTTAGTCCTCTCAATATGCTTGCTTGTCAGATAATTTAATTTAGGTATTTATTCAACCTGTTAAAGATAACTTTTAGTAAAAAAAAAATAGTTAACACTTTCATTTAGGTACTGCAAAAATATAACAAGTCCTTAACAAACATTCATTTGGGTGTTCAGCAACATTGATTTATCACAGGTTTGTTGTCCAGAAATGCATCATATTTAGGTAACAGACAAATCTTGCCTTCATTAAGGTTTAGGTTCGTTTTAGACAATCGGTTTACCATTGCCACAAATTCTCTGTTAAGAATGTCTAACAATGTTATGTCACTTATATTTGCCATTTCTAGAGAATTATGTGAGAATTCTTTCTCATACTGTATAGTATTCTCAATTCTTATTGTCATTCAGTGCTACACAGTAAAAAATTCAAATGTCCACCCTGGCAGTGAATTGCGGGCCTGAGCCTATTCCAGCAACATCTTGCACAATGCAGGAACCAGTGTTGGACACAGTACCAGTTATCACATGGCTTGTAGATGTCTTAGTAAACTGCTGGGTTATGTACATTTCCCTTTGGGATTAATAAAGTATCTATCTATCTATCTATCTATCTATCTATCTATCTATCTATCTATCTATCTATCTATCTATCTATCTAGTAAACAGTAAATGTGTTTTATTAGAGCATAAGTATTTCCATATATTGTTAATAAATATACATATACAGTACATCCATTTCACAAAATGCACAAATAGAACAGGCCCAAAAGGACTAACTGCAAAAAAAAAAAACAAAAAAACACAAAAACACTTACACTTGGGGAGCATGGTAGCACAGTATTTCTAATTATTCTTTGTCTTTCAAGCTCTGGCTGAATTTATCTGTATTTTGTTTGCTTTGTTATGGAAAATTATTCACGCCACAACTGTTGACACCCCTTTCTCCACCTTTTGCCACTGATCACTCATTTGATTAATTTTAGTTTTGGCACAATTAAAGCATGGTCTCAAATCGAAATGTAATAAACACAGAGCTGCTGCTAAGCAGAAAGTAATACATCTGCTTTGCTTTTAGTTATGACATGCAATCTACGAACATGAATTAAAATGCAATACTATTGCATTTTACACTGACACAAAAATTGAGTGTCGAAGTGAAAAGCAATTGATCATTTGGTTGATATATCTTTAATTATGACATGATAAAGCCATGTCAAAATCAGATGTCTCACTTGGTAATGTATTGCATTTCAACATAGCTGATATGTTATTCTATAACATGTATTATTTAACAAAAAGACACACGCCACAAGAAAGTTTTCCAAAATAATGGAAATTAATATCTTCATGAAGACTACATTTTTAGAGATTTAAAAGGTCAGCAAATTCATAAGGTTTACCCATTCTCTCCCAAAAAAAAATCTGACTTAACTACAGTAACAGAGCAAGCCATACCAGTTTCTCCTGGGACAGTTCCTTTTTTATGCATTTTATCCCATAACTTAACAAAAATCCCAAGGGGGACAACTACTATACATTATTATAAGACAAATTAACCTTCTTCTACTACACTTGCTGGATTAGTGAGTTGTGTCCTGTTATGGAATAACGTAAATCTGGTCAGCCTATAATAAGTCTCATGTCTGATTTAATAACAGACGAACCTTCTTAAAGTTTATGAAAAGTAATGACCACATGATGAACAACTTCAATGTTTCAATATACGAGACATACAATATTTTTACAAAAAACTGTGCATAAAGTTATTTTTTATTTATATGTTGTGTTCATTTTATTGAACTGATCACTGTACACTTTTACTGGAAACCTATTTTTGATATTACACATTGTTAATGTTGCAGTCTAAAATAAAATTAGTTAATTGACTAAATTTATAAATTTTCTCTTTTTGTTAATTTCACACTTTGTGATTATGAGATGAATGGGAAATACTTTCTAAAAACAATTGGTTAAAATCTATCATAAAATATAGTTTTCATTATTTTTTTAAATTGTCTTTCAACTTTTTATTATTTTCAAATATTATGTGGGAACTCATGTGTAGATAAACCAATTTCACTGCAAACTCTTCTTTTACATTTTTGTAATAATTTAGTTAAGAGTATATTTTATAATACCTTTCATTAAATAAAAATAGTAAATGGCAGCGAGTTACTCATCTTGTATCTAAATTAAAGAAATATTAAGTATATACATAGTATTATTTGAGGTCAAGCAATATTGTGGGGATTAATTTATTTTCTGGTGCTTATCTGTTTCCTAAATTCCCAATAAAAATGGTGGCTGTTTATTTGTATTGCAAATATCTTTGACAGATTTAAAAGGGTGGCTTAGTGCTTTTTCATTTTTGACTTATGCTATAAAATTCAAAATTTATTGCAAAGTAGATTAATCACTGAAAGTCCACAGGTCTTTATAAAACCTTCATGAAATTAAAAAATCTGTCAAGGCTTCCCTGGAATGTATACTACTGAGAATATTTGTGTACAATTTATATTGACTAAAAATCCCAGAACATATGCCTTCATTTGGAAGATGTGCTCATTAACAGCAATTATATCAAATCACATCATTAGTGTCTAATATGCCTCATATTCAGGTACAGCGCTTCATGCTTTCATATGTTTAAAAATGTAAAGGATTTAAAAGCACAGTGACATTATTTATGTTGTATTCAAGGTGTGAATAATTAATGAATTCCTGATAGTGCTGAATAAATCTAAATAAATAAATACCTGGGGGAGTAAATGCTAACATTACTCAGTTATTGTCTGCTTTTTTTATTTTTATTTTTTACGTTTTTCATTTTTTTTCATTTTTATTACTATTTAATTTAATATTGTTTCTTTGTATCAGTATACTGCTGCTGGATTATGTGAATTTCCCCTTGGGATTAATATAATATCTATCTATCTATCTATCTATCTATCTATCTATCTATCTATCTATCTATCTATCTATCTATCTATCTATCTATCTATCTATCTATCTAAATCCTCAATTCCCATTTTTCAATCTGTGTATTTTATTCCCCACTCCTTCTGCTTGCCTAGGAAGTGTGCTTAGGAATTTCAAGTGTAAGTGAACCTAAATTTTCCTGGTATGACAGTGCGTGTCTTGTATTCTGTTCAGATCTCAATCCTACATTGCATCCAGTGAGGCTCCAGCTTTTTGCAATTCTGTAAAAGAAAATGTGATAAAAAATGGGTGAACAGGTTTTTTTTTTCTTTTGATGTATTATCATTGGGTGAGTCAGCATTGCTTTGTATTTGTAATTGAAATTCAGATAGTTGAAGTTTCAGAAGGGACCTGCAATCTAAAATTATTCATTTTATTCAGCCTTGTGACTTGATCTGTGCAACCCTCTCTCTAGATCGGTTTGTGAAACTCCACTGGTAAACTCATTTAAATTGCTTAAAGATTCACCTCTTCTTTCCTGAACTTTAGGCCAAATTTACCAAAACGGTATTCTTATTCTATCCTTTTGTACCAAAGGTAATAATCCTAATAATTTAATGCTCTTAATTTAGACTGTTCATTTATTTTACTGTACTATTTTGTAATCCTGTAAAAGTATGTACCCAAGAATTCCAAAAAATCTGAAAAGTAAGAGGCTTTACCTTGGATCAGAGCACAACAGACATGAATCTTTGCAAGACAAGCAGAAAACTATTCCATAATGTGAGGTATTGCTCTATCCCATTACTAATTTGCATCACCCCCACTCATAAAGTGACTTGTTGCTGGGATCTAGCATCCAAAAAAATTGGAAAACCTTAGTGAACAAACTGCATCAATCATTTTGACATGCCTTGGAATGAAGTTTTTGTTTTTTTCCTAAATAATTTTTCATACTACATTAACAACCATCCATCCATTAACCAAACCGCTATATCCTAACTACAGGGTCACGGGGGTCTGCTGGAGCCAATCCCAGCCAACATAGGGCAAAAGGCAGGAAACAAACCCTGGGCAGGGTACCAGGCCACCGCAGGGCGCACACCCACACTCCAAGCACACACTAGGCACAATTTAGAATCGCCAATGCACTTAACATGCATGTCTTTGGACTGTGGGAGGAAACCGGAGTACCTGGAGGAAACCCACCCAGACACGGGGAGAACATGCAAACTCCATGCAGGGAGGACCACTACATTAACAAAATGTTGCAAATATCAAAATTCATATTTCTGAAAAAAGTTAAAGTGCTGTCTACCCTGTGGTTCACATGTCAAATTAATATCGTAAACTGTGAACTTCAAGTAAAAGTGAAAGTGCTCAGGCTACATGAAAAACGTATCTGAGCTAAAACACAAAAATCTTTTCAGGAAGTAGGACAATTTCATGTAGCCAATTATGATGGAACTATCTTTCCAACAGGTCTCAGAAGTTTGGATAAGTACTAAAGTATCTGTTTTGCACATCCCATAAAATGATATTCATAGTGATTTATTCTGGACATGTCTGCACAAGGGTTACTGTTGATTTGAGGGTTCATTCACCTTTTCTTGAACTAGTATCTGTTTTTTTCCTGTGTAGAAAATAATCTGCTATGCGGTCTTGCAAAGGTCACTGACTCACTCATCAACAACAACACTGGCATTTGGCAGGATGGTACAACCTCTACACACAACAGAAAAACTATATTATTCCCAAATCTCTAAAACACTTTGACAGATTTGATTAAAAATTGGTGATGTTTTTAAAAAATCTAAATTGTGTGTGTTTTTATTTGTTTATGTAATTATGCTGTACCAAGTGGGCTGTTTCTTAGGCATCAGGTCCTTTTCTGGGATCAGCGCTGATAAGTGATAATGCAGAGAAATGGGGCCTGCAAATCATGCAAATGAATGCCACAAGCAGAAACATGCCACTGAGCAAGCTGAAGTTGTTGGTGTAATCACGCAAAGAAATTGGGTTGGTGGCAAGTAAAGAAAGGCAATTGCCCTGCACAGGAAAAAGAGATAGGGTGATGAACTGCAAAGAAAATGAGATGTGAAGTGGATGAAGAAAAAAAATAGGCAAAACCTGAAGAATACGTGGTTAGCAAGTGGCCTCCTTGGGTGCACTGAGTATTCACTATTCTTTTCTTACTCCAGAGAATGTGGTATAAAACACATACAATTATAAGCTGGTTCTGCTTATATATATATATATATATATATATATATATATATACAGTATATACTGTATTATATACTCAGCAAAAAAAGAAACATTCCTTTTTCCAGGACTGTGTATTTCAACAATAATGTTTTAAAAATCCAAATAACTTTACAGATCTTCATTGTAAAGGGTTTAAACAATGTTTTCCATGCATGTTCAATTAACCATAATCAATTAATCAACATGCACCTGTGGAATGGTCATTAAGACCTTAACAGCTTACAGAAAGTAGGCATTTAAGGTCACAGTTCTAAAAATGCAGGACACTAAAGAGACTTGTCTACCGACTGTGAAAAACACCCAAAGAAAGATGCCCAGGGTCCCTGCTCATCTGCGTGAACGTGCATTAGGCATGCTGCAGGGAGGCATGAGGACTGCTGATGTGGCTAGGGCAATAAATTTCCATGTCCGCACTGTGAGACGCCTAAGACAGCGCTACAGGGAGACAGGAAGGACAGCTGATCATCCTCGCAGTGGAAGACCACGTGTAACAACACCTGCACAGGATCGGTACATCCAAATATCACACCTGCGTGACAGGTACAGGATGGCCACAACAACTGCCCGAGTCACACCAGGAACACACAATCCCTCCATCAGTGCTCAGACTGTCCGCAATAGGCTGAGAGAGGCTGGACTGAGGGCTTGTAGGCCTGTTGTAAGGCAGGTCCTTACCAGACATCACCAGCAACAACGCCGCCTATGGGCACAAACCCACCTTCGCTGGACCAGACAGGAGTGGCAAAAGTGCTCTTCACTGATGAGTCACGGTTTTCTCACCAGGGGTGATGGACGGATTCGTGTTTATCGTCGAAGGAATGAGCATTACACCGAGGCCTGTACCCTGGAGCGGGATCGATTTGGATCGATGGCTAGGGCCATTCCCCCCAGAAATGTCCAGAAACTTGCAGATGCCTTGGTGGAAGAGTGGGGTAACATCTCACAGCAAGAACTGACAAATCTGGTCCAGTCCATGAGGAGGTGATGCACTGCAGTACTTCAAGCAGCTGGTGGCCACACCAGATACTGACTGGTACTTTTGATTTTGATCCTCCCTTCATTCAGGGACACATTGTGAAACATTTTTAGTTTATGTCTTATGGTGTTGACTCTTTTAGTGTTCATAAAAAAATTTACACATTAAGTTTACTGAAAGTAAAAACAGTTGAAAGTCAGAGGACGTTTCTTTTTTTACTGAGTATACTTTAAAGAACAGGGTTGTGGGATGGTTCTTGCTGGTAGAATACAGTACTGTAGAGAGGTGGGGTGTACCCTTTGATGTACCAATACACTGTAGTTCACAAAGCAGAACCAGGGAAGTGCCAGTATGGCATTCCAGCCCACTTCAAGGCCATGGTACAACACAAGCAAGGAGATAAAGGTATGTCTTGATCAGTTTAAATGCTTGTGCAGCTCAGTCCAGGGGTCCACCATGGATATAATAAAGAGTAGGTGGACACTGTACACAATTCACAATGTTATTTGTTTTCATATTTTATTTTCTATTCAACTCCAACATTCTATAGGCCACATAAATGTGCAGCCTGTAAACATCACTGCTGTATGTAATAAGAAAAAATAAGCTATTACTCAGTGCATATTGCTTTTCAGCTAAAACCTCCAAAATTATATAAAGTATAAGATTACAAATCAAAACATTTCATTAATTGAAGCTACCATTCTTACAGGAAGTGATCCTGGGTGAAATTATATTTATAATCAAAATTCATATTATTCAACTTATGACTTCTTTGAATTCAAAACAGTTCAGGGTAACACTTTAGTTTGGGTACTGCAAAAATATACCTATAACTCATTCACTCTTATGTAATGAGACCTTAACAAAGGCTTCTTCTGGTCTTCATAACCTTTATTATGCATCAGTAGAGAGGTTATTCATCCCTGTGCAGTGCGACATATTGACATAAAATTACTTGTTAAAATAAAGGACTCATAGATCTTATATTATGTATGTAATATTAAAAGAAATGTAACTTGGTTAAGCCACCTCAGACTACTACAAAGTGAATTTTTATAAGTAGGCTACATTTCAGAGAAGAATAAACACTTTACTGATGATTTGTAAGTGTTATGAAGACCCAAAGAAGCCTTTGTTAAGGTATGATTACATAGTAGTAAATTCACAATAGACACATTTTTGCAGTATCTAAACTAAAGTGTTACCAAATACAGTTTCCAGTAAAATTCTGTTTTACTATAACATCAACAAAAGCCAGGTTACTAGGAAAAGCAAGAGCTGATCTACGGCAGGAATGTTCGACTCATGTGCAATTGCTCCAGTGAACTAAATAACATTAGCCTCTGGGGGAGAAAAATACTCAGTGTGAGACATGAACACCACCAGACAGACACTGCATCTTTATAAAAAAACATGTTTATTCACAGTTCACTCTCTGCACAACACAACAGTCCCGCACAGCACACTGTGCCCTTCACACCAATCACCACTCCTCAGGGCTTCTCTCTCTGTCCTTGGACCGCCTTTCCTCTCTCCATGGAAGCCTTGTCCCTCTCCCACTCCCGACTCTAGCTCCCAGACTGCAGGAAGGCAGGCCCTTTTATTCTCACCCAGATGTGCTCCAGGTGCTCCCTCTGACAACACTTCCTGGTGTGGCGGAAGTGTTGGACGAGCACTCGGAAGCACTCCGGGCGTCCATGGAGGGATCCTCCTCCATCTTCCTGGGTGTGCTGGAAGTAAATCATTCCCGGGCCCCAATAGGTTAAAGCCTTCTTGCTCTTCTCCTGTGGTCCTCCGCTGATCCAGGGAGGTAGCCCCCTTGTGTCCCGGAGGACATACATGCCACCTCCCAGTCCTTCCAGGCGTCCCAGCCCCAGCGACTCACCACATCAGTTACTTACAAAGTACTTCTTATACAACTGATTGACCCTTGGCACTATAACTGAGGCCCAGTGTCTTAGGAATTTTCTCAGTCTACATATGGAACCTTATCAAAGACTTCAAAATTCTCAAAAGAATAGATAAATTCATATAATAATCTGTAAGTGAAATATTGAATCTAATATACAAGGACATGGGTGGAAAATAAAGGAAACTTATTTAAGAGAAGAATCAGGAAGAACTTCTTTGCAGGAAGGGACATAGGATTCTGGAACAACTTACTGAGTTATGTGCAGCAGCTGAATCAGAGTCCGTGTGGGTTTTGAAAATATTTAAGGATGAAATATCTGATATTAACTAATTAAATTATCTCAATAAACTCAGTAGTGTCCTCTTGTTTTTTAAATTTCTCATTCACCTTTATTCTTCTGTTTGTGTGCATCTCTGTTTAAAGCACAGCATTAACTCAGGAATGAAGAGCATAGTGCAATTATTAAAAAGTTATTTTATTGGCCATAGGGCTTTTGGAAAATGGGCCATGAACAGGGTTGGCACAAGGATAAATTTAACAGGGGGACACTGAGCGTTCCCAGAAGAGCCAATAATTACAATACAAATAAAACAAACAGTATTTTCAGTTTACATCTAATTACCTGAGAGTACATACACAACAGACAACAACCAACAGAACAAAATTTATTCTACATAAAGCAACATTGCTGGGTAATAAATACTATTGTCCAAGGAGCCTAAAGCCAAGAAGATGCGGTACCTATTAAACACATGAAAGGTTGCACTTGTAAGTATATGGACTCACACATATAAAACAAAATAAAAAAAAATCAAAAACTTTTGACTAAATATTTAGCTATTATTGCTATTCATTTTACATTAGATAAAGTACTGAAAAATTGCAATAAGGCTGATCTGTGATATTGCTTGGGTAAAACACACACAAATGCTAATGCGAGTGTTAAACAACTGATGTTGACAATTGAAAAATCGATCATCAAGCCCTTCTCCTTGCAGTTCTACCTAAATTTTATTACATTTTATAGTAGACCAGTTATGAGTCTAAGTCATGTGTTAGGCATTTGGAAATTAAACAATTATAAGAAAAACAAATAGTAATTACAATTACTTAGTACTATTTTAATAAATGTACAATTGAAACAAAATAAATTGAACAGTAAAAAGAAACTTGATTGTGCTTAAAACCTCAATATGTGCATTGTATGTTAAAAACATTTCTTTTTTATAATACAAATTATTCTAAGTCGGTATTACCAATTATTATTTCACAAACTATTCTGAAAAGTGGAGAAGAAATGTTCCATAAAGGTTAAACAGCAAGGAGATGCACTGTTTGTCAAATAAAGAATAAATCCCATAAAAGATGCTCATTTTGAGAATCTGCACACTGTTTGAAGAAGTCAGTATAATTTACATTGCATAGTATCCTGAGATCAGCCAAGTTTAATAATGAAGTTGAACCATAATCCTTTGGTAAAATTATTTTTCACGGCTGCTGTGTTGCATGTCTTGTTTCTAATGCTCAGAATTTTATTTTTATCTCCCTGAAGTCAGCTCATCCATGTGAATAGCACAAAGAAAATATTAGAGAACAAATAAAAGGAAGGGGCTGATGGTCTTACAGTTGAATCCTGGTAATTTGGAGTATTATCATGGCTTTAGTATTTAAGAATGTGCCCATTTTCTGAAAGTGCTTATTTATTTTTATTATTTAATATATTTTATTGAGGTCAGTAATGTTATTCATGTAAGGCATACAAGAACACATGATATTCAATACAGATCACATAACCCTCCCCTACCCATTCAGAAAAGAAAGAAAGAAATATTTTAAAAACAACTTTATTAACCAAAAATCAATCACTTTTTACATCGACATAACCGCAAAGAACAACACAAAAAACAACAAACAATAAAGAAGTCTCAAATTATATCTCAAATAAGAAAAGTCCATAAAATTTTCTGGATATTATAAAGTGCCTCATTAATACATCATCCTGTAACAGAAGTGTCCAAATTAAATTTCATTTTATAGAATTTGTATTTTACATTAATTTTGGCTTTGGCCAGAGCAACTAATATCTTGAGCAAGTCCTATTTGATTCAACTTTTTTCTTTTCGAGATTTGTAAATTGCTATTGTCAGTCTTGCAAATAGTTATTAAAAGACAAGAATAGTAAAAACAAGTAAAAGAGGTTGAAGTCTAAAGCAGAAAAGATTATGTTAAAAGACACATTGTCTCTCGCTATGGCAAGGCCATTTGTCGTTAAATGCAGGATTAGTTAGTAAAGAAAGAAAGAAAGAAAGAAAGAAAGAAAGAAAGAAAGAATCACTGAAATGTACAAAGGTGTCCAAAAGATTAGAAACAGACCAGCATATTCAGTTAATTGAGGACAAAAATAAGAAATGCTTGGCTGATCGGTAAGGACTTTTTTTCAAGTGTTTCCTTGCAAAGTTAATTGTATGGTTTTGTACTTTTAAGGAAAATCATTTTCCATTGTGTTATAGTAGGTGGGTGAGAATTACCCTAGTTGAGCAAGATAAGATTTAAGGGCAGTAATGTTGGGTGAATTATCACAATAGATTGTTCATTTAGCAGTAATGTGCCTTCAGATTCTAGGCAGAAAGTGATTTAAATGAATTAGGGATTATTCTGAGTTCAAGACTGCCTGGTAAGTAAGCACAGCTTTTATACCAAAGCATATAACTCAGTTAAGCAGGTGTTTGACAACACACTTGAGATCCTGACCCATCCACATTTTGCTTAGTCTAAATTCAGAAAGATTCATGTGATATCCAATTATAAATCAGATTAGATTATGTTTTATGTCTAAAGGTGTTTAATTAATTGTCAATTCATGTGAAAATGAAGGTTCATTTAACACTGTTGTTCATTGTGCCTACTATATCAGAAATTGGGGTTAGGGTTAATTGTATAATTGAGTGAATTGTATAGCTACCTGATTTTACAGAATCGTGTAGGCCCCACAATAATTACTACTATTGTGATATACTATGTTTTCCATTACTTACTATATTGCCTTATGTTATGCAGTGCATGCATTTTTGGAGAATTCATTTTTGTAATACTGAGGCGTTTTAAGCTCCCAGCCTTAAAAGACAGACAGCACTTTTACATGGTGCAGCCGTTGTCCTGGAGCAAGCACCATAAATATCAAATATCTCTCTATACTCTGTACATTACTGTATGTGCCTACCCAGGTTTTGCATGTTACCAGTTATGTGAATAAAGCCTTTGGGTAACATACCTTACTGTATAAAGGCCTTTGTCTAACAAAGCACCTTTAGCATAGCTGCATTTGCTGCATCGAATAGGTAGTTTCATGTACTATGCTCCTGAGATCATGGTGAAATAAAATTTTTCATACCAGAGCCGTTTCTTGCTATATGTGGAATATGCAGATGCACAGGGCTCTCGGAACCACTAGGGACCCCCCAAGCTGCAAGTTCAGCCTCAGTATATTTGGGGAGTATTAACATTACCTGTCTGTTTGTAGCCAGCTAAGCCCCATCATGTGTTTAATAAAGCAGTTACATGCTTAAAAATTAAAAAATAGGTTATAAACAAAACAAAGCTGCAATGATAGGGAAGCTTTGGCTTGTGTTTGTGCGTTAATCAATGATTATCACTAGACTGTCATGTCTTGCAATGAGTGGCGTCTACTAATAGGTATGATGGGATGACTCGCTGATAGCCACACATCACATGACAAGGAGAATAACAGTAGCCAAATGCAACATTGATACCTAAGAGGGCATCAAAAACGACTTATCCCTCTGGTGCTGAAAAATGTAAAAAAGAAGAAACTTGTGCACAGAATAAAGGTAAAGCATTTGTTAACAATGCTGCAATAGATCAGAGGTGGGAAGTAACAAAGCAAAAGAATCTCTTTACTATTCTTAAGTAGAATTTTCATGTAAGCTGTTCCTTTACTTGAGTATTTTGTTTGAGACTTTTTATTTTAATTCCCTACATTTAAAAGTAAAAAAAATCTGTGCTCCCTACAATATCTATAACTTATTATCTTGCCAAAAGGTTTCTGTGTTTGGAAAACAGGGGAAACTAGGTCAGATAATTTTATTACACTTTACACATATACAGTATATGTGAAATTTGAGGAACTATCCCATTATTTATTTATTTTGTATCTTTGACTTCTTTGTATACAAAACATTAAGTGCACAGCAGAGAAGATATGGCCAAACCAATGTTAAGCAACACTGGACTTATTAATGAGATCGAAGATACAAGTAGGTCAGAAGATATGCCCTGTACAAGTGGTTGGCACAAAAACAACCCTTGGTGAATGTGTTGCCTTTTGTGTATATATATATATATATATATATATACAGTATATATGTATATATAAAAGCATAACAAAACTGATAATGTCATTTCTCAATGTGGTCTCCAGCCTTCTCAATGCACTTGCGCCACCTGCCTGAAAGTGCCCGGATTCCAGCAGATTAAAAGGAATTGACTTGTCCTCGTAGTTTTAGCTTGACTCCCTCTCATAAGTATATATTATATTTGATGTAACGATTGACCGCACTGACATATCAGAAGGCTCTGCGGCGCTGCACCTAAAATTAGACTGTTAATTATGATTTCTTTCATGTTGGGTGTCAAACAGTAGTGTTTAATTTTGGTTTATAGATTTTGGCAATGGAGTGTTTTACTGAAGTTTAAAGGGGGTTTGAGTTTGCCTACCAGCACTAACCAATGCTGCCTGGTGCATGAGTCCCAGTATCAGGACTAAAAAAAGATTGTAATTTGGATATTGCCATTTGTAATGATTATATTACTTGAATGTACAACATTACCAGTATTAAAAAAAGAGTAAAGAAAAAATGTTTTCTTGATAAATCAAGTATGTCTGTTTGTCACAATATAATACACACACACACCCCTATATATATAGGCTAATGTTGATACAGATGGCAGAGATATGGGGAGATAATTAACTGGAATGGAAGCCAAAGAAATTAGATAAATTCAAGCCCAATTAATTTTAATATTGAAATTAAGTTTAATATTAATTAATTAATTTGAGATTAGTTATCAGATTTATAAGTAAATTTATAAGACTTCTTGACAGATTTTTGTAACTGAAGCACTTAATGCATAGTATTTGTTTACATTTTATTACTCATTATCCATTTTCTCTCTTACTACTTGAAATAACTAATTGATTATTAAACATCTTTCTTATACCTAAAATTTTGACTTTTATATTCAAAAGAAAATTCAAGAACATATACTTTTGCTTGAGTAAATATGATTAACTCATACTTTGACACTTACCGGAGTATTTTCATAGATAAGGACTTGCACTTTTACTTAAGTAATGTATTTCTGTACTTCTACCACTTCTGCATTGGGTAAATCTTTTAATTGTACACAGTGCAGTGCCATGATACTCACCTCCCGCCCCGCCCCTCCCTCTCTCTCTCTCTCTCTCTCTCTCATTGCTGATCGCTGTGATCATAATGATTCTCTCCCAATCGCTGCAGGTTTTCATTCTAACCCTTTTCCTATCAGTGACCAGGTTTCAATGCTAATTAACTTCTTTTCCCTTCATTTTAATAACCCTGTTTTTAAGGATCCAGTCCTCTGAATTGATTATCTTCTTCATTAAATGACAGCGAAACAAAAATGAGATGTGAAACGAGCTGACAATTGACCAGCAAAATTGGAGCTTCAAATGGCAATTCTTGCTGGTAAATAAACCCGCTATTTAATTCCATAGCTTGTTGCTGCTCTCATTCTGCCACAGCAGACATTTCTAAAACTTAATTTTCTGTTTATTTTAAGAACATCGTCAAAAACGTTTGGTGACCTGAGTGATCAACCTTACTGAGACCTTCACCTTTCTTTATTTTCAGATATTGTGTGATGGGCACAGGTAAGCTGGTCATGTGACAGCTTGTTTCGTGTCTCATTATTGTTTGGCTGCTAATTAAGGAAAATGAAACAACTAAGGAGCCTAAGTCAAGTTAATTAAAACTAAGGCAAAAGAAGTTAGTTAATAGAAAAAAACTGGTCCCTTATGAAGAAGACTGTTAGAATGAAAACCTGCAGCCACTGCGGCCCTCCAGAACTGGAGCTCAACATTCCAAGTCTAAGGTAATTTATAAGAATAACGTGATCTATGGTGTCATATAATTATGCAGGTTTAAGAGAACAAGAAAAGATATGTTGCTTGTGTCCACATTAACCCGCAAGTCATTTACTATTTTATCCAGTGCAGTTCTTGTACTATGATTTGTTCTAAAACTTGAAAGAAACTAATCGGTCAAGTCACTAATCGAGAATAAAATGTTTGTTCATGTTACCATTTAACTGCTGAAAAACATTTTTTTTTCTGAATTTTACTTAAAAAGGCAGGTTAGAAATAGCTCTAAAGTTGTCAAAGAGAGAAACATCTATCTAACGACGAGTTAACCATGTCAAGTACATCAGTCAGCATATTAGAGACATCATTGAAAAAGCCCATTGGTATTGTTTCAAGGACATAAGTGGAAGGTGTTGATTGTGAAATTATTTTATGGAGTTCATGTAAACCTATTTCAGTGAAGGAATTTAAGTTGCTAAAAAGAGCATGCTAAAGTTCACCAGGATTAACTTTGGAGGAATGTACAGTATTATAATACATCTAAATTTGTTTATTGTACATTTAAAAATGCCTTAAAATGCTTAAAATAGGAAGTAACTAACTCGGTTGTTCCATTTCTTATTCCTCCCTGTTGTTGCTTATCATGTCATTTTTGTCAGTTCAAATAAGATGAGGCAGGCTCAGTAAAGTAGGCACAAAAGTGTAAATACCAGTACCTGTGAAAACTGTATCAGTTTTCTAATGATGCACATACAGCATGTGTAAGCAGCACATGCGCAACTTGATTGTTTTTCTTTTGTCTTATTATCTTGTGAAAATCCAAATGTTCCACAGAACAGTAATAGCCACAAAATATTGTATATTTTATCATTTCATCATGGTTAAACCATTTACAATAATGCTTTGTTTTTATTAATTGTTTAGGAGAGGTTAGCTTTGAAAATGTATCCTGGATTAAAACAGTAATTTACACAGTGGTAAGAAATTCTGTGTTACTTTATGAACTTGTAGCCCTAACATTGCTTTGTTTCCCTCTCCATTTCCATTCTAGTGCACTTTTACTGAGGCAATTAGGGGTGGCACTCTTAAAAATAATTTTTTGTGTGCTGCATGATTTCTTTGTAAATGTGATTTTTTTAAAATAGTTGTTATATGTAGACATTCCATGTCACACATCTTAAATAAACTTTATCAGTCATATATACAGTCATATGAAAAAGTTTGGGAACCGCTGTCAGCCTGCATAATAATTTACTCTACTTTCAACAAAAAAGATAACAAAGGTATGTCTTTCATTTCCTAGGAACATCTGAGTACCGGGGTGTTTTTTGAACAAAGATTTTTGGTGAAGCAGTATTTAGTTGTATGAAATTAAATCAAATGTGAAAAAAATGACTGTACAAAAATTTGGGTCCCCTTGTAATTTTGCTTATTTGAATGCATGTAACTGCTCAATACTGATTACTTGCAACATTGGTTGGATTAGCTTGTTAAGCCTTGAACTTCATAGACAGGTGTGTCCAATCATGAGTAAAGGTATTTACGGTGGTCAATTGCAAGTTGTGCTTCCCTTTGACTCTCCTCTGAAGAGTGACAGCATGGGATCCTCAAAGCAACTCTCAAAAGATCTGAAAACAAAGATTGTTTAGTATCATTGTTTAGGGGAAGACTATAAAAAGCTATCTCAGAGGTTTAAACTGTTAGTTTCAACTCTACGGAATGTAATCAGGAAATGGAAGGCCACAGGCACAGTTGCAGTTAAACCCAGGTCTGGCAAGCCAAGAAAAATAGAGGAGTGTCATATGCGCAGGATTGTTAGAATAGTTACAGACAACCTCACGCCACAAACAGAGTTGCTTGTTGTATGCAAATACTCATTTAGATAAGCCAGATTCATTTTGAAACAAAGTGCTTTGGACTGATGAGACAAAAATTGAGTTATTTGGTCATAACAAAAAGCGCTTTGCATGGTGGAAGAAGAACACCACATTCCAAGAAAAACACCTTCTACCTACTGTCAAATTTGGCAGAGGTTCCATCATGCTGTGTGGCTAGTTCAGGGTCTGGGGCCCTTGTTAAAGTCGAGGGTCGGATGAATTCAACCCAATATCAACAAATTCTTCAGGATAATGCTCAAGCATCAGTTACACAGGCATTGGATATTCCAACAAAACAATGAGCCAAAACAATCTACAAAGGCATTCATGCAGAGGGAGAAGTACAATGTTCTGGAATGGACATCACAGTCCCCTGACTTGAATATCATCAAAAATCAATGGGACGATTTGAAGCAGGCTGTCCATGCTCGGCAGCCATCAGATTTAACTGAACTGGAGAGATTTTGTATGGAAGAATGGTCAAAAATACATCCATCCAGAATCCAGACATTCATCAAAGGCTATAGGAGGCGTCTAGAGGCTGTTATATTTGCAAAAGGAGGCTCAACTAAGTATTGATGTAATATCTCTGTTGGGATGCCCAAGCCCAAATTTATGCACCTGTCTAATTTTGTTATGATGCATATTGCATATTTTCTGTTAATCCAATAAACTTAATGTCACTGTTGAAATACTACGTTTTCCATTAGGCATGTCATATATGAAAAGGAAGTTGCTACTTTGAAAGCTCAGCCAATGATAAACAAAAATCCAAAGAATTAAGATGGGTTCCCAAACGTTTTCATATGACTGTACTGGTTGTGCGTTTTAATAATTTCTACTGTTTACTGTTCTCATTATACAATAAACAGGAAAACACAGTAAAAAGACACACATTATTCAATAAGTTATAACTAATTCATACACATATATATTTGTTTAATCAAACATGTGTATTGGTGGAAAGTTATACATTTCTGACAACATTATCAAGCAATAAGATTCATATGAGGAAACAGGACTGCTATGAAGTGTAGGCACCTTGTGGAAAAAACAGCTGTTATCTATTTATCTTTGTATGGTCAATGAACCTGTACTCACCATACAGCTGTTCAGGCAGATTATACTTATTAGGTGCACCTGTCACAGGGACATGTTTTTGGCTGATACTTCTTCAAGTTTACCATAAGTTAGAAAGTCATTAAATAATTAAATGAATGTGATACTGTTCAAGAGTCAAGAAGATGAATATATAATTAGCCATAATATTGTCCCTTTTCCTCTTGGCTCAACATGTTAACTTTTGTTTCAAATTTCAAATAGATTTAATTTGAGAGCAAAAATACTTTGAACTTTATATAATTATTAGTTAACCAATATTAAAAATGCTCCGAGTCTTTTTCAACTTGAAAGTATTATTCAATTAAACTGCAGCCACTTGATCTCTTGAATCCCTTACAATATATTAATGTGATACCCGAACATATTTTAGATATTAAGATTTCACATTTAACATACATATATTTTTTTCTGTTTTGGTATTTCACTTCTTGTACATATATAAGATTAGTATTATACTTTTTAGTATAAAGAGATAATTTCTTTGAGAATAATTACTGCTTTTTAAAATAAGCTTTGACATTTATTTCTTTATTAAAATTATGTTCCTGATTTTCTTTAATAGACAGAAACTAAACTTATATTAAGACTAATATAACTGAAATAAACATATCATAATAACCCAACAATATACCAAAGTCTAATTGTTCTGAGTGTTTATCACTAGTTAAAAAACAAGTTGCTACTGTAACAGAGAGTGTGGATGTAAATGATATACTTTCAAAGGATATATAAATCTAGCCACATATGGAGTACTTCCAGACTCCAGTATCTAAAGCCTTATGATGCAGAAAGTTACTGATTATAGCATATCATAAACAAATTTTACTACCTTGATATTAAAATATTAATTTCATTTTGCTACTCTCTCATTAAATGTCCCCTGTTAATTCATAAGTTCATGTAAGCATTATACATTTACATTCTGAAGGAGTATACACAGGTGTTTACATAACTATATTAAAACATTAAAATTTTATGTGTTATGAGTCATTGCTTACCAAGCCATATTACTTTTAGTAGGAGGCAAGTGTCCCGTATCAGCATGCACATGGCCTAAATAACCTAAATTTAATTGAGTGCATTCACAGATATTATAACAGAAATCAAAGAGGAAAGTTATCCTTTTTTTTTGCAAAATTGTCCCTAGAATTATACTGTACCAGACATAATAATTAAAAATGGTAAATAACCAGAAATGCATCATTAAATTACTAAATAATTTATTATAAATGGGTAATACAAATATACAAAGGTGTATTCAGTATATATGGCATCAACTAGTCTGAACAGAAGCTGGGGAAATCAACATACTGCAAAATTGTACTCACTGAATCACCAGGGGTTTCAACAGTAAAATGTTAGAATGGCAAAATTTTGTTCTGATATACTAGAACTAGATGGATCAGGTTTTAAAGGTAATATTTAGTAGCTACGAAAAAACATACTTATTCTCTACTACTATTTATTATTTTAAAAGCCAACTTAACAGTCCATCTATACACTTGACAATACTACTACTAGTAATAATAATAATAAACTAGGGTTCTTTGCCCCCTGCTCGCTTTGCTTGACAATCCCCCCATCCCCGCCTGCACCAGCAACTTCACGTCTCTGTTGCCCGCTTATGTGGATTTCACTTTCACCAAACAACAAATCTTTTAATTCTTGTGGATACGCCTCTTCATTGGGAAGAAACACTACTTTTCCCTGATGGCAACACAAATTAGACGATCTACAAGTCTCCTACTTAAAGTTTGAAGCCAAACAATATCTACATACTTCTGTCATATCACCTATGTCCATATATTCGCTCTGTTTTTGCTTTTACCTTTTCATCAATATCGCATTGAATTTTGATTTCGTGTTTGGAATTATATCTCCGACTTAAAAGTTTAAATCTGAACAATATATTCAATCTCTTTTCGCTGTTCCGTTATTCCACCAAGTAATAATTTCCATTTGTTTGTGCTAATGCAATCTTTACTATCCTTTTTTTGAGACTTTCAAATTTTCGTACTTCCATTATCTCTATCCTGCTCTGCATGTGTACCGCGGCGTTTTTGGAATCTTTTAATTCTCGTGGATACGCCTCTTCATTGGGAAGAAACACTACTTTTTTTCCCCTGATGGCAACATGATTTAGACAATCTACAAGTCTCCGACTTAAAATTTAAATCCGAACAATATATATGCTCTCTTTTCTCAGTTCCGTTATTTCACAGAGTAATAATTTCCATTTGTTTTCACTAATGCGATCTTTACTATCCTTTTTTTGAGACTTTAGAATTTTCGTACTTCCATTTTCTCTAACCTGCTCTTTGTCTTTTATTTCTGGCCTCAGGCATGGTTAAATCTCTTGGCACAAAGACTCGTCTCACGGGACGTGAAGGTGTCTCTCTGAGAAAATCACGTCTCGTCTCCTTCCAAGATTTTTTTTCATAATAGAGAGATACTCTAGTGTTACTTTTTAGTTAAGTCAAAGAGCTGTTGTCTTTTCTAATTGATTCTTTTCTTTGATTCCAGGAATTTTTATACTATTCTGTATTTTTCCTAGTGGCATAAACTGTTTACTACCTCAATGCCAATGATTTCTTGATCTTCCTTTCAATATCTTCTTTCAATCCATAAGTATCTTATTAGATCTCCGGCTGCATATTTGCTCTCTCATATACATGTGAGTATCCCCTTAAAGTTAATCAGTTCAATTTCAGTTTTTTGTGATTACCTTCCACTTTTTTATCCACAGATCTTTAATCAATAATTTTCTTGTTTTCTTAGTTTTGTTGCTTCTTTTTCACAATATCATCATGATGTAATCTTTCCTAACAAACTTTTGTCTCATGCTCTTAGCAACTGTTATATAACCTCTCCACCTCATATATAATGCTGCTAAACTGATTGGAATATTATTTTCCTCTCTTTGTCTGCATTACTTCTGTTTCACTCTCACCAATGGCTTCCAGTTATTTCCAGGTTACATATGTTAAAACTCAGATTTTAATCTGCAATTCTTGCACCGTTCTTTTCAACCTCACTAATTCAAGCCTCAGATCTCTTTCTTTCTAAAAACTCTCTGTACTGTTTGGACCTGTGTATTAGCTGTCCCTCATCTTGCCAGACAAGCTAAAAAGATATGTTGTTCCTGAGTTGCTACTCTGAGGCTGCCTGTTACTAATGTTCAGGCCTCTCATAATGACGCACCTCTTCACCACGCCTTATAAATGGCTTATTATATCTACTGTATAGTATCCAACTATACAATTCCTTTTGGGTATCTATTGCACAGTATTTTACTGTAATTGACAAACAAATATGAATATGTTATACTTTAGTTTTCATCATGCCATGGAACTAATGTATTACAAATCATTGTGTAATGTGGTTTATGCTAATATTTTACATATAAGTTTGCTTTAAGGGGTGCTCTTCAGCGGACCACAAACCAAGGAAGATACCATGGAGATCTTGGTAAAGATGAAGGGTATAATGATGCAAGTGGAATGACAATACCAAACAATACAGTATAGCATACCTGTCTTTCCTAAACACAAGAAGCCCATTAACCTCCCTTAGGACCACCGTAGGATAGGTGGCCTTCTTTTCTATTCCAAAACCCTTTTCACTCGTTCATTTTCCTTCCTACCAAATATATGATAAGTCCCAGCCCTGTAGCATTTCCAGGACAACCTGGGTATCAGTCCTAGGACTGTTCACACTGAACAAATTGCCTGACCCTCTATTATTAATCAATTTCTGTGATCAATGCTTCTACTATTCATAATAGTAGCTAATATTCTCATTCTGACCACTTAGACTTAGCATCTGGCTAAAATATTATAATTGTGGTCTGCAGATATTTATTTCTGTACATACTTCATTCATTAGACATACCATTATTTATCCTTATGCTGCACTTCCTTTTTTATATTATACTTTTAATTATGTGCTGGGCTCATAATTGAATGTACACTTAATGCGAATAAATGGAAATAAACAGTACTTCATGTTTTATTATTTATTGTCTTTTATTTTTGCACTTTCATGCTAATAACTGAAATGTATTCTATGTATATTATTTTGAAAGTTGTCCTGGATAAAAATAGGTACTAAATAGGTTAATACTACTGCTCCTAATAAAAATAATAATAAGCCTTGAGTTTTTGCAAGGACTGTGTTCTCTTGATGAGTTAAAATGGCAGTTCTTTCTTGGCCAGATTACTTTCAGTGATCTGCAAAGTTGCTTAGCAACAATTACTAGTGCCTTATCTTGAAATACATTTCATTTTTTTTATTTAAACAAGCTTACTTTTACTGGAGAATGTTGTTTGTGTTCTCTTCTGGTGCTCTTCTGCTAATATAGATTTAAATTGAAATGCTTGAGTTTGCGAAACCTTTTCAGATTACACATGTGAATTAATAACTCTTGCCTAAAATGTCATTTAAAAAAAAAATCTTTTCTAAGAAATACAAAAACAAAATATTTTATTATATTGGTCAAATAAAATATCTTTTTCATCTTAAGTCAGTCAACTTGCTTCTAAAAGGTTTAGCAACAATTACTAGTGCCTTATCTTGAAATACAGTACATTTCATTTTTTTATTTAAACAAGCTTACTTTTACTGGAGAATGTTGTTTGTGTTTTCTTCTGGTGCTCTTCTGCTAATATTTCTTTTTTTTGCCTTTCCTTAATCCTGCTTTTTGCCCATGTCTTGAAACAATATGACTAAGATTTAAATTGAAATGCTTGAGTTTGTGAAACCTCTTCAGATTACACATGTAAATTAATAATTCTTTCCTAAATGTCATTTTTTAAAAAAAAAATCTTTTCTAAGAAATACAAAAACAAAATATTTTATTATATTGGTCAAATTAAAGATCTTTTTCATCTTAAGTCAGACCACTTGCTTCTAAAAGGTTTATTAAAATCAGCTGATTTCTCTTGAGCAGACACCAGTGTGAATAACAATGTATTGATTTGTGCCTGTCAATCTCACTTGTGTCTCCTCATCAGAAGTGACTTGCCTTTTAGCAAATAAGTGATGTGTTTAATACAAACCAGTATAAGCACAGTCCTGTGATCTCAATGACAATACAGACTGGGCTGCTATTTTGGAGAATGCCAAAATGCCTACTTCCATTTTTTTTATTACTATTATTACTAAGTATCATGCAGGAATACACAAATGAGGTATATGAGGCATCAGATTCCAACTAAAAGTGGGTGTAACAAAAAGCCACAATGACTCTTCAGGGTCAGATCTTTACTGTCCTGTTATGTATTGTAATTTACTGTGTGGTATTTGAGATGAAAAGGGTATTGCACACAGTCAAGGTTATTTCTTCACAATCATGGTATATAATATTTTACACTTGTAATTATGTTCTAAAGTTAAGCATATTTTATAACTTTTAAAAATACCTTGCTTGATCTGTCAGTTTACAATGGGTCAATAAGGTAGCAGAGTCCAAAGGCGAAAGAAAAAACCTTAAAGCTTTCCAAATATATCCACTTTGAGGTGGCAAAGGTTTTGATTTAAGAAATCACGCCTTCTGTATTTATTAGGCATACTTATGATAAAAGGAACTAGAAATAAATATCACAGACTATAGGTACTATTTTTTCAAAGGTAAGGATACTTTTCTTGGTCATATGTTGACTTGCAGTGGCTGTTGAAGAAAGATTTATAACAAGCCAATGCCGAATACCTACCCAACCTATTACAATACAATACAGTCAACCCTCGTTTATCGCGGTTAATCCGTTCCAGACTCTGCCGCGATAAATGAATTTCCGCGAAGTAGGATTCTTTATTTATAAATCGAATATTTTTGCAGTTAGAGCATAGAAAACCTGTTTACGACCTTCTAAATACAGTAATCCCTCCTCGATCGCGGGGGTTGCGTTCCAGACCCCCCCGCGATAGGTGAAAATCCGCGAAGTAGAAACCATATGTTTGTATGGTTATTTTTATATATTTTAAGCCCTTATAAACTCTCCCACACTGTTAACATTATTAGAGCCCTCTAGACATGAAATAACACCCTTTAGTCAAACGTTTAAACTGTGCTTCATTACAAGACAGAGATGGCAGTTCTTTCTCACAATTAAAAGAATGCAAACATATCTTATCTTCATAGGAGCACCGTGAAGAGCAGATAATGTCAGAGAGAGCGCTCGCTAAGAAAAGCAAACAATCAAAAAATCAATATGTGCTTTTAAGTATACAGAAGCACCACGATAAAGCGGCATTTTGTAGAGGAGCGTCCTATCTTCTAGGCAAACAGCCACTGTGTAAACAGCCCCCTCTGCTCACACCCCCTCCATCAGGCAGAGAGAGTGAGAGAGACAGAGAGAAGCAAACAAAACAAGCGCCGCGGGAAGCATATCTTATAGCATTGAGGAGTTTTAGTTAATATGTAATACATGCTCTGATTGGGTAGCTTCTAAGCCATCCGCCAATAGCGTCCCTTGTATGAAATCAACTGGGCAATCAAACTGAGGAAGCATGTAACCTAAATTAAAAGACCCATTGTCCGCAGAAAGCGGCGAACCAGCGAAAAATCCGTGATATATATTTAGATGTGCTTACATTTAAAATCCGCAATAGAGTGAAGCCGCGAAAGTCGAAGCGCGATATAGCGAGGGATTACTGTACAATATAATACAATTTATTTTTTGTATAGCTCAAAATCACACAAAAAGTGCCGCAATGTGCTTTAACAGGCCCTGCCTCTTGACAGCCCTCCAGCCTTGACTCTCTAAGAAGACAAGAAAAAACTCACAAAAAAAACCCTTGTAGGGAAAAAATGGAAGTATCCTTGGGAAAGGCAGTTCAAAGAGAGACCCCTTTCCAGGTAGGTTGGGCGTGCAGTGGGTGTCAAAAAGAAGGGGGTCAATACAATACAGTACAATACACAGAACAGAACGAATCCTCAATACAGTATAAAAGTAAAAATTTTAGAAGTACGGAGTAGAATTTAACAGTAGATGATATCACATAATATGATTTGGATTTGTTTAGAGTCCTGGAGACCTCATCAATCAAGCTGCCTCCCACATTTGGCCATTCCACAGCTGAAATAACGCTAATCCGATGAAAGGACCCCTCTTTCCCACGATTCCTGCGATCCTCCATCAGGAAAGACTTTACCTTAGGCATGCAAAACAACTTGGCAGGTGTGCCGTGGCACCAAGTGCCACATTTGAGTACTGAGAAGAGAAACAGAATAGGTGAGGTGAGGGTTAATATCCAATTATAACTATCATGTTACTTATGTTTTAGTGCTAATGACTACCAACCGAGATGCAGTCTGTACAGTTAATCAGCAGCTCTAGTCAGGATATGCTAAACTGAAGTAGTGAGTCTTTAAAAGCTGAGATTGAAGGGGCATCTCTTATAGTAGCAGGCAGACCAGTCCACAGTTTAGGGGCCCTGTAACTAAAAGCTCAACCTCCCACTGTTATTTTATTAATCCTTGGAATCATAAGCAGACCGGCATCTTGAGATCTTAATGTGCATTCTGGTTTGTAAGTCATGATAACTTCAGACAAGTAAGCCAGACCTTGGCCGTTTAATGCTTTATAGGTTAAAGCTGGAATCTGTTTTAATATTTAAAATGAATGCCTCAAAGGATGTAAAGACGCCTACATTTTTAGATGTGATTTGCATTTTGTTACAATGAATTATTCCAAGGCCTCCTCCCCGACCAGAATCTCTAGACTTAAGAAGGAATGAGTATCCATCTGGTGACGCCTCAGCTAGGGGAACAGTGTCACATTTACAAAGCCAGGTTTCAGTGAGAAGTCACAGATCAGATTTTGTACTTAATATAACATTATTATTATTATGCCAAGAGAGCGCATGTTCAATAAGCAGCATTTAAAACTGCATGCTTCTTTATAGATATATATATATATATATTTAATTTGAAGTACATTTCTATTACAGATAACCCTGTTGGAGAGTCTGGTTTTATCCCTTGGTCTAATTATACACCTTCTTTTTTGGTTATCAAGTAATTTAAGGTTTGCATCAAGACTAAATTTACTGGATGCCCCACAACAGGTATTATGGGTAACAGCTTCAGGATAGTAACAGGTGGAATAAACAACAGCCTGTGATTTAAGATCACATGACTGCGGCCTGGATGTGCTCTAATCAGTCAACCAGGCAGTTTTGCAGCCATATTTTAAGATAATACATAAGATCCCCTCCAGTTAGGATCAATATCTTGGCCCTTGTGAGGTATTTAACATTACCTGTTGGTTTAACATAGTTTGGAATTGTAACATTCCACACTATGGAATCGCCAATTATGAGCACTTTCTTATTCTCAGTTTCCACAGGCACGCTGCAGAGTGCTGAGAATCTGTTCTAGGTCCAAATTGATGACCTGGGTGCCGAGGGACTAAATTTTGGCTTCTTAGACCCCCGTCTTACTGTTAACCCACTCGCACATTCTGTGTTGTCATTTTACATAGCCTACAGAACGAGAAGCAGGTGGCAGCATAGTGAGTTTCATTGATGGCAATCAATTCATAAATACATGGGCAGAACATACAAACTACATATTGAACCTGACGTTGTGAGTTGGCAACTCTGTGCTACCGTTAGGCGTATGTTTAAACATTTGTACTGAACTTACTAAACTTCAACCTGATTAAACTTAGTTGAATTGGCACTGCTAGATTGTCCATATAGTGTGTATGTGGGTCTGTATGTTCTTGTGTACCTATCCATATGCAGACTCTGGTGTGGTTAGACAACTGCCAAGTGTGAGCCTTGTAGCAAACTGGACAAAGTCTTGGTTTCCACAAAACCTTTAAATAATATTAAAACCATTGTTAAAAGCTCATGGATATTTTTTTTTTTGTTTAATTTGTACCAAAATAAATTATTTTAATAAAATAACAGAGTGATTTAATAATAAGATTTTAAAGTTTAGCTAAATGGTAGCCTAAGAGGTCTCAAATGTGTGATTCTTTTATTTTACATTGCCTATTTAAACCAGGCAGAGTACTGCAGGCAGTATCACACAGTTCACCTTTGATGTAAGAGTACTTGAAAAGTGTTCTATTATTTAATATGTCACTTTGCTTTAATGAAAAAAATTCATTTTTTGCAAAATTAATGTGTGGAAATCTAAAATTTGTTCTTTTCTACTGACACACTGATGTAGAAGACCAAAAGATAAAATGAAAAAAAAAAATAGATACAATTTATATAAAATATAGGCAGCCTAAAATGTCCATTTAATATTAAAAATGACTGCTTGGTATTTTATATATTTCATTTTGATGAACTACTCTGTAATTATATAAAAATAAACCTTGCTAAGTACAAACTGTATTCGCTGTAAATACCATGAGTGTGTGCAAAAATGTGGATTTGTCTAAGCCTGTTTTAAGTTAACAAGAAACTCTGCATTTGTTGAACTGATTGAACCTTAAATAGAAAATGCAGCTTATTCAAAGGAGACTTATGCAGTTAAGTGTGCATCATGGAAAAACCCACAAAGAGCGGTATGGGGTAATAACAAGTATATTCAAGATTTTTTTTATTAAAGTAAAAGTTGAAGGTCATATATCGAAATTTATATCAGGCTATTTAATTGATTTATTTGTATGGATTCCACTAAATAATGCATGATCAACATCGGTTCTAGAGGGCCATAGGTGGGTGCAGGTTTTTGTTGCAACTCAGTTGCTTAATTTTATAGCCTTTATTTTTAGGTAAAAAGCCTTCTGATGATGAATTTTTCGCCATGACATTCTTAAACTCAATATCAAACAATCTGGTGGGCAGGTGGAGGCCAGTCTTTTATTGACAAGTAAGGTTTGATCTATTCCAAAAAGTCAGTACCAAGATATAGTGTAGTAGTTAGCATGTCTGCCCTTAAATGAAAAGTTATGGGTTCATTTGCAGCCATGATGTAATTGCTTATTGTTGTTTGGGGAGAATCTATGAGGTGTCAGCATGAAAAGCATCATTGTAATCTGCTGGACACCCAGAAAATGGATAAGAAATTGCATGCATTTCATCAGTTATTAAAGGACAGATATCTACAGAACTAAGATGGCAATTCATATAGGTATCAACATTAAATGTGAATAACAGAGGTTGGTGAGGACTTTCCAAGGTGAATCCTTGCTCCTGGCTCTGAAGGGTGCCGCACTGCAGCAGAGGAAGACACATTTAGCAAAGTAAGGCGCACAGCTGGTCTACTTTTAAAATAGCTGAACTTCACAATAGTAGTTTGATTTTTTCTTTCTTCAAACAACATGGATTTGCTATTTTAAAATATGTGTGAAATCCTAAGATGTGGATTGATACTCAATAACATTTTTTGTTTAAAAAATGGATGTATTCTCTAAGTTTTAAGGCTTTTTTATAATGGGACCCAGTTATCCATAATCTCCATTATACAATTTCAAACCTTATAGGATATGCATCACTTTATAATGCAGTTTTGTGTGACAATCTAATATATACCATGATTGTGAAGAAACAACTTTGACTTGAGAAATACCAAACTTATCCTTTAATGTATAATGCAGTGCAGATATGCTAGATTTTGACATAATACACTGGAACCCCATGCTGCAGTACCATACTTTGGTGAAATTGCAGTAGTTTCTTCTCCAAAAACAATAATTCTATTGCTCCCTGGTGATATTAGTACAGTCACTTGTATCGTTTGTGCAGTTTTTTTTTTTACTAACTGTAACTTTATAGTTCCCCTTTCTTTAGCACGCACTGTTGCCTGCAACTCCATTTTCAGTCTGGCACCTCTCTATGTTCCCAAAAAAGTAAAGAATAATAATAAAACAAGCAACAAATTAATTCAAGGTACCACTAAATATTTTATGCAGTGTCTTGTATAGTGAGTCGCTTCTCATATGAGCATAAATCACTGGAGGAACGTATGAAACAGAATAAATGTATTACAGTGAAGCAAACAGCACATCAGTCAAGTACAAATTCAAGTGACATATTGTGGTGTCACAGGGTGACATGCTAAACATGAGGATACAAATTCTGAATTCATCTTAGTCAAGGAACTGCTTTGGCTTCGACTGGATGAGTTCATATTGCAACAATGTCTCCGACTGTACAGTAAGGTTTTGGAGTCACACACACATGTACATGCAGGTTATTTGATTTGAGAGATGTATTACCTCACCAGGAGTTGTGTTACATGCTCTATACACTTTTTATATTTTGTTTAATTGCTTAAATCCACAATGTATTGCAAGAAATTTTGAGAAAAAGAGCAGTTGGATGTTTTCCACATGAAGTCTATTGGAAAACAAAGGCAAAACAGCACTGACCCCTTTTTGTCGGCAACCTGAATGGGAGAACAACATTAAAACAACATAAGTGAAAAAAAGGGGGAATATTATTCTTAAAGGTTCCCAAAGGTATAGTTATGTAAATTGTTACACTACAAATGATGTTAGTAATGAGCTGTGATGAGACCAAATTTCATTGTTAACAATATGTAATTACAAAGGGCATTGAGCTTGCATTGTGTTATCATTTACAGCAATATTCCGGTGCATTTATGCATGTCTTGTATTCCGTTTTCCATTTCTATGACATGCTGAATTGAGAAGGGGAAAAATTTTACCCAGGGACACTATTAATATAATAAAATTGGAAGGCATCAGAGCTAAAACAAGTTGGTTTTTTTTTCCTTCCATGGGTAAGAGGAGTTACTTTATCATTGATTTTAATTTATGTAACTTTTCACTGTGACTTTATTGAATGTCCTAATGATTATATTTTTTCAGACCTGTCTGTCAAACTATGCAAACACTAATAGTTTCATTTTTAGATACACAAAAAAGAAAGTCAAATTAAGTCATTCAAGTCAGTGTTCATATGCCCTGTTGAATTGATTTTGTGACACAAGAACCTTGGCTGAGTCTCATTTTACTCCTTTAATACTTGTGTGGCTATCTACTATGAAAGTACTTAGTTCCCAGCTGAAAATCTTTTACATTTACCGTATGGTTAATAAAACACATTACACCCTGAAGATTATTTTTTAGGCATACATTTAAAAAATAACAGCAGCCAAAGGGATTTCAGTGCAGAATGAGAATGAGTAAATGAATTTAAATTGTGGAAAGCTCAATGTTTAGGAGTTAGTTTCAGTTAATGTCACAGGTAGAATTAAAATCTTGCTCTCACTTGCCCTCATTTAATTAAAAAAGCAGTATAGTACATTGTATTTACAGTCATCAGCGTTTAAAAGCTAGTCAACAAGTAGCTTTAGTCAGCTTTCTCTGTAGTCAGCAAAGAAGTAGTTTGCTGAGTAGATTTTCTTGTTTTGCTTTTAGTTCTGTTCAGAGCAAACAAAATAACTTTGCTTAATTACGATAAGTACAAGAATACATTTCCATGAAAGGGAATATCTGATATTAAAGTTATCTTCTTTTTCAACATTACTGTATATGTAATATGGCCAATGGCTATATAATGGGCTGGAACACAGACATAATATGTTCTTTCTGGCACTATAGTTTAGATGCTGAGGTTTCCTTCTTGAAGTAGTGGCTGTGTCTCAGCCGTTTTAGCCCACTGGCTCAGAGCTTGTCTTGGCAGGGGGATTGACAGTTTCAGGTCCACAAAGAGAAAGATGTCAGTTCTCAGCTCCCAAAAGAGAAGATGGCTCATCAGCTTTTAGTTTCAGAAGGTCATTTTGCAGAGAGAGAGCAAAGTATTCCTCAGAGAAGGTGTCCCAAGAGAATCTTAGTCTTCCCCAAGGGAGTTCAGTGAGAGTGAGAGAGTGCAGTTTGTGTTTAAAAAGGAATTTGCACATCTATTGATTAGAATAAAGTCACTTCCATTTACAATATCATACAAGTAGTACTAGGGTGTTGTACCTCATTAGCCATTATGAATGTAGATAGATAGATAGATAGATAGATAGATAGATAGATAGATAGATAGATAGATAGATAGATAGATAGATAGATAGATAGATAGATAGATAATTGCAGATGTTGACGGACGCCAACCTTCTAAGAAAGTATAGTCGGCTCTGACCTTTCTTACACAGAGCATCAGTATTGGCAGTCCAGTCCAATTTATCATCCAGCTGCATTCCCAAGTATTTATAGGTCTTTACCCTCTGCACACAGTCTCCACTGATGATCACGGGGTCCATGAGGGGCCTGGGCTTCCTAAAATCCACCACCAGTTCTTTGGTCTTGCTGGTGTTCAGGTGTAAGTGGTTTGAGTTTAACAAAGTCTTTGATTAGCTTCCTATACTCCTCCTCCTGCCCACTCCTGATGTAGCCCACAATAGCAGTGTCATCAGCGAACCTTTGCATGTGGCAGGACTCTGAATCGTGTTGGAAGTCTGAAGTATATAAGCTGAACAGGACCAGAGAAAGTACAGTCCCTTGCGGTGCTCCTGTGTTGCTGACCACAATGTTAGACCTGGCAGTTCCCGAGACGCACATACTGAAGTCTGTCTGTAAGATAGTCCACGATCCATGCCACCAGGTGTGAATCTACTCCCATCTCTGTCATCTTGTCCCTAAGGAGCAGAGGTTGGATGGTGTTGAAGGCACTAGAGAAGTCCAAAAACATAATTCTAAAAGCATCACTGCCTCTGTCCAAGTGGGAGAGGGATCGGTGTAGCATAAAGATGATGTCATCCTCCGCTCCCACCTTCATGCAATGAGAAGTCAAACAAAATGACACCTTTTATTGGCTAACTAAAAAGATTACGATATGCAGGCTTTCAAGGCAATTCAGGCCTCTTCTTCAGGCAATATCAGGCAAGATATTCTGTCTGTCCCAGTTGGCATTCCTTGATTTATAGGTCTTTGTTCTAGCTTGAGTCCATTTCGTGTGTTCTTGCTTAAGAAGTTTGCAGAGGGGCCTCTGCAAAGATGTCAGTGCAACTCTGATTTACACCTTTGTTATCTTGTTAAGTACAGGCCGGACCTAGTACAAAGAGTTCAGTCACTTAGCTTGGAATGTAAGTCCTACAGACTGTCAGGCTGTGCCAGATACATCACCTAGCAGATCTTTAGTCAATTTGTTTTTTCCTACCTTTTTTTTTTTGGTCCTATTCTTTGTCTCATACTAACAGCCCATTTTTAGAAAAGTTTTTTTTTTTTATTTACCTGGTGGTGTCACTGTCATCTGTCAGGTGGGGGCAGCAAGAGGACTATGGGTTTTGTTCTATGGGTCTTAGGTTGGTTTGTGTGGTGCACATGGGTTCAATGCACCTATTGGAATAAAGATGCATAAATGAGGATATGGCGTAATTTATAGCATGTGCTTACATGTGACAAGGTGCTGGAGCTCAGTCCAGCATAAGCAGATGTACTTGTGAGCCTGTTTTTTTTTTTTTTAATTGAGGAGAGGTTAGCACTGCCAATTGCCATAAAACAGAAAAAGGAGAAGAGGTTAGGTTGCAAAGTCAGCAAGTGAAAGTAGGGGCTAGGAGACAGTGTGCTGTGAAACAGGAAAGATTAATTGCATTCCGTGAATACTTATAAGACAGAGAAAACTGCATAGTGCTCATAATTAAGTTTTTTTTGTGTTACACTTTTGATTGTTTATAAGTTTATATGTGCAGTATTGAACTGAGATAAGTTATACATACATATATATATATATTATATACTGTACATATACACATATATATATGTGTGTGTTTTTTTTATATATTGAGCAAGTTTTTAAAGGACACAGTGTCACCATTTTAATAACACTAATGTTTCACACAATAAAAGCACATGTTGTATTCATTAGCACTTCTTTTGTGCATGTCCCCTTTTTTGCCCTGGCGAACCAAATATACAAAATTGTAATTCGGAGGTGCTACTTCAATTAACACTGCCACACCATCAGAGCTGAGCCATGTTTCACTTAATGTAAGAAAATGTATTTTCTTATCACTGATAAGATTATTAATGTAAAAAGTCTCTTTCTGGTTAATGCTCTAATATTTAGTAAAGCAACATTTAAGGTTTTGGAAGAGCAGGGCTGAATCAGAGTATTACGACAGTTTGAAATGGTAATTAAGTTACTCATGTTTATGTTGCTTTGTCCAGACTTTTTATTTAAACTATGGTCTGTAATTATAGTTTGAGTACATTGCACATCTATAGGTAAAATGGTACTGTAATTAAGTTATTCACATTTATACCACAATTCCTTGGGTATTAGTTAGACTGTGGCCCATTATTATATTACTAATACAGTGCACATATATAAGTGAACACAATACAGAATTATCACATCCTGAAAGAGAATTATAGTGAACATTAGAACTAAAGGTGTGTGTGTGTTTTTAATTTATTGTGCAAGTTTTTAAAGAACACTGTGTCACCATTTTAATAACCCTAATTTTTAATTATGTATTGCACAATAAAAGCACATATTGTTTGCATTAGCACCTCTTTTGTCTGAGTCACTTATTGTCCTGCTGGTGCTTGGTCCCTACCAAATGCTCTTAGGTTCTGAAATAGCTTCGTTGCAGGACTGCTGGGTGTCACAAATGTATTCATAAATGCGTTCATTTAATAGTATTCACATTATTTAAAATTTTAATATATATACCAGTTAGAGGATCTTGAAACTGAAATGGAAGCTAATATGGAGACTTAAAGAATGGGAAATATATGGCCTTATTATATACTTTCTAGTCCAGGGAATGATAATTGTTCCAGTATTTTAAATTACTTAATAGCTACAAATCTGTATTGGACTGGCACCCTATCCAGACTTTGTTCTTACCTTGTGCTATATTTCTTTACTGGAAAAAAACAGATTTTGAATAGTGCACTAATTGGAGTAATAAAACATTAAGGATAATTACAGGCACCCATTTTAAGTTGCATCTTGATTCAGCAAAACTATTTTTGAAGGCTAAAAAAGTGACATTGTCCTGTTACTTTCTGTACCATTCCCACCAATAAATAGCTTTTGAGTTTGTTCCACATTTATTTATAGCAATTATTTAAACAGATAATAGCAGAATAAAAGTGTCAGCATGAGTGTGAAAGTGAATATTGTGCTTTAAAACTATAAAACTTAGCAGGAACATGTAAAGTAAAAAATTAAAACAATCCAGTGCTGAGCTCTGACATGCACTATATCTTAATGCAGAATTATATTATAGAGTACTGTTATCACATTATTTTGTACATACTGAAATTGATTTCATTAGCAGGAACTAAACCATTCAAGCACAGAAAGGCCATCTTAATTTTTGAGCCTGTTAAAAAGAGTAATTTGGTCAAATTGATACAATAAATGTAGTATTTAAAAAATCAGAAGATAGTATAATGTTGAGAACTAGTGATGAGCAAAACAGCTCAGTTTAATTACACATACAGTTTTGTGAAATTGCTCCAAAATTAATTTTGTATGCAATTTTGCTATTGTGAGGAGGAAAACTTACTTAAATGAGTTATAGGAAGAAAAGCAAGGAATATTGCTTCCTAAAAGTTTCTTCCACAGGCAAAACCACAGTCTATATCTTAGACTGCCTTCCATGCTGCTGCTGTCATTTCAATCTTCCATGGCTCCCTCCATGCGGCTCCACACATTCTCTCACTATCTCTGGTGTCACTTCTCATGAAGGAGCAGCTTGAAAATACAGCAGTATTCTAAGAAGAGAAAAAGAAATGACAGCCAAAAACAGTACATGATGATTGCCATGTTTGTATTTTTGTGCAAATGATTAACAAACAGAGACTAAATATGATACATTTTCTAACCTGAAGTTTTTATCAGCGTATGCTGGAATAAAGAAATGACCTTTAATTCCTGATTTAAAACTAATCTCTTAGGGGGAATTTTTATACCTGCAGGCAAGTTATTCCATAGCTCTGGGGATATGTAACTGAAAGATTGACCTCCTGTTGGCTTTTTATTAATCCTTGAAATCCTTAAGAGACCAGAATCTTTAGATGGTAATGTTTATACAGTACATAGACAAGGATGAACTAAGATCAAAAGTTGGCCCTGGACTTTTCTCCAGACTAGCTCACCACAATTGCCCATACATTAACCATCTTGTCACCCTCTTCAGTGAAGTAATGCTGAATTAACACATAACATTGACTACTGATTTGTAAGTGAAGCAGTACAGCAGAGGTCCTCAATCACAGTCCTGGAGGGCCACAGTGGCTGCAGGTTTTTGTTCTAACCTGGTTGCTTAATTAGAAAGTAATTCTTGTCAATAATTTAATTTCATTGCTTATTAGTTCTTTAACTCTGCTATGTCATTTAATTCTCATATCCTATATTTTCTTCCCCTTTCTAAGGTCTAAGGATATCATCCAAATGATCTGATGGCTAAAATGGATAATAAGTAAATCTAGTCCTTTACTTTTTTCTCTTCGTTTTCCTTCCAAGTATTTAATTAAACCCAATACTGCATGATAAATACACACAAGAGGTGTAAATGGTAACAAGCTAAATAGAGAAATGCTGGTCACTTTTGTCATTTGCATGTTATTGGTAATTAGGTGCAATTAAAAACCAAAAACACAGCTATTTCAGACTAAAATAAGCAAAAAGGGTTCAAAATCTTAACGAGCAAGACAAGTAAAGTGAAGCAGAAGTGTTACTTGAGCAATAAGAGCTTCTTATTAAGCAGCTGGATTGGAGCAAAAACCTACAGCCACTGCGGCCCTCCAGGACCCTGATTGAGGACCCCTGCAGTACAGTATACTAACAACATTAAAACATGTGCAGTGCCGGTGCTGCATTGTCCCCATTCTTCGATTCCCCTGCTGCTACTTTCCTCAAACTGTTCTTTAATGGTCCACAGGTGCTGCACTTAGCTCAGTCAGTAGCCATGCAACATGCACTCCAAAAAAGGTAATCCACCTGAAGCTAAGCATGTTCAGGCCGAGCCAGACCAGAAGAAGCTTGGGTTCCTGCTGGAAGAGGTGTTGTCAAGGACAGCTATGGGTGCTTATCCTGTGTTTTGAATGTGGATCCCAATACCCCAGCACAGTGACAGTGACACTGTACTCTAAAAATGGCACTGTCCTTTGGATGAGATGTAAAATCAAGGTCCTAACTCTCTGTGATCATAAAAGATCCTTTGGCATCCTTCATATAGAGTAGGGTGTATCCTGATGTCCTGGCTAAATTGCCCACCACAGCCTACTCATTCTGGACCCCTAATCATCCCCTGTCTCTGACTGGCTAACTATCTCTCACCCCCTCACCACCTAACAGCTAATGTGTGGTGAGTGTATTGGCACTAAATGGTTGCTGTTGCATCATACAGGTGGATGCTTCACATTAGTGGTGGTTGGTTTGTCTCCTCACTTACTATGTAAAGTGCTTTGAATATTATTATTATTATCCATGACACAATATTAAGAATATGTGAGGGTCTAGATCAAAATTTGATCATTTTTTTTAAATATTGCTGCTCCTTGTTGGAGAAATTTGAATTCTATATCTGTATGTTTTCTGGTATACTTTTTTCTGTTCTAAAGAAGAAATATTCTCCTTCCATCTATATGTTGTCCTGTTCTTCTCGGTACTCAAATATGGCACACAGTGCCACGGCCCACCTGCCAAGTTTTTTTGCCTGCCTAAGGTAAAGTCATCCCTGTTGGAAGATCACAGGAATCGTGGGGTATCGTTCATCAGATTGGCTGGCCAAGTAATGTTTCAGCTGTGGAATGGCCAAATGGGGGAGGCAGCTTGATGGCTGAGGTCTCCAGGACTCTAAACAAATCCATATCATATTATGTGATATCATATACTGTTAAATTCTGGTCCGTACTTGTAAAATGTTTATTTTTAAACTGTATTGAGGATTTGTTCTGGTCTGTGTATTGTATTGTATTGTATGACCCCCTTCTTTTTAACACCCACTGCACGCCCAACATAAATGAATTGCCTTTCCCAAGGTTTCTTCCATTTTTTCCCTACAAGGGTTTTTTGGGAGTTTTTCCTTGTCTTCTTACAGAGTCAAGGCTGGGGGGCTGTCAAGAGGCAGGGCCTGTTAAAGTCCATTGCAGCACTTCTTGTGTTATTTTGGGCTATACAAAAATAAATTGTATTGTATTGTATTGTTCCTATTCTTTGCTTCAGTTAGGCTTTTTGGTTTTGGCTTTGGGGAATGATCTAGATTTAACAGGATCATTTGGCATTAAGATGCACTAAAGTTTGAGTGTGAGCCACTCACTTCACTCATCTCAGTCTATTTTTCAGTCTCTCTCACTCACTCAGATTCACAGCCTGTGGGCCAACAGCATGATCCACTGAGAAAACGAAAGACGATGAAATGTTCTGGTACTACTGTGGTCAGTCTGTGTGTGTACATATGCACAGTATGTATGCATTTATAAGTTGAGATACAGTAAAAAAGTAGTAGAAGAAAAGAGAGGTTTTGGTAATAATTCATGATGATCTTCTCACTTGTATTTTGTACATATAACAGAGGTGTAGTATGAAGCATTAATTAGACAGTGTAATTTGGGTATGGTAGAGTAAAGTAGTGAGTCTTTAGAGGGGGTTTAAATACTGAAACTGACGGGGCATTTCTTATACAAATAAGCAGATCTTTCCACAGCTTTGGGAACCTGTAGCTAAAAGCGTGTTCCCCTCACTGTTATTTTACCTGTTATTTCATAAATTCTTTAATAGACCAGCATCTTGAGATTGCTATGTATGCAATGGTATGTATATATTGAAAAGTTCAGACAAGTAGTTAGCACCTAGGCCATTTAAAACTTTATTTATTAAAAAAAATACTTTTAAATCATTCCTAAATTTAACTTACTATAACCGGAAGCCAGGGCAAAGACTTAAGAGTTATTTGAGCAATGATTTTTAAAGCAGGACTTTGAATTAATTGACATGTAAAGAATAATAATAAATACACTCTGTGAATAATGCATTGCAATATTTGATCTTCTTCTTTCAGCTGCTCCCATTAAGGGTTGCCACAGTGGATCATATTCTTCCATATCTTTCTGTCCTCTGCATCTTGTTCTGTTACACCCATCACCTCTCTCACCACATCCATAAACCTTCTCTAAGGCCTTCCTCTTTTCCTCTTCTCCAGCAGCTCTATCCTTCACCATTGCAATATTTAATCCTACTGGAAAAACGACTGAATAGGCATAAACCGCCCTAATTTGAGGTGTTCATAAGAAACGCAACTATTTTCTTTAGAGGCACAAGTACATAATAAACAACAATATTTGAAATATTAAAATATGTGCTTCAGTTTGTTTAAAATCTAAATATTCTCAATTGGAATAGAACTTTGTTCAATTTTCACGCTCTGATAGAGGTCCATAGATCCCCTTGTAAGGGATCAAAAAACGATACTCAACATGCTTATGTTTGACATTTGTCATTTTTAACCTTCTGAGAGTGGCTTTTGGAAAGATACCTATATCAAAAATAGTATCATATATGTCATAAGCAATCTCAAAATATCATTTTGAAGTTTTTGTGAATAGGAGTTACTTTGACCCCTTATGTCCTATTAGAGGGTGAATCATTTAGCTTATTTTATGTGGCATGCATGGCTTCAAGTCTCTCTGATTGTTTCTGCTGAAAACACCTATTGGTTTAGTCTTTATCTTAAGAGTAAAATGTCATGCACATAATATTGTCAAAAAATGACCTAAAAATTTGAGTTTGTGTACCTAGATGTCCAAATCAACCTCTTGCATAACCAGACATCAAGACACATTGAACGGTATATCATTTGTTCGGGTTTTCTGATAAGTCAGCAGACACCAGACAAAAAAAAACAAAAAAAAAAAAACAAACTGATTTCAAAGCATCCATGAAGTAATTGTTACAATCACAATAATTGCATGAATTAACTTTTCTGTACCTTTCCAACCAATCAATAATATTTCTGTTCTTTCTGTAATCATTTTATTCAAATGTTATTTGGTTGGAAAGAAAGATTTAGTTATCACTTGTACCATACAACTAAAAACAGATATTATATTTTGTAACTATTGTATATCTACTTAAGATGCATGTGAAGTGAAAACAGCAATGTGCCCAGTATTGAGCCCCATGGAAGACTATCTAACTTCAGAATGTAATTATTAAGTGCTGTTTTTATTTTTGTATGCATATAAAAGTGACTTAAATTAATACATTAAAGAATATTTTAAATTCCAAACAATAAGGCCAATAAGGCTGTTAGATGCTGGAAGCTATGTCAGAGGTGATAAGGTTGCCATTCATCCAGTCTACAGCACTGCCTTGCTGATTGGTAAGGAATTACCACCACCAGAGCCTTTAAGCTATCCCCAAGGTGCAAGTGTGTGACAATATATACTATATCCTCAAGCGCTGTGATAATTTTAAAGGGATGTATATATATATATATATATATATATAGGCAAATATAATGATTTTCGGAATATATAAAGTCAGTGTTCTAAATATATAACACCAAAGCCTGATTATATAAAGTTAGCGGCAGAATATATAAACTCATTCCCGAATATATAAAGTCAAAGCCTGATTATATAAAGTCAGCGTCGGAGTATATAAAGTCAGTGTTGGAATATATAAAGTCATTCCTGAAACTATAAAGTCAGTGTCAGAATATATAAAGTCATTCCTGATTATATAAAGTCAGCGTCACAATATATGAAGTAATTTTTGAATATATAAAGTCAGCATTGGAATATATAAAATCATTACCTAATATATAAAATTAGGACCATTCACAAATAAAATGGTCTTGTTCCATCAAATATTCTCTAATTTCTGTGCTTGTCATTTCACTCGTAATAGTGAAAGGTAAACTTCGACATAAGCCACTCACAGTCGATTGGGCTTGTGAGGTTTGTCCAAAAATGTGCCCATACAAAAAGAATAAATAAATATAGTGTTCAAAATGCCAGGCTCCGGCACAAACATCATTTTGAATACATGTTTTTTTTTTTATATTTTTCTGAAGAACTTTTTGTTAACTTATTTCATTACGTTGTATTAGGAACTCATTGAGTTTACTAAAAATGTGCCTGAGTTGTTTTAATCAATATCACTATAATCTGACTTTATTTGGGAATGACTTTATATATTCTAACTCTGACTTCATTTATTCAGGAATGACTGTATATATTCTGACGCTGACTTTATATATTCAAGTTTTGACTTTATATATTCGGGAATGACTTTATATATTCCAACACTAACTTTACTCGGGAATGACTTTATATTGTCTGACGCTGACTTTATATATTCAAGTTTTGACTTTACATAGCCGGCCCCTGTGCTGACGTCACTTCCAAAGCAGGCCCCTTTGCTGACGTCACTTCCAAAGCCGGCCCCTTTTGATGACGTCATTTCCTCTACGGGCCTTTAAAACCTCCATCTTGGTCTATTATAGTCAGTTCTGTTGTGGACTCTGTTCTATGCACATTGTGCTTAAAAAACTTAAACTTTTGCAGTCGGGAGAAAAATATACAGGTGGCTGTCCCAAATCTTTATGATGTCTGTATTGTATTATTGTCACAGTGGCGTCGTCGGCAGGAGGAATTCCCAGAAGAAATCGGGACATGAACCTGAAACTAACCATGTAGGAAAGTACCGGGGTTGAGTTTCTGGGGGGGAGGAGTGCATTTGGGGGTCAGGAAGGACTCAGTACAGGCTCTGCTCCCCAAATACAAACCCGGGCTTGTAACTTACCAAGTGGAGAGTGTGAAAGGGACACACAGATGTAGGCTGGTTTCTGGGGATGAAACAAAAAGGGCTTATTATGCTCTCTTGGAGGAGAGAGCTGAGCTGCCCATTTGGGCCGAGGTCCTAGTTAAATATGGGCTATCCCCAGTCCAGCAGGCAAGAATGATAACAAATTGGGTATTTGATCCAGAAAGATCAATCCAGGGGCAGGCTATGAACCTCTGGGAGCAGGTGGCCTTATGGCTATGGCCATTTGAAATGACCACCTTACAAATAGTACAGCAGGTAGCTTGCTTTATTTTTCTAAAGAGCCTGCCCAAAAACTTTGCCCAGCCGGACTGGGGAGATTTCCATTCTATGGAAGAGCTTATAAAGCTAGTCTCGAAATCTGGGAGAGCAGAACAGTCCTCTAATGGATTTCGTAGAGATTACATCCTACAAAATAACACAAATTGGAGCCTGTTTATAAGTTCCTCGGGAATGAGGTGGGATGTAGGTGGACGGGAGGAGATGGTTTGTGCGCTCTTGCCAGCCCTCTGACGTTATCGAATACAGGACCAGTAGTCATTAATGGTTACAAACTCAGTGCCTTGTTTGATTCTGGCAGCAATATTTCCATTGTTGATTGTCGAGATGTCTTACCGCAACAAAGAATTAAAGAAAAGACCAGTATTAAATGTATTCACGGAAACATCCAGATGTACAATACTGCCCTATGTTTCGTGAGTCAGGGAGGATAGCTAAGAAAATTCCCCATGGCGGTCCACCTTAATCCACCCTTTCCAGTGATTCTGGGGCAGGACTGATCTGAAAATAATAGCGGTAAACTATTGAGTACTCCCGATAAAATCTTAGGCTTCATTATATATGGGGATAACTCATCTCAAGCTGTCTCCATGCTGTCTACACAGCCGGCAGTGAGAGATATGAAAGCCCAGGAGGAGGATGGGGAGATTCCTGGACCGTTGCAGGCAATTACGTCATCTGCCCGCGCCTCGACAAGTCGGGAGGAATCCCCGCCCCTTGAGGTCAGACCAGATCCTCTCTCCGACATACACTTACAATTTAGACAAACACTGGCTTCTTTTAAAAGGGAGCAGTGGAATGATGACTCCCAAAAATTTGCAAAAAATGCAGTAATCCTTGTCAACGGCCAATGCACACACCAGCCCATGCCACAAGGACCTCACTTTGTAATAGAAAATGATCTATTATATCGGGTCATGAAAAATGGGGCGGAGGTCCGGAAACTGTTGTTAATCCCACAAACCTACTGGCGGCAGGTTTGTAAATTAGCACACACCCACGTCCTTGAAGGCCATTTAGGCCAGCAGTTCTCAAACTGTGGGGTACGCCGAGGTGAGTTTCAAATAAATAAACTAACAGCGGTATAATATTTGTTGGACGAAAATACGTTCATCTCCCATAGATTGACTTCATCGATGTCCTCATTTACGAGATTTTTAAAAATTAAAACATATTTAATAATTTCTTTACATAAAAAAACAATGAAATAAGAATAAATAATTTATTCTTTGTTTTTGGGATTAGAATTACTACCAAAAACCACACAAGGCATTTTAACAGTTATTAGAGCACTTTAAAAAAAAAAAATTACAAATATTTCATCAAAGTTAGCTGAACACATGCAAATCTTATGGAAGTAAAAATGATAGAATACCGCGACACCGCACGAGTATCATACCTTTGTTAGTTGTATCATGGGTTATTCTCATCTATCTTATATTTTGCAGGGGGCGCAGAATTATTCCAGGTAGAAAAGGGGGGTGCAAAATACAAAAGTTTGAGAACCACTAATTTAGGCTCCGAAAAATCTTTAGAGAGGATTAAACTCAGATTTTATTGGCCGGGAATTAATGAGGAGGTTTGCCGTTTTTGTATTTCTTGCTCAGAATGTCAATTACGGCAAATTCTTAGGAGGGACCGTGCTCCTCTCATTCCACTTCCCTTAGTTGATGTCCCCTTTGAAAGAATTGGGGTCGATATTGTAGGACCCTTAGAGCCCTCACCCTGAGGACACAAATATATATTAGTCCTCGTGGATTATGCGACCCGATATCCAGAAGCTGTTCCCTTGCACTCAGCTACATCTAAAGCAATCTCACGGGAATTAGTAGGGGTATTTGCACGTGTTGGCATTCCTAAAGAAGGGACGCCTTTTACCTTGGAGACGTTCAGGGAAACGGCCAAGTTACTGAAAATAAACCACTTAAAGACTGTGGTGTATCATCCTCAAACCAATGGTCTAGTGAAAAGGTTTAATCAGACTTTCAAGCAGATACTTCGCAAGGTGGTCAGCGGAGATGGGAGGAATTGGGATCAACTCCTCCCTCTCATTATCTTTGCCTATTGGGAAGTCCCACAAGCCTCTACGGGGTTCTCACCTTTTGAATTATTATACGGACGACAACCTCGAGGTATATTGGATATTTTGAAAGAAGGTTGGGAAGGAGAGGCTCTTCCCTCTACAAATATTTTGGAATATATCGTGCAATTACACGATAGATTTGGGAAAATCCGATCTATTCTAAAAAGTCATATGGAAGAGGCACAAGCAGCACAGGCCCATTATTGTGAACGTGGCACGACGCTCCGAGAATTCCGTCCAGGGGTTGATGTCATGGTATTAATTCCCACCTCCCATTCTAAATTATTCGCCCATTGGCAAGGCCCTTAAGAAATTAAGCAGAGAAAAGGATATGTCGACTATTTGATGAAATAGCACAATCATAGACCAAGCAAGCGGGTTTATCATGTGAACTTGCTGAAGCCATGGAAGGAGCAAGCCAGATCCCTCCTCCGCTCAGCCCTGCTCATTCTTTGCTCACATAAACACCCTTAATTTCTGCGAGGAATTAACTTATAGACAAAGACGGGAGCTGGAATCAGTTATCTTGTCCGTCTGAGGTGGTGAGTGAAAAACCTGGGAGGACCTTTCTGATTGTGCACGACATAGTGACTGAACTGGGGGTTATAGTCCGAGAGTGCTCTATAGACTTCCTGAGGCAAAGAAGTGGAGCTGGAAATCAAGCGGATGCTGGAACTAGGAGTGATAGAGGAAAGTTATAGCCCCTGGTCCAGCCCAGTCACCTTGGTTAGCAAGTCTGACGGCAGTTGGAGGTTTTGCAATGACTTCCGTCGGCTTAACCAGGTCTCCCTTTTTGATGCTTATCCCATGCCTCGCGTGTATGACTTCCTCGAGAGGCTTGGACAAGCAGAATTTTTGACCACACTTGACATGACAAAGGGGTACTGGCAGATTCCTTTAATGGACTCTGCGAAGGTCAAGACAGCATTTAGCACCCCTAGTGGACACTGGCAGTATCATGTCCTTCCATTCAGGTTACATGGGGCTCCTGCGACTTTCCAGCATCTGGTGGACAAAGTGCTCCAAAACCATAATGTGTAGTGTTGCCTATCTGGATGACGTCATCTATTCCAGCACATGGAAGGAACACATACAGCAGGTCACTGTGGTATTGCGGGCACTAGGAGAAGCCGGGCTTCGTATCAATCCCAAGAAATGTTTCTTTGGACTGAAAGAGGCTAAATGTTTGGGCTACCTGGTACCGGGGTACCGTGAAACCACAGTGTTCAAAAATAAATGCCATTTTAAAATGGTCCCGTCTGCGAAACCAAGCGGCAAGTCCAAGCATTTCTCGGATTGGTCGGGCACTACCGCTGGTTTGTACCTAGGTTTTCAGAGAGAGTGGCGCCCTTGATTAATCTAACAAAGAAGAAGGCTCCTAATCATGTGGCATGTACTGACAAGGCAGAAGCTGCATTCTGTGACTTAAAACAGGCTCTTACTTCAGCACCAATATTAAAAGATCCTAATTTTTCTCTCCCTTTTATTCTCCAGATGGACGCTTCAGACACAGGCCTGGGGGCCATGGTGAGCCAAAGCATTGATGGTGTTGAACAGCCCGTCATGTACATGAGCCGGAAACTGTTGGATTGGGAAACCAGGTATGCAGCGGTGGAAAGGGAAACCCTTGCGATTAAATAGGCAATTACGCAGTTCACTCTGGTGACGGATCATGCTCCCTTACATTGGATGGCCCTTCACAAAGAGTCGAATCCACAGGTCACTAGGTGATTTCTTGACCCCCAGCCTTACAATTTTTCGCTAATTCATCGTAAGGGCTCTCTCCATGCCAACACTGATGCTCTCTCTCATGCCCACGACCTCTTGGTTCAGGACACCTGACCCAATGGGTTGGGGCCTGGGCGGGGTATGGGGGTTTGGGCTTGTCACACATGTGTGAGTAGGAGGCAGCTTACATCACTTCTGGTTCCAGCCCTTTTGATGACATCATTTCCTCTACGGGCCTTTAAAGCACCAATCTTGGTCAGTTCTGCTGTGGACTCTGTTCTATGTACATCGTGCTTAAAAAACTTACTATTAAATTTTGCAGCTGGGAAAACAATATATGGCTGGCTGCCCCAAATCGTTATGATGTCTGTGTTGTATTATTGTCACAATATATATATATATATATATATATATATATATATATATATATATATATATATATATATATATATATATATATATATTGCCACACACGTGTGCTTATAATGCAGGCTTAACCAAGGGCAGAAAACAAGAGCAGGGATTAACAAAGCGTACTTACCTTTATTCTTCCTCTTCTGCTCACCTAAAACTTCAGCAGGTCCTGCATTCCCTTGCTGGCCTTGCCTTCCCTGACTTCACTTCTGGCTTGATCCCTCAGGAACTTGTCTCTTCCTCCCCCACAGCTACTGTATAAAAACCAAGCACATTCTCTTTATTCTCTGCCCCTGTTTGCACACCGACCCAGGCACTACTCTGCAGTTAATAATTAATTTTTTTCTGGAATGGTTCACATTATATGGAATAGATCCTCAACTCTTTTTCTACTTCCTGTCTCTTGTTTTACTATATATAAATATATATATACTAGTGACGGAGCCCAATCAAATCGGGCTATAAATTTTACATTTGTGAAATCCATACTTTCTCTGCAAAGAATTATTTGTCCTTGAAATGATTTTGTTATTATGGCACTGATGTGTGTTTAAAATAGACCTTTTCGGCCGATGTAATGAAGAGCTTCTCACATGGCTGTGAGATGTGAACTCAGCTCTTTGGTGCACCTCATTTGATTTTTTCCACCAAACAAATTTTTAAAACAAACCATATTTTGCAACTCTAATCAGAGTCGGAGTAATAATTATGTTGGTATGTGGTCATTTTAGATCTGAGATCGGATAAAATTTAAACAATGACCGTTGTTAATGCCCAGCCGTCATTACTCAGTTTGCCAATAGATGTCAGAAGGACGGATGCCAAAACCGAACTGCCCTATGATAGATTTCGACTTACCAAGCAAATGGCAATAGATTCTAAATTACTTACAGTTCCGGAGCTGTCGAAGGGTTTAAGTCAGTCAACGATGTTAGTCCTGGAAACTACGCCCCACCAAACGTTCCAAAAACCAACTGAACTTACTGTTATCTGCATGAACCAGCACCGACTTACTATGCTCGGCCGTCCAGTGGCGTCACTGAAGCATTCAAACTTTCTTAGCCAATCATGCAATACTACGTCCGCATTTGCCACGTTATGTTCTAACTACAGAGGCAGAGTCTCATTGCATGGTTCTAACTTTTATTGAGACGAGGTATTGACGCGAACACCATACATACGGGGTATTGATGCGAACACCATACATACGAATAGTATATAAGGATACTGTATAGTTTACTTCCATGTCAGGCGATTTCTATATTATTAGTAAATGTACAGTATCATCATTGAGCAAAGAACACTTTGTGTCAAATGGCATGTATCTTTTAAAATAAATTTTAATAAGTCATAGTAGAAGAAAATATTTATGGGTGTTTGATTAGGCAAAAGAGCATGTACTGTAAAAAGTCCACTACCATTTCAAATGTTCTGTATATCCTCATTTTTAAAATACTGTTATGAAGGTTTATCTCTAACAAACTGTCATTTAAACCAGAATTGGTTATTACCTTGTGTGTAATGCTGCCAGAATATGCTCAGTAAGGGAAAACTTACTGTATATATCCATGCTTGGGAGCTAATACTTGTAGTAAAGTAATGAACTCCAGCCTTAAGCTGGTGAAGGATTATACTGTAAGATAAGTATAACAAGGTGGACCTGCCCTATAATCGTGCCTGCCATTCACCTATTACTGTAGTCACTAGGATTTACAAAACAGAATATGTATGTATAAGGTGCTATTGCATTAATGGATACTCTGTTTACTCACCAGTATATAAGGAAAAGACCATTTCCTCTGCTTTTCAGAATGAAGTGTTGTTTGCTGTACACTTCACTTCATCTTCACAGTACTGTATCTGTATAATGATATTTGATTAAGGACTAAAAGAGTAAACACTAATTGATCAATTATGAAGCCTGAGTCTTTCTCTAACAGTACTAACCATCTTTAGCCTGTAATGGGGTACAGATGTTCAGAAAATGGTAATATGCTTATAACCATTTCTCAACTTTTTTCATAATGGAATTAACCCTTTTTCCTTATGCAGGCATATGCTGACACAGTCCTCAAGTAGTTATCTGACCAATGCCATTTTTCTTTATCCTGCTCATTCATCAGCTCCTGTAAGTTTGACATTGCCCAGAGTTGTTGGATAAATAAACAAGCAGCAAGGTAGTCTTTTGGTTAGCAATATTTCACCTGATACTGTCAGAACAAGCTCAGAGAGAGAAACTGTATTGAAATAAGTGGATTAAGAAGACAAATTAGTAATTCTAACATTATTTTTTAGCAAACTTAATAATAATGAAATATTCTTTCATAAAAAATTAACAAAAGCATAATTACTCCATTACCATCAGTCAGCATTAGAACCCACTATTTGTCAGTTCCAAGAATTTGACCATTTTCATAGATTTACAGGAACAGATTTAATTTGATCTCAAGAATGGGTTGTGAGAAGATCTGGAATAGTAATATGTGTGTGTGATTTCCAGAAATCACCAATATGAAAAAAAATCATTTTTATTCCAAATTGCCTATTTTTGCAGACTATGTAATGGCCAAAACCAAAGGAAGCCCAGTAGTCTCAAAGCCATCAGCTAAAGTGAGATGGAACAGAGTAAGCCATTAATGGTTTCTGTCATGCACTGAGCCTCTGGGTTTACCTCAAAACTTCAACAATTTTAATAGCCCACTTGACTACAATGCAATCAAATATTATAGAGCAGATGAGGCAGCACAAGTGTGACCTTTTAAATGCTTTTTTTTTCCCCAATAATCTCCTCCAGGTTAAGATTTAGCTGGGGTTCCTATCTTGAGTGCCCTTTGCTATCTTTTTTTCCTATTTCTGTCTTTTCATATTGTTAATCCTTTATATTCTTGATTGTTCTGTTTATAGTTTGTTCTGTTTAACTTAATAACTGTGTGCTACATATCTTGTAATGTTGTATTATACTGATTAGTAATTGGGGAAATTGGGTTTTAAATTAAGTTGTAGCCCTCAGGTGCTAAAATTTTTAAGGTTGCAGTAAACTGAGGGCAATTTAAATTACAGCTTCTTTGCTGTGCTATTAGCTCTTGTAGCTGTGTTACTTATCTTCCTTTTTTCTTTTGTTTACTATTTTTCTGGCTTTTGATTAGTTTCTTTGCTGTGTAGGTAACTTTTTTTATCTATATTTGTTATTTGGTTTGACTGTTATTAGAGCACTGAAATAATACTACAATTGACTACATTAAATGTAATTATTTAGGTATGACCTTGGCAGGGCTTTTTTAGTTATTTTGATCTTCCTATTCAGTTCCCAATCATAACATTTTGCTTATAAGTGACGTGGGAAATACATAATGACTTCAAACAAGTTACTTTATTAAACTGTGTCCAAGATTGCACTTTATTAACACTTGAATTCTTCTTTGAAGGACTATGACAAAATGCTAACATTGAAACTGACCTTACCTTGTCTATAGTACTTTGAATGAAGCTGTAACTTTACAGAGGACAAATATATTTGAATCGTTAACATACCAGATGGTGTTGAAAGCAATGTAAATATGGTAATGCAGCACTTTTAATTGATGAGTTCTGTTCAATTTGTGTGTATTCTACTATCACTCACCTATTTGATATTCAATGCATCACCAACACAACATGTCCAGTTTCCCTATAGAATTACTGGAACAAGAAATTCTTTCTTGCATGATAAGGTTTTGCATTTTATTGTGGTCAGTAATATGTATGTTGTAAAGGGAGATCAATTTTTACTTCCATTTTGTTACTGATAAGTTTTTCCCAGGTGTGTTAATTTCTCTGCAATGCCATGAATATAAAGAGATACTCCAACATACCAGTTGAACTGTTGTAATCCAGGAGAGGACAGGTGTAAGCTTAATAGTTATGTCTATTATGTCTTTTCTTTAGTTTTGAGATTTGTTGGAAAAGATGTGTGAATAGTAGAAGTAGAATGTTGTATTATAAGGCTCAGAGTTTCAGGTGGATGTAGTTTCATCGATTTACAGGACAGATCATCTGGTACTTTTTGGTCATTACAGCAAGACGAATTATCATTTAGAGACATCTTTATATGATTTTACGTTATCTGTTACGGATAACTTTAAAATATTAAATATATTTCTAAGTGATTTAAGATATTTTAAATGCAAAACAATTAAGAGATCATGTGAGAATGTCTTGAATTAAATTACAGATATTGCTAAATGATTTACAGTTTTCTTTAAAATTTTCAAAGAAATCTTGAAATTATTTATAGATGTATTTAAGTCAATTCCTATTTAGTTAAATATATTAATGTGTGGGAGAATTTATGTATACATTCAAACAAACAAAATTGGATTTACTGCGGTTGAAAATGTTATGTTAATGTACATTAACATTTCTGTGGTGGGCTGGCACCCTGCCCGGGGATTTGTTCCTGCCTTGCGCCCTGTGTTGGCTGGGATTGGCTCCAGCAGACCCCTGTGACCCTGTGTTAAGATATAGAGGGTTGGAAAATTACTGATGATTGACTGACATTAACATTTTAAATAATACAAACAGTGTTTGTTTGTCTGATATACTATTTTGTATAAAGTTTTTGGGCATGAAAGCAGCAGCCTCACAGTCAGTAGCCATTCAAGCTAAACTCTCTTTCACTGTGAGGTATGCAGGCAAAAACAGCCTTCATCTAAAACACAAAGCGTTTCTATAATGCTTTCTATTTAATGTCTGTCATCTAGGTTGTAATGGATGGCTGGCCATTTATCCCGGCCAATACCCCCAAGCCGCCAGGGGGAGCCCTCCTTGCAGCGAGGAGGTCCCCAGAAGACCAGCAGGGCATCATGGACATTGGAGTTTTTATGCAAAGCCCTGCTGGATGCCGTGGGGGCCACAGGAGGGAGCTGCAGGGAGGACCGAGGGCTTTTTCGTGCCCTGTGACCCGGAGGTTCGTCACAGGAAGAGCGACGGACTTCCGGGTTGAAGAAAGGGACGATTTACCCTGACCCGGAAGGGAAAAGGACTTGTGGACTATTGGGCAGAAACACTTCCGGGTCAGGGATTATAAAAGGACTATGGGAACTCCCAGACAACGAGCTGAGCTGGGTGGAAGGGTGGCAACGCGTCTGGGAGCTGGAGGATTGGTTTATTGTGTATTATTGTGATTTATTGGTGATTTATGAGTATTGTGGAGGAGAGTGTGCTTTGTACACTGTGGCAAGAAAATAAAGTCAAATTGAGGACTTTTACCTGGTGTCTGGAGTCGTGGACAGGGGTTCAAGGGAGCGAGGGCGCCCCCTATCGTTCACAGTGGCGTAGCCGGCAGGATACTCTAGCGTCGTTTGCAGAGGACCTGAATCAAAAATTTCTGTGGGAAACGAACCCTGAACAGACAACGGAGTCAGGAATCACCACAGCATCGCCAGAACCCAAAAATTCCGAGTCCAAAATGGGAAAGAAGAAGGGCAAGCAAAGCGACAACGCCAGCGGGAGTGCCGTAGGTGCAATGGCGGCCTTCGGGAGGAGTTAAGGAGAGGCCTTACAAGTCCGGAGAAACCTCCAGGAAGCAACGATCCCTCTAAGGTACGTGCCGGGAACGACATTAAAAATCCTTTTATTGTTTCTCACCTTGTCCCGTGCATGTACCTTGGAGATGACCACCTGGAGGCTCCGAGGGGAAAAGGAGACTGCCCCGAAGACGACGGCCTTCTCTTGTCGAAGCCAGAGCACCTAGAAATCGACTTCCGCATGATGGCAGCCGACAAGGGACACGGTAGCAAACCCGGTGCATTCTGGGAAGGAGGAGCTCCGTGTCCTGCTGTTTGCACCTTCGAGCGCGAAGAAACGGACTTGGCCTTTCCGAAAGGGAAGGGGGAGGAGAGCGAGGCATCGCTCAAACCACAAGAAGGTAAGGAGGGTTGGGAAGTAGCTGATCGGGATGTCGCTAAAGTATTAAAGACAGACCGCAGTTTGCCGAAGAAGGCAACTCGACCCTCCGAGAACTCCAAGTCCCAGAAGCCTCCACGAGACCCGTCAGAGCACGTGCCTGAAGCGGGTGTGCTCATTGGCTCCCGGTCGGCAGGTAACACGAACGAGGAAGTGAGTGTTCTGCCGGTCGAAATGAATAATTATATAAACTTACGGGAGCTCGAAATACTAATCGAGCCCGTAGCGAGTGTCTTGCAGGTCCTGACGACCATAGAAAAGATCGTCGGGGATTTGGGAGCGGCAGCCAGAGAGCCGTTGGAGAAGGTGAGGGCCTACGTGCGGCGATTTGGTGGGGAGCCTCCCGTAATGAATGATGCGGCGATACAGGTAAGCGAGACCCGTATCGTATATAATAGAGGGACGCGGTGTGATCCGGGCCCGCGTTTAATAAGTAGCGGGTGCCAATACACGGCGTACCCTACAAGAGAGGTCGGTACGTTAACCGAGTGGTCGGCGGAAGGGCTAATCGATCCGGGGCAGTTAGACAGTGCTGACTCCCGGAGCGAGGCAGCCCTGAAGACGCCGCCGCCGGTAATTTGCAAAAGTAAGGGGGTGCAGACAGTAAAGGGGCTCTCTTCATCTAGTAGAGAGACTCAGACTGTGGACAAGCCCCAGATTAAGCAGGAGATCCCGATAATGAAACGAGGGTCTCCTGACAAGAAAGGAAAAGAAGCAGAGAGAGTGAAAGCACCGTTAGAGGCGGCAGGGGTTTCTCTCCCAGCAAAAGGGGCGGACCTAACAGTTCCTTATTGTTTTCAGTCCCGTAGGGGAAGAATACCAGGAGGACAGAGGCAGTGTTATGGGTGCCGAAGGTTGGGCCATATTTGGCGGAACTGTCCTTGGAGAGAGGGGACAAGAGGTCAATTTGGAATAATATTCCCCCTAGGTTCTCCAGGGACCAAGATGTTCATTTTAATCAAGGCTCAACCAGGACGTCCTCTTGGAGGAAGACTTCCCTCTTGGGGCAGGCCGCTCCGAATAATAATTCGTCGCTGGGGGGGGAATACTGTAATGGATGGCCGGCCATTTATCCCGGCCAATACCCCCAAGCCGCCAGGGGGAGCCCTCCTTGCAGCGAGGAGGTCCCCAGAAGACCAGCAGGGCATCATGGACATTGGAGTTTTTATGCAAAGCCCTGCTGGATGCCGTGGGGCCACAGGAGGGAGCTGCAGGGAGGACCGAGGGCTTTTTCGTGCCCTGTGACCCGGAGGTTCGTCACAGGAAGAGCGACGGACTTCCGGGTTGAAGAAAGGGACGATTTACCCTGACCCGGAAGGGAAAAGGACTTGTGGACTATTGGGCAGAAACACTTCCGGGTCAGGGATTATAAAAGGACTATGGGAACTCCCAGACAACGAGCTGAGCTGGGTGGAAGGGTGGCAACGCGTCTGGGAGCTGGAGGATTGGTTTATTGTGTATTATTGTGATTTATTGGTGATTTATGAGTATTGTGGAGGAGAGTGTGCTTTGTACACTGTGGCAAAAAAATAAAGTCAACTTGAGGACTTTTACCTGGTGTCTGGAGTCGTGGACAGGGGTTTAAGGGAGCGAGGGCGCACCCTATCGTTCACAAGGTGAAAAGATTAGCTCTGCACAAGGGGTTAAAGAAAATGTGTGTTTATTGCAGTAGCGTACTCAAGTACAGTACAACATACTTCACAAAGATGTGATGCTATTGTTGGAACAAACATAAATGTATGTGTCCATGTCTCCTGCAGGCTGACACTTTTAGCTTCAGTCAAATTAGAGATATCGTAGCACGATACCAAAGCAAACATTTCCCTAAACCTCATGCATATTATTAAAAGTTTTCTCACATAAATGTCAGTATAATTGTGGAAGATGTTATATAAATGCTATCGGACATACAGTAGACATGAGTTTATACATTGAAAATTTGACGTGAATATCCTGTGAACTGGAGCAACAAGTCAGACAATTAAAAAAAAGCACCCCATCTTCTCCAACTTGTGGCTTGATACTGACCTTTCTCATAAATTAATATTTTAAAATAAACAAATATAACCTAGTCAGCAATTTTTATAATAGAATTGTATTTGAAGTGATGTGATAGACATTTAATATGTTTAGTTTATTCTTTATTGTTCCCAAAAAAAGTTTGTTTTTTTGTGTAGACCATGTAACATAATTTCTTTGAAAAGTACAGTCACAAAGTCTTATGAACACACTTAACTCAACGCTCTGAAATCTTGTGCATGAAGAATCAGCTACTTTATAGATAGATAGATAGATAGATAGATAGATACTTTAATAATCACAAAGGGAAATTCACATAATCCAGCAGCAGTATACTGATACAAAAAACAATATTAAATTAAAGACTAATAATAATGCATGTAAAAGCAGACAATAACTTTGAATAATGTTAGCATTTACTCCCCCGGGCGGAACTGAAGGGTCGCAGAGTGTGGTGGAGGAACGATCTCTTCAGTCTGTCAGTGTAGCAACAGTGACTGCAGTCTGTCACTGAAGCTGCTCCTCTGCCTGGAGATGACACTGTTCAGTGGATGCAGTGAATTCTCAATGATTGACAGGAGTTTGCTTAGCGCCCGTCGCTCTGCCATGGATGTTAAACTGTCCAGCTTCATTCCTACAATAGAGCCTGCATTCCTAACAAGTTTGCCAGGCATGAGATATCCTTCTTCTTTATGCTGCCTCCCCAGCACGCCACCGCATAGAAGAGGGCACTCGCCACAACCGTCTGGTAGAACATCTGCAGCATCTTATTGCAGATGCTGAAGGATGCCAACCTTCTAAGGAAGTATAGTCGGCTCTGACCTTTGTTCTCCAGAGCATCAGTATTGACAGTCCAGTCCAATTTGTCATTCAGCTGCACTCCCAGGTATTTATAGGTCTGTACCCTCTGCACACAGTCTCCTCTGATGATCAACATCATACAAAAGTTGATGTAATCAGTTGTGCAGTCAACACAGTTCTAAACATATACATGGGTTCAAAAATACTATGTTTTATAATGTGAGACTAGCAGATGTGTGGGATTCAGGAAAATATTTTTTTATGCAGCACCAACCTTAATTGCAGAACATCTACTGTAACTAAAATAAAAATGGGGTTTTGTTGTTTATTTTCCCAATAACAGTGTTTGGCACTCTGTAGCTGATCAAGCTAAACAATGCTTAGTGCCTAGTTAATATAGAAAAGAAAAATATTATCTTGTAGAAATCAAACTGCAGTGAAGTGGTGACTTTCTCTAATTTCTTGTGGCAACTTCTGTCGTGCACATTTTTCTGACCCCCAGGCATGCCTCAGCTCATCTCATATATACAGTGCCTCTCCTATAGAAAGTATAGCATTTTATGAGACATTGTGTGAGCATTTAAGAGCAGTTTAATACAATTCCTTCTGTAAATTTGCCTCTGTTTTTGCAAGATGGCTTATTGCGATATGCTTATGAAAACTGTGTGCTTTGACAGAGTTTTAATAGCGCATTACCATTAAAGGGACAAATAAAACTGAAAGCTAGCCTATTTGTCTTGTTTACTGTTTAGGAAGGCACATAGCAAAGCTGTCCTCTCTGTGCTCCTTTACACTGCTTTACTCAAGCCCTGGTGTCTTAAAAAATTCTTTTCCGATGTATCTAGAAACTAGTTCTTATACAATATTCCCCTGTTTGAGAGACCCAAGTGGTCAGATTATCACTGTTCAGCTGAAAATGCTTTGTGAGCAAACTGGCTGCACATTCTCTTTTTAGAGCTGATTCATTTCCAAAGAAAACACACTTTTAGACAGATAGCAGTTTAACAAGTACAGGATCGAATGCAGATATGTGGCAGTCTCATATCTCCTGGTAACAAAAATCTTTAAAGCTGGTATTTCGCTGCAATCAGTTCACAACATGACCGGCTTTTCTTTCTTACAGACAGTATGTGGCACTGCTGGCTGTGCCTCTTTACAACTTGATAGTGCTGAAGAAGACATCTTTACATTTTTTTAATTCCAAGGAACTCAAACATCTAATGAAGTTTATCACATTATCTCTGTGTCTAATAAATTCTCCAATATTATTTCTTCATCTTAGAGAATATAGTGTGTTTAAAAGGACTGTCATTTTTTCAACTCTGAACATGAAACGTGACAGCTTCTAATAATTTCTGGCTCATCTTAAGGAATTTCGTATTTGGGTTGAGAATCTTCTTCAGTGAAATTGAAATTAACATAGTCACCTGTTATTCTCCTCTCAGCTGCTCACAAACTTCTACAGAACCGCTATACAAAGCATTCTCTGTCACAGTATTACAGTACGGCACGGTACGGCAGCTGCACAGGAAGAACTTGGCACAGGTGGTGAGAACAGCACAGTGGATCGTGGCAAGTCCTCTCCTAGACCTGGACTCTGTATATGCTGGAAAGGTGCAGAAGAGGGCCAAATGTATAGCTGCAGATCTTTCCCATCCGGGAAATGGACTGTTTGTACCAGAGCCTTCGGGAAGCGGTACAGAAACATAAAAACACATACCAGCAGACTGAAAGACAGCTTTTTCCCCAGAGCTGTAAAGTCCATCTACATCTACCCCTAACCTGCCCCCCTGTAGACGTGCAAACACACTTTCCCTCGAAATCAAACACACACTTGTATTCCTCCCCTGCAGACCCACGCACACAGACCACTGGTCTCTGCAGGCGTACTACCTCAGGAAAAGTCTGGATTTGATTATGTTTTATTGCTGCTGTCTTTTATACTTATCATGTTTATTTTATTATTCATAGTGTATTGTGTATTTTAAGTATTCTGCCTTGAAGCCGAGTCCTATCAACAAAAAAAAAATGTTATGTGTATGCATAATGACAATAAAGAAATCTATTCCTCCCACAACCTGTATTAAATGTTGGTCCAAAATATATTCTTATTTCACAATTTTCATTAAGAGAAGCACAGGTAAGGCAGTACCTGAAATAAATATAATGCAATACTATATATATTAAAATGTCATTAGTCTTAAATATACACACAAGGAAGTGATCAACAAAGGGAAAATGCAAAAGTGAAAAAAAAGAAACAAAATTAAAAACTGTCTGCTCCACTGAGTACTTCTGATTCAAGCTTGGATTCTAGTCTGTCTAGTGGATCAGCTAATCCATTTACTCAGAGGTACAATCAAAACACCTTCTCACTTGTTGTCTTTGTGTCTTAACCCTCATTTCTTCATCTTACAAGTTACCTTTGTATTATCTTTTTTGTCATCTTTTCAATTATTAAATCACTGGATAAAAGTGATATTCCATTCAGGAGTCAATTCTAGTCAAGCTTCAGAATTACTTCTGAGTGCTGGATAGCTGACTTTGGCTACATTGACAATAGTCTAGAATTCCTCTTAGTGGCCCTTTACATGTCTGTAAACACAATTCTTATTTTCAACCTAAAATGTTAAAGGGAATTACCTGGTCTTCTCCCATGTGCCTTGAGCATTCCCTTTTGAAGAAAATATGATGATAAATTTCCTAGCTATGCATTATATATTGCCACTGATCCTCCAGAAGGTCTTTTCTTAATAACCCCCTTCACTTTACTGTCTCATGACCTTAGGTTTTTCTGCAACACCCAGTACTACTACAATGTTTACAAGTCATTAATGGTGCACTAGGTTGTAGACCTATTCCTTACCAATATAGATTTCCTCCTTCCTGGGCTGGTTCTGTCCTACTTTGACTTATACCCTGTGATAGACGGCTGGCTGTTCAATCCGACTGTGACATCCCAGAGCAAGAAGAATGGAGGAAGGCAGGCTTTTCTGGATACTGCCTCCCCCGAGATGCTAGGTGGCAGCTCCCCTGGACGGCAACGGTTCCCCAGATTACCTCAGGGCATCCTGGGACATGGAGTCCATTTCCTCAGCCCTGTTGGGGGCCGTGGGTGCTACCTGGGGGAGTTAACAAAGAACCTGGGGATTTATATTATTACTACAACCCGGAAGTACTTCAGAATCAGGAGGACGCAGTACTTCTGGGCTATTTGAGAAATGAGGATGTGGCATTGACCCGGAAGAAGAGATGGAGTACTTCCGGGTCATGGACTATTTAAAGGATTGGTCAAGATCCAGCAAGAGGAGCCGGAGTTGGGAGGTTGGGTAACTAAGCTGCTGGGAGTGGAGGATTGATTGGTTTATTGTAGTGATTATTATTAATATTGGAGAATTGTTGAGTGTTGCACTTCGTGCACTTTATTTGAAGAAAATAATTAAAGAATTCTTCTTGGTGCTTTTAAATATTTAACCAAATTGAAATGAGGCATTATAAGGGAGTGTAAACTTATAAATAGTGTAAGGTAATGTAGATTTATAGCAACTATTACTTTAAAATAAATACTTTGAGTGTGTCACTTGGGTACCCCTTCTATCAAATCTTATCAAGATTAAAGGAGAACAGATGAAATCTGTTTTTTATATATTTTTCACAAATGCAAGATTTTTTTTATTTATACAGTGAACAGCTGCTATATGGAACCCAGCATTATACTCAATAATGAAGCAGAAAATAACAACTTGGGGACCTTGAGATCTCAAATCAGTGTAGTTTTGTAACATTTAGGTGAATAGAAATTCATGAACAATAGTATGATATGGTTTATGGCCTATTCTTGCCATTTAGTTGTTGCTAAAATCTGTTGTTACAAGTAAAGTGTCATAATTTGCTTTATCCTTATAGTTATTGTTCTCAGTCTTTATCTCAGAATATTTTTAAGCTCAAGAATTAATTTAATTTAGCAATAGTTTTTATCTTCATCCTTAAAAGCATTTTTTATGGTGCCATATAGTTTCACTTAAAAATGTAATTTTCCTACATTATCTGTCTCATTTTGACCTCAGTTATACAGATATAGTAGATACTGTAGATTAATCTGATGTTCTACACATCTGACTTTTTGTCTAAAAGGCGTATTTGCACCAGCTGTTCTCCTTATCTCCTTGGCTCTGTGTGCATCACTATGTTGTCTCATAGTCAAAGGTCAACATTCTGTGCCAAATGAAATAGAGGAAATGGTGGTAAAAATGACTATGAAGAGCCAGAGGGAATGCAGCCTGAGTTACCTGAGGCAGTATCAGTTCTGAAAGAGAATGTAGGAGGTCAGGTGTATTATTATCTTTTAATTAGATGTGCAATTTAGTAAACCCAGCTGTAAGACTCCAACAAGTCCATAGGGAGAATGAATACAGACATAAGGGTAGGACTAGTGCTATTGGAGAAGCACATCTTAAAAGCATGAAAATTTGTACTGTTGTGATTAAGAGATGAACACTCTATTGGGTGACTTTATTAAAGTGTCCTTTAAATAAAAAGAAGTCTTCAGTTCACAGGTTAATAGTCTTGTTGTGTGATTAGCCCAATGCATTAGAGTCAATTATTTCATTGTCATACCTACATTACTTTCTTGAATTATTCTGGTTTACTATTGCTTTCCAGGGAACATCACACTATTTGGTTATTTGGTAAGTCGAAATTTGCAATGTGGGAGTCAGAATGCTCTATGATGGGTTGGTGTTCACTCCAGGGCAGGAATCTGCATTATAACCAACAGCAGCAGGACAGGCTCTGATTCTCCATATTGTAGAATGTGGATGGATAGATTTAAAATGTAGACATTTCCTAAATATACAGAGTATTAATATGTTTACAGCTCACACTTCAAATGTATATAACTTTCTTATACTGTAATACCTGTGTAAGCCTGTGCTATAAAAAGCCCGGGGTCCTAGAAACTACTGAAATCATCAGAAAAAAACTGAAATGTAGAGATGTTAGGTAATTGAAAGAAACTACTCTGGGCATCTCTCTCCTAGAAGGATTCATTTTGCCAATGTGCTTGCATCGCTGGTGTATTAGCGGTGGGAGGGAAAGTAAAAGGGATACCATTTTGCCAATGTTACCGGTTAAGCAACTTTGCCCTTCTTCTGAGGTTTCATTTTGCTGATGTGCTGGCCTCGCTTGTGTTATTAGCGGTTAAGCAAGTTTTCTTTTTCCTCAAAGGTGGAGCCCTTACCCTGACTCCACCTCTCACTTCTAGGCCAGACAGACACACACACTTCCATGCATAGATGTTTATATATAAGATATGAATGCAGCTGTATTAAACATCGCATAAGACAGTGGTTCTCAAACTGTGGGGCAGGCCCTGGGGGGCACAAAGTAACAAAAGGGGCGCAAAATGTGAAAAAAGAAAACAAGAATCAAAAATATGAAAAATATATCTATTGAAACCAAAACAAATTAACTTAAACTACATTCTGGTACTAGAAAAATAAATATAGAGTTAGATAAATGTTGAAAAAAGTTAAGTAGGTATAATAAAATATGCATCTATAATATATCATTAATTAAAAAAGAACAAATTGGTATTAGTGGGCTCCTTTCAAAAAAACGTTAGGGGGGCATGATTAAAACTGTTATGAAAACTCGGGTTGCAAATACGTAAAGGTTGAGAAACGCTGGCATAAGACATTGTATGTATGTTAGACTTGCTTTTTCTTGAAGCAAAACATACATACAAACCTCATGTCACTTTACTGTTATAATTGGGAATGCCCTTCGTTTTTTGACTGTACAAATGTTTTTATTTACTGGATCATATACAAAATTCTTTGATACTCTCAGTTCAAATATGAATCATTAAGGAGCAAACCTGAACAGAGAACCTTTTTCAGCAAAAACTAAAAAACAACATTATAACTAACATTTCATGAGGTAATTGTATTTGTATTATTAAATAATATACTGAATTGTGCAATAAATATTGTCAATGTACAATACTCCACTAACATATATTTGTGTGTCTTTTTCCCTAAATTTCTAGTTCAGATGTTTTCAAACCTGCTTGATCCAAGAAGGAATGTCTATCCTGGCAGCATCAGGCAGTAAACAGGAGTAGCCTTGAACAGAATGCTCGTCGATAACAGAAAAAGTGCAGAATGTAAACCTATAAGTGAACATATGGTCAATTATGTTTGTGGGTTCCTTTTAAATAATGTTTTTCATTTTATAAATTAAATAAATGTAACAATATTTTAGTCATCCATCAATTCTTTAACCAGCTTTATCCAATGCAGGGAAAAAGTCAGACTGAATTTTTTTATTTCCAACCATCTTTCCATCTGTTTTCTTAATGCACTACGTCTAGCACTCTAACAAATTGTGGTAGTGTTGTCAATCTGTCGACCAGTAGAGTATCAATTCAGTAGACTGTACGTGCTAAAACAATAGGAGAGTGGCAGTAAGTTCACTGGAAATCTGTGTCATGTAAATTTGTTTTCGAGTATGTTAGTTAACAGGATGAATTGACAGTACATTGGTTGTTGAAAGCAATAGATACCTCCATTACTGACGGCATTATTTTACATTTGGCAACTTTACCCAAAGTGAATAACCAGTTCAAGAATAAAAAAACATGGGATTTTTTCCTCCATATGGAAAGAAACACTTTATTCAAGTCTCACCCAGTTTTATCCTGGAAATGTATTTGTACTTTAATATAAGTGGTTTATAGCATCCCACTACAAGCAAAGAGGCTTACTTACCATGGCACAAGCAGACATATCAATTAGTAAACCTGTGCTAATCACCAAAGTAGTTGTTCATTCACCACACTACTTTCTATTGAAAAACGTCTTTTCTCAGTTGCTAATCCCTGTTGGAATATGGCAGTCACACACCAGGTGCACTTATCCGTGTCTCTTGACTATATTATGATGGACATTCTTATGTTATTTTGGTTCACATACACCTTTATGTACAGCCTTATCTGAGTGTGCACAGCTGATTTAAGCAAAGACGATAGATAGATAGATAGATAGATAGATAGATAGATAGATAGATAGATAGATAGATAGATAGATAGATAGATAGATAGGCTGAGTGAGCAAGCTTTATTTGTCCCAGGGAGAAATTTACAGAAACACTTTAAATAAATAAATATAAAACACACAACCGAAGAAAAACAGCTCTTTTTCAGTCACTCTTAACGGTGATCTCATCACACCTTCTTCTAATGCAATAAATTTTGATGACATTTTTGATTCCTCCCTTTCTTATTTCACCCACATAAACCACATTAAGAAACTTTTGCACTTTCACCTCCATAACATATTTCGTGTTCGCTCATTCCTCACCTTTTCTAATGCTGAGACAATTATCCATGCTTTTATCACATCCTGCATTGATTATTGTAACTCTCTACTGGCAGGTGCCCCTTCAAATCTTGTATCATAGCTCCAGTTGATTCAACAGTCTACTGAAAGAGTCCTTGTATGAACCAGCAACATAACAACCAACATGCTTCACCTTCATTGGCTCCCTGTCTTACAGGATTGAATATAAAATTCTATTCATAACCTACAAAGCTTTAAATGGCCTTGCACTGAACTACATCGGTGACATTCTCCATCACTCTGCTCCTGTTCGCCCACTAAACTACTCTGATTCTGGTGACTTTATTGTGCCCCACACTAACCTGGGGCCTATCCTATGGGTGACAGGGTCTTCAGCTGTATAGCGACCAGACTTTGGAATGACCTCCCAAAATGAATTAGATCAGTTGACTCAATTTATTCTTTTAAAAAACAATTTAAAACTCATCTGTTCAGGAAGGCGTTTAACTTAACCTGACATTCTGCCCCTTCTTTCAGTTTACCCCTCTGTCCAGATGCTCAGGATAATTTTTGTGCGTCTTATATCACAAATTAAGTTATTTGTTTCAGGCATTTCTTTTAATATTGAATTAAGTATTTTACCCTGGTTTATTTTTTCTTTTATTCTGTTTAATGCCTCTCATATCCAGTATTTATCACTTTAGTGTTCTATGCAGAAAATATTTGTATCCAATGTCACATATACTGTTCTTTCTGAGACTCTGAAGTACCTTGAGCAAGGGAAATGCATTATATAAATATGTATCATTATTATTATTATAAATACAATACAATGTATGGTTTGAACACACACACCAGAATGACTAAAAAACAAAAAAAATAAAAAAATAAATAAAATTTCTAAGCACTAAGCAGACCAATTGGTTGCCTTCAGACCTCACATACACCTGTGCCAATCACCAAAGCAAGTGCCCACACCCCGTTCTACTTTCTTTGGGTGGCATCCCTCCTCAGTTGCTAACCCCTGTAGAATGAGTGCTCATAAAGAAACAGTTTCCTTACTGTATCAATCTACATAAAATTCAAAATTGAAATGTTTTTTAATTAAGAGTGCATTAAGACAGCATTTTGAGTGAATCCCTGAAGCCTAAATCTTGCAATAAAGCAAGTCAATCTGTTTATTTTGAATATTTAATCATACTTTAATACTCATAATTAAATTCATAATTACATTCTTGAATAACATACTGATCATATCTAATAACACCTTTTTATTTAACTTCAATAAGCTAGAAATACAATTTTAAAAATTGTATTAATTGCTAAATGCTACATTTCTCAAATTGTAATAATGTTTTAATCTTGTTATGTACTTTGCTACACTTTAATTCTATCCAATGCTCTTTTTATGTGAGGTAAACACAAACATTTTCTGTGGTGTTCAGTTTTGTGAGGAGGACTGATTCGTTAACATTATGCCAAAGTGTATTCTGCCCTGACATTCGATGGTTTGGATAACAATGAGCATCTGCAGTCTGACTTGAATGCACGCATGAAAAAATAAACTTCAGAAATTCAGGTCTATTCAGAAATAGACCTTTTAAACACTAAAATTATACAACAAAGCCAAAAACAGTTTTTCATTTTTATTAAAAGATGGTTCAGGGAGATCAACTCAAAATTTAATAGCTCAATAAATGCTAAAATATGAAGTGTGCAGTGTTTACATAAAAATAGCAGAAATTACAGGAAATATGGAACCTTTCCTCACAGTATACTTTGGCCGTGTCACACTTCAATTAGTGAATCAATATATTTTTTCCACATAATGTGCAGGTACTTGCTCAGAAGACCACATCAAATACAACAGAATTTCTTCTCTGTAAAAAAAATCCAACTTAAAAAAAGTAAAATAAACTAATTTTGCAAAGTTCAATATCATAATGCTGAACCAATTCAAAAAAACTGTATATTAAGAATTTCTAGCACTTTGGTATGGGAATTTACCAAGCTGAGTTAACTACAGGGCAATTTTATGCTATGATGCTGTGCATGGAGTGAGAATCACTTTGGCCAAGGATAATTTCTCACTTGTTTCACTTATCAAAGTATTTATTGCCATTTTGCTTAGAAGCATTACTTCATTAGAACAAGCAAATAAAGATTTTAAGCTCTGACAAGTGGATTCTGAAGCACATTAACCGTGCAATTGATTTTTTTTTAGAAATTAATACACATTAACTGAATATCACATACAAGTATCCTAAATATATGTGTTTATTAATTTAGTATCTCTGACTTCATTTAAAATATTGAAAAAATATGTTTACAATATGATCCACTAGTGTGGATGTGGCTGTGAATTGTATGATACTAGTGTTGCTTTAAAGTAACAAAGGAAGGGGAGTTCAGGAAGGAGCTGGCTCTCATGCACAATTGAAATGCTTTTACAAGTGTGGCGGATGGCCGAGGCCCTTGCCCAGCCAGGACATCTTCACACTGGAAGGACCAGAGGAGTGAGTGTATCCATAGCATTACCTCCCCTGGAGCACTGGATGGCAGCCCCCCTGCTATCCATGGGAGTTGGAGTTGGATACAGCCCTGTTGGGATCCGTGGGAACTGCCAAGGGGTGCTTCAGCAGCTCTTCTGCCACACCCGGAAGTGCTGCCGGAAATGCGTCAACAAGCACCGGGTGCCTTATAAAAGGAGCCAGCAGCAACTACTCCATGAGCCAGATTCAAGAGGAGGGAAATGAAGCTTGACATGAGGAGTGGAGGAGAAAAAAAGTGGAGAAGAAGAGAGAAAGAAAGAAGAAGTATTGTGCTGTGTGTTGAACTGTGCTGAACTTGTGGGAAATAGTGAAGGCGTTTCCCATGAGGGAAAACATAAAAACTTTGTGTGCCTTGAACTTGTGTCCCACGCCTGTCTGTGTCAGGTTGAGGAGGCGGTGCCCACCTGGCGGTTCACACAAGTTACATCTGGAGAGTTTTGTGAGTCCTTCAATTGTCTTTGACAGTTTGACTCGTTTTCTTTTTTTAATTTTTCTTTCTAAATGTTGAATTTCTACTTCTAGAACAGTTTTCTTATTTGCTTTAAGATTGAGCTGTTTTAAGTAACATATATGTTCACGTATAAGTCGGGTCTTGAAACCCAAGAAATCGATCATAGAATCAGACCGCGACTTATACGCCCGTTTAAAAATGTGAAACTTAACTTTTTCTTGCCTCCTTCAATCTCGCATCAGTTTCTCAGACGCATCAAATTTTGTTGCAGCAGCACAGTTACCAATTTCTTTTGTTATTTTAACATTTAATTTAAAACCAGTTTTCATATTTTCTTCTGATTGAATGCTCCATTGTAGATAAGGTATGCTGTTACGATAAAGGTGTATGAGGGTGTGAGATACAAAAAACACAAATCAATGCAAACATTGTTTTTCGGAATAGTTCATGTATTACCGTGTGGTCACGCAGGCCCAATAGAGAGAGAGAGGTTAGGAGCACGTGCTGATACAGTGCATTGCTGCACCCACATAGAAAAAAAGGCAGTGTACTCCGTGGTTAACTCTCTCAGGTTGGCGTTAGCATATCTTAATCCCTTGTACCATTAGCGTGAGTTTTCTGCATTCGACTTATACAACCAACATTATAAAATACCAGAAATTATACTGTAAAATCAAGTCCCGACTTATCCACGGGAGAACTTATCCACGAGTATATATGGTATGTCAGTACAGAAACAATTTTTAAGGAAGTAAGGATGGCATTGTTGGTAACCCATAACTTGGATTATCCAAGCCATTGAAGACAGCAGGATATTTAACTTTGGAATAAGATTTTTCATGTGCAAAATTTTTTGAGCAGTTAATTATCTTGGATAAACTGAAGTGAGATCATAATAGAAAAGTTTGTAAAATTGAATTTTCATGCATTTGCCTCTGCTATTCTTATAATAGGCCTAATGTTAAAAATTAATGACAATCTTACTTCTTACTTCAATCTTTTTGTATTTTTTTTACAATGGTTCTGCTATGTGTGTGCATTTATTGTGTCTCCAAGTCAAATTCCTTGTTACGTGTAAATGTACTTGGCTAACAAAGTGATTCCACTTCATTCCATATAGTGTAAGGAGGAATATTTTGGGCAAAAAAGAAATACACAAATGCATTATGAAATGGGACAATAAAAAATAATAACATCATGATATGTGAGCATAAACAATTTAAAATGTGTCACAAAATATGTTTTAATCCTTATTTCTTTATATCTTTATTTAATTATTCCTTCATTTATTAATTCAGTGACAATGTATGCAACATGAAATAAACCTTGAAATGAAAACTGTTATTTTCACCCATCAAAACTGAGAGGGTGGGTTTAGAAAATACTTTAGAAAAATAAAGGAGAGGAAAAATTAACAATAGTGTGTGGTTAATTTATTTCAGCTATATAACATATTGGCAATGCAGATGGTGACTTTTGGACTCTCACCACCTCCTGCATTTCTTGAAAATCTGGGTGAGCCTGCAATACCTATTAATTCATGAATTAGTATGTGTGACAACTATGTACTCTTACTGATACGCCACTTTCAGATAAACGTAAATGCACCCTGATTCATTACTTACGGACTGAAGCTCAGTGTATTTTCTATATTCTTACTGTTGATGACGCTACAGATGCACAACAAAGGGTTTCTGATGCACAATGTTCCTGCGAGCTGCCGGCAGTCAACCCATTCAAGCAGATTTACTTGTGGACACTGACTCAGAAGTTTCAGTTCTGCCAGAAGAATTCTACCATCGTCATTTTAGTAATGTACCACTTGCCCATTCAAAAGTACAACTAATGACTTATATGCATAAACCAATTGCCATACTTGGATATATCCCTCTTTTTATTACTATAGATACAAATCATACACAAGCTACATTTTACATTGTGCAATTTAGAGCAGCTCTGTTAGGCATGGACTTTTTTACAGCATTTAAATTACATATCAGAAATGGACAAGCTGCAGCCAAGAAAATGGTAAATGAGTCTTTATACAAGATGACAGTAATAAATGTTAAGAATGGTCATGCACTAGGTGTGACTAATAGATTTATACATAAAGTTAAACTGCGACATGAGGTAACACCTGTTCAGCAGAAACTTCATCATTCACCATTTTCTGTCCGTGTGGCTGTCTCTAAAGAGTTAAAGAGACTTGAACATGAAGGCTTTATACAGAATTGATTTTTTGCATTGGGTGTCACCATTGGTAGTAATCCAGAAAAAGTCAGGTGAAATACAACTATGAATAGACCTATGTGAGCTAAACAAAGTTGTGGTGATAGATAGCCACCATTTACCACACATTGAAGAAGTGTTCACTCATTTTCGAGGAGCTAAAATGCTCTCTACCACTGACCTTCAAAATGCTTACAATGAAGAACCTTTACACTAGGATAGCAGAGATATTACAGAATTTATAAAACACGATGGATTTTTTCATTTTAAAAGAGTACTCAATGACCTGATGTCAGCTCCAAGTGCATTTCAGCAAATGATGTCCCTGATACTAGCAGGGCAGGATGGGGTGCAATTTACTTAAATGATATTATAGTCTATGGGGATTTACTGTCTGTCCATGAACACAAGTTACTACAGTACTCCATTGTCTTCATGTCTTTTGCTAATCTTTAGCCTAATGTATAATACGTAAGTGCAGCAACCGAAGCTCCCTCGCCTCATGACGTACACTATTTACACTCATTTCTTAGACTGACTGCTTGGTACTCTAAGTTCCTTCCAAATTATATCAGTCTGGTAGAACTTTTTCATGCATTACTTAGGAATTCTGGAGAATTTTCTTGGACAAATGCTTCACAAGAAAACTACAATCATATTAAAAAATGTATTACTGCAAATCCTGTGCTTGCAATTTTTGACCTTTCTTTGCCTACAAGTTGCAGATGCTACAGATGCTTCGGAATCCGACACTGATTCTGTTCTTACACATGACTATGGTGGAGTTGAGAAAACTGTTGCCATTGCATCCCGTACATTGTCAGACTGTGACAGTCCTCTGTTATTGAAAAAGAGGCTCTTGCTTGTGTGTGGACCAAAGAAAAATGGCATACCTACTTGTGGGTATGTCATTTTACTTTATGCACTGATCACTGTCCATTAACAACATTACTCACTAGCAAGGGGCTTGGAAAAATGGGCACAAGAATTGCAAGGTGATTAGCTCGACATGTCATGTCATTCAGCTACAGCAATGAGTATAAATTTGGGCATGAAAATAGTCTATTGACTTTGTTGTAGTGACTGCAGATCAGTTTCTAAGTGCTTGCGCCGTGTGCCCTATTTTACAAAAGGGCAAGATGTATATTACTAAAGTATAGCCTTGTACTTAAAAAGGATGTGAGCCTGCAGTTATTCCAAATGTTAGAATTCAAATTGAGTTGGCTGTACAAAATTGACTTCTTATTTGTGGCACTCAGCGGATCATTGTCCCATCAGAACTACAATCTAAGATGATTAATCTGGCACATTCTACACATGAAGGGATTGTATAAACAAAACAGGGACTCAGGAATTTATATTGGTGACCTGGCATGGACTCCCAAGTGGAGGATAATATCAAATCACGCACAACTTGCATACAGCATGATAAAACTACTAATAGAAATGCGGCTCCATTACAACCAGTGTCCATCTCAAATACAGCTTGGGACAAACTTGCTATTGATATTCCAAATTGCACCACATGGCAATCACTATGCAATTACACTTATCGACTACTTCAGTAAGTGGTCAGAAATCCCTTTTCCACCTTTTATGTATATATAGAGATAAATGTATAGAGATATACAGATATATATATACAGTATATATATAGATATAGGCATATACTGTATACATTATGTGTACCTTTGATAAGCAAAGTAGACATTGTCTTTAAATTTTACTTTGACAGAAGTTACTTTGTAACTTGTAAAATAAAGTGACTAATTTGACTAAGACTCAAAAATGCTGTGCAGCTGGTTGTCTTATAGTTTTCTTAACTATATATATATACTGTATATATATATATATAAAGTGCTATATATTTTAATTTTTTTCATGTATACTGTATGAAATATATTATTTTGCTTTTTTTACAGCATTGAGTGCCATTTTCATTCTTAACGGTCAGACTAGAATTCACAATTTGGTTTGACTACTTATTTTACATGCCAGTCATGTCTGTACAAAGCCTTTTAGAATTTTTCCATTTTGCTAACTTTATTACACAAAAACAAATTCCTCTGCCATTATTACAATCAAGCTTAGATTCTCACTCAGTAAGAAGTAATTTGTCTGCAGGTTTATTATTTATCAACAAATGTTTCCAGCAAAGAAAGCAACAATGTTAAATTTATTACAAAAGAAGTAATCTACCACCCACAGTGCTGTGGGATGTGATTTTTACTGCTTTTCTGCACAATAAATTTAGATGCATGAAGCCTAATGCTAATAGTCTTGAAATATATTTTTTCTATATAAAAGTTCCTCCTTTACTTCCTAATGATTGTTGCCAATATAAATGTATGTAATTTTGAAATAATTTTGAGTAAAAGTTAGAATTATGTTTTCCAAAAGAATTAAAATTTACCCTGTATGTTCTGCCAAATTCATAGCTACCTGTAACAAATGAATGTTGCTGTACTCAATATAACGTTAACATATTCATTTTTGAATTACAATAGCCAAGCCAATTAGTCATTGTGGCAACTCCTTTCGGCAGCAGATTGGGCTTTATGCTAATGAATAATAACGTTAGCATAAGGCCTATGCTTTACTAAAGTAATCATGGACTTCAGAGTCTCCACCCTAACATCACACAGTTTACATTTTTCCATAACAGAACAGAGCATAATATTCAACTAGAATATACAGTATATATACCTGTATATACACACACACTGTATAATATATAGCCACTATATAGCCGAATGTTTGTGGACACCTGACCATCGCACATGTATGACCTTGTTGGACATCCCATTTGAAAACCATGGGTGTTAACATGGAGTTGCCTCTCTCTTAACAACAACAACAACATTTATTTATATAGCACATTTCATACAAATAATGTAGCCCAAAGTGCTTTACATGGTGAAGAAAAGAGAAAAAAAAGACCAAGTAAGAATTAAAATAAGACAACACTAATTAACATAGAATAAGAGTAAGGTCCGATGGCCAGGGAGGACAGAAAAACAAAAAAAAAACTCCAGACGGCTGGAGAGAAAACAAAATAAAATCTGCAGGGGTTCCAGACCATGAGACCGTTCAGCCCCCTCTGGGCATTCTATCTAACATAAATGAAACAGTCCTCTTTGGATTTAGGGTTCTCATGGACGGACTTGATGATAATGGTCATGTAGACTTCCGGCTTTTAATCCATCAATGTAGGAACATCATGGTGTTTTGATTATGTGGTGGTGGCGCAGGTCGCCACCACAGAAAACTGGGAAAAGAAACAGAAGAGAGAGTAGGGGTTAGCACGGATTTTGGAGCCACCATGAATAGTTATGATAATAAATTGAATATACAGAGTATCAGGATTAAATTAAAATGAAGTTTTGAGAAGGCCACGTTAAAGTAATGGGTTTTTAGCAGTGTTTTAAAGTGCTCCACTGTAATAGCCTGGCGAATATCTGTTGGCAGGCTATTCCAGATTTTAGGTGCATAACAGCAGAAGGCTACCTCACCACTTCTTTTAAGTTTAGCTCTTGGAATTCTGAGCAGACATTCATTTGAGGATCTAAGGTTACGATTTGGAATATAAGTTGTCAGACATTCCGATATATAAGATGGGGCGAGATTATTTAAGGCTTTGTAAACCATAAGCAGTATTTTAAAGTCAAAAAGTCTTAGTGCCTATAGCAGCCTCCACTCTACTAGGAAGGCTTTTCCAAACTCTTCTGTGTGACCCATTCTACTACCAATGTTTGTCAATGGAGATTGCATGCCTGCTTTCTTGATTTTATGCAACTCTTAACAATGCAACACCTGGACTCAATAATTGGAGGGGTGACCACATACAGTACATTTGGTCATATTGTTTATGTTGATGACAGAAAAATTAGGCCCAGTCCTGGAGTGCTGCGGTGACTACAGATTTTTAATACCACCGATATGACCACTGCAAATTGCTTGATACCTTATTTATTATTTTTTTTAGTAGTTAACAGTTGCTTACTATTTTCATTTCATAATAAATGTTAATATACATTTATTATGTATATTACATTTCAGACTGTCATATGAATGATTGGGTTCTGGGCTCTGTCCATTTAGAGTTAGTTAAACTTTAGCATTCTGCAAACCTATAATGAAAATAAATTAGATTCACAAAATGTATGTGTGGATAATTCTTTGTTGAGAGAAAACGTCTATTTTAGTCTCTTCAATTATATTCAAATTTCTCCACTAAAGTAATGAACTTCTGATGAGCAGACATTATTCATAATGACAACACAAGGCAACAAAAAATTTTTTTGGTAATCATCAGAGACCAAAACACACTTTTCAAAATCAGTTTTTCCAGTCACGTCAACTTTCTGAGATATGAGTAATGTTAGTTTACTGTGTACTTGCATATAGTTTTTACTAAAATGTAAGCACCAATGAACTAAATGTATCAATATCTTTAGGGCAAAGTCAAATAGGCACACACTGTGGCATATACTGAACGGTATCAGTCAGCTACCACTGTTTCTTCTGAAACACTTAGTAGGATTTTCTTGTGTACAATCTGTCTGGATTGTCACAGTACAGCATCTAGTAGTTGTCAGCCATCATACTCTTATTTCAGAAACCTTGGTAGCGACAATCCATTAACTGAATGTCCTGGTGAAAATGTTATCCTTGATTATCATTCAACATAACAAGATTTTCTGGAAAGTACTCTAGAAGTATGTTGAAGAAGTAATCTTTAAATAACATCCAATAACTCAGTTTCTGGTATGAATCAAGCAGATTCTAAACTCCTTCCTTGTATGCAGCAGACCTATGGCTGCCCAGAAAGTTTTCACAGAGCCACTTGAATGTCTCCCAACCTTCTAGCTCGGCTGCTGAGAGAAATTGTTTAAAACCATCATCCTGCAAAATGGACTTGATCAGTGGACCTATAAATATCTCTTCCTACAGATGACATGTGGAGCCCCTGATTTATCCTAGTCACCAAGTGGGCAGCCGAAGTACAATTTGTATATCTTCTTAAGATCTTTGATAATTGGATGATGTTATGCTTCGTCGTGAATAAAACATACACATAGCAGAAACTGTCTGGATGATTAATACAATTTCTAGGCATGATAACAACTGAAATCAATCACAGTTAATGCCATATGTAACATAAAAATATAGACAACTGTCATTAAATCTTGTAATACGCTTAGGCTAATTATAGCAAATATCATGCAACATATAATTAGCTTCATCACAAAAACTAGATGTGCTAGGGAAAAATTAAACACAGACTTGAAATCAGCAAGAAAAATACTACCAAACTCACATAAAATTATCTCTGATGAAAATGACCTGCTGACCTGTGTAAAATATATATTTGAACCTTCTGTTTGCACTGATATTTACTCACTGAAATTGATCATGCTGTTATTAAATAAGTATACTGAGGGAAACTGAGTAACTATGATCTCAAAAGCAGCATAGATTAACATTTACATTTTAGAAAAAGCCAGAACTCTTTTTTCCTTATAATTTAAATAAAGGAATTGCTAAATATGAAATAAGGTATCAGGTTCTGTAAATTGCTTACAGTAACTGCTAATTATCTGACTGGTTGAACCTCAAACTATTAACTATTCTTGCCATTACAGTGCCTCTTAGTAAAGCATATGAAAAAAGTTACCTATAGATTAATTGCCAAACCAAATGTAACAAGCATTCTTGCTTGCATCTCTCTCATGACTATTTAAATTTTGCAATAAGACTTTTCCCCCTGTGTTTTCCCTTCATTGTCTACAGTGAAGAACAATCCCAAGTAATGGGCAGTTACAAGGAGTTTATATGACATATATGGATTTTATGCTCAGTAAAATTTGTTATTCCACCCAAGTCTTGGCACACAAGCAAATTCTATAGTGTATGCCCAAGAGATAAATTATACATTAAATCTTCAAATGCCCTTGTACTTGTTTGGATTTACACTCATGTCTAAGATCCTTTGCAAAAGGTCATTTAGAAGTTTAGTATATCATTATTGTGGTGGGATAACAAAAATTTGGCTCTGTTAGATTCTGACATGAATGATGACATTAAAGCATAGATATAAACTGGGAGTGACTTTACATCGCAAATAACATTATTATATAATACTTATACAAATCACATCAGTACAGAGGACATTCTAAGCTCAAAGACTAAACGTAAAGCTTTTGATTTTAAAACGAAGTCTACAGCTTGACTATCATTGCTATCTTGTACTAATTCCATATGACACATTAAACACCACAACAAATCCAAGTACATTGTTGCAGCCAGAAAATAGTTCCTCGCCTGAAAAAACACATATTAAAGTTGTTACTGCCTGCATTTAAAATTTATTAAAATATTTTCCACTGATGCATTCATCATCCTTGACAATTTAATGGCATAAAGTAAGTTACCATGTAACAAAAAAATGTACGATAAACTTAAAAGTAAGACATCATGCTTAATTAGTTCTACAACTTGAGCTCACTTTTAGACAAAAATTACAGACTATAGATTTTGATTTTGGAATATTTACCACGGAGGTCAAGGCAGATCCTCTCTCCAAGCTACATTTCCAGTTCCAGCATCATTTAAAGAGGACAATGGAGCAATGATTTCTTAAAACCTGCTAAAAACGTAGTCATTCTCATAAATAAACCATGAACCATATATCCAGTGCCTCAGGGACTGCATTATGTAATTAACTATGGCTTATTATATAGCGTAGCTCAATATGAGGGAGAGTTGTGGGCACTGTTGCTAGTGCTAAAGCCTACCAATGGCATGTTTCCCAGATGGCCTACATCCATTTCCTAGGAGCCAACCTTGGGTTCAATAAGACTTTGGAGTGAGTTATGCTGTGGTCCTATTGGCTGGAAATTAATGAGTAGGTCTGTTGCTTTTGTATTTTTGGCCTTGAATCCTGCTCTGAATCAAGTACAACAGATTTCATGGAAGGACTGAAGTCCTCTCGTTCCTGTACCATTAATAGACATCCTGTTTAAGCAGATTGGGGTAGATGTAGTAGGGCAAATCTAAGCCAAAGGGCATAAATAGATTCTGGTCCTTATAGGTTATGCTATTAGATATCCAGAGGCTTTCACACTGTGACAAGCCATTTCTAAAAATATTGTACAGAAACTAGTGGGGGATCTTTATCTATGTGGGCATCCTTAAAGTAGTGGACCATGGGACACCTTTCATTTCAGACATGTTCAGGGATGGTGCAAAGTTACTCAGAATCATATCTCATATACCTCAGTATATCATACTAAAACTGATAGTTTAGTAGAGCAGTTTAATCAAATTAGATTAGATTAGAAAATGGTTATTAAACCTATGGGGAAATTCACTTGCATATACTGTAGCAGCAGAAACACAAAAGCAAGGATACAGACTCACAGGATAAATAGTAGAGCCTATCAATCAATCAATATAAATAAATAAATAAATAAATAAATAAATAAAATGTACATTGTTCAGATATTTCAAAATGATATTTCAAAATAAACTTAAAGAGTGCCCCAGGAGGAATCATTGAAATGCCTGATAGCACTATGAGAGGAACTAAAACCATTTACACCCTCTTGTATTATTTGCATTTTGAGAAGTGTCACAAGTTTTTTACAGGGTTCTCGCCATTTGAATTGTTATATGGTAGACAACCCCATGGTCTATTGTACATTCCACAAGTGGAATGGGAGAACAAGGCACTTCCTTCCACAAATATACTTGAATATATTGGGCAGTTATAGTTAGATATAACAAAATCCATCCTATTCTAAAAGAGAATATGGAGTGTGTGCAAGCAGCACAGATCCCCCTATATGGTTGGTCATGGATTGTTTAAATTAAGGATATATTGTGCAGGGAGTTTAGGACAGGCCAAGTTTAGAAACTTTACATGGAGAAACAAACAATCAAGTCAAGTCAAGTTGGGGAGCATGCACTGGTATAGTGTGTTGCCACACCCACTACACAATGAAACAACTTGGGATTCCGGTTGGCAACCCCCAAGACAGACATGCGGTCCAGTCCCACCCTCTGGAAATGACCATCCATCTGTCGCAGCCAGGAGTTACGTGGGTGACCCCTTGGCCTGGTCCAACCTCTCACGTCGCCAACAATGAGGATCTTACCAGCAGGATCACCCTCAGGGAAACACACCACATGGCTGTAGTGTTGTAACTGATGCTCACTCACAATGCAGGTAATGTGCCTCATTCGGAACTCCATGAGCAACTGCTCATACGACACAAAGTTAAACCAGTGGTAGACAAGGATTTTCCGGAGAGACACAGTACCAAAGGAGTGCAGTCTTCGTCTCAGGTCACTGGATAGCTTCAATGTCTCACAACCATATAGCAAGACAGCAAGCACCAGGAGTCTAAAGACTTGGACCTTTGTCCTTTTGCATAGATATTGGGAGCGCTACACACCCCTTTCCAGCGACTTCATGACCCCACATGCTCTCCCAATCTGTCTACTGACTTCATATGAAGAGTCACCAGAGACATGAATGTCACTGCCAAGGTAAGTAAACCACTCAACAAGGTCGATACACTCTCTGCAGACAGTATCACTGCTGATGCCTGTGCCCAAGAGGTCATTAAAGGCATGGATCTTGGTTTTTATCCAGGACACTTGCAAGCCCAGACGCTCAGACTCCTCGCTCAGTCTCTCGAGTGACCCGATCAGAGCCTCCATTGACTCTGCGAAGATCACAGCCTCATCAGCAAAAGTCAAAATCCATAAATCTTTCTTCACCAACAGATGCCCCACAGGCACTGGACCTCATGACCTTGCCCAACACCCAGTCTATACAAGCAATGAACAGAGTAGGAGCAAGAACACACCCCTGATGGACCCCTGGTAAAAACACAGGGGTTCTGCCTCCACTCTGCACAGCACTGACAGGACTAGTGTATAGGCCGGCCATGATATTCAGCAACCTCGAGGGGATCCCACGAACCCTCAGGATATCCCACAAGGCAGCTCGATCAACTAAGTCGAATGCTTTATGAAAATCGACAAAGGCTGCAAAGAAATTCTGCTGATATTCGCGTTTGCGCTCCATGAGAACCCTCAGTGCCAGGATGCAGTCAATGGTAGACTTCTTAGGCTTAAAACCAGACTGTTCCGGTCGCTGGTAGGTGAGCAAGTGATCACGGATCCTATTCAGGATGACCCTAGCAAGGACTTTACCCAGCACCGAGAGCAGTGTTATCCCCCTGTAGTTGCTGCTGTCCAGGCAATCACCCTTCCCTTTCTAGATAGGGATAGAAAGTCCTGTTTTCCAGTCAGTTGGGATGATGCCAGTCTCCTAAATGGAAGCAAAGATTGCTTGCAATGCCAGGAGGACAGCCTTACCACCAGCCTGGAGAAATTCACCACAAATCGGATACCACAAATCCCTGCAGCCTTTCCTCCCCTCAGCTGGTTCACTACCTGTGCAATCTCAGTGAGATCAGGTAGTTCACAGCTATTTGGAGGATCAGTCTCAAGATCCATGGACCCAGAGATATCCAGTGTCCTAGCCGGAGGATCAGCTTTGAACAACTGCTTAAAGTAGCTAGCCCAGTGGGTCACAACTGCAGCTGCAAACAAACATCCACTTATCCATCCATTATCCAACCCGCTATATACAAACTACAGGGTCACGGAGGTCTGCTGGAGCCAATCCCAGCCAATTCAGGGCACAAAGCAGGAAACAAACCCCAAGCAGGGCGCCAGCCCATCGCAGGCAAACAAACAATGCTGTAAAAATAAAAATGCATAGTAATATAAATTCTAACCTAACATTTAAGTGTAAAAGTAAAATCAGTAACACATTAAAAATGAATTGCCCTAATGCTAGAAGTATCAAAAATAAAACAAATCAGTTGGAGCTGTATGTAGAGGAGCATAATTATGACGTTATAGGAATAACGGAAATCTGGCTAAAGAACATAAGATGAGGATGAGTATAACATAGAAGAATATACATTTTTAGGAAGGATAGACTGAACAAAAAGGAAGGTAGGTTTGCTGTTTATGTCAAACAGAATTTAAACGCAAGTCCTCTTCAGTTGCACGAAGAGCCCCATCTTACTGAAGTCATGTGGCTTCACCTGGAAAGCATTAGGGAAAAGGTCTTATTTTAGAAGTGTGTTATAGACCACCCAATGCAGACAGTAATTTCAACACACTTCTTTTTATTAATATTAAAAAGGCAAGTTTAAAGCGGGATATTATAGTCATGGGAGAAGCTGCAAAGGAAAAAGCAGCTGTATAAAGCGTATAAGACTAATAACTCCAATGTGAATCTTTGGGTGTATGAAGACATAAGGGCATCCATTAAATAGGATAATAGAAAGGCTAAAAGACAGAGAGAAATATAAAGCAGATAAAGCGAAAGATGACCCAAAGAGATTGTTTCGGTATTTTAGTAGTAAGAGAAAAGTCAAGGACGTAAAATGCATCAGGAATAGTAAAGAGCAATTAAAAATACAGACAGTGAAATAGTGAATGCTCTAAACTTGCATTTCCTGAGGTCTTCACATGTGAGGAAGCAGATAACATCCCTGCAATAAATGGGACTATTATAAAGGGACTGGGGGATTTATAAATTGTAGAGGGAGAAGTATTGCTTAGATTAAATAGGCTGAAATCAAACAAATCTCCAGGACCAGATAATATTTACCCTTGAGTTCTTAGGGAATACATATATAAACCCTTGACGCATTTATTTAGGAAGTCACTGTGCACAGGGGAAATTCTGAAAGACTAGAAAATGGCAAATATTATCCTGTTATATAAAAAGGGTGACTGGGTAGATCCAAGCAACTATAGGCCTGTGAGCTTAACATGCATCACATGAAAATGAATGGAAGGAATTATTAAGGATAAGATTGAGCAACACATGGCAAGAATAGGAGTTTTACTGAACAGTCAGCATGGGTTCAGAAGAGGGAGGTCGTGTTTTGCTAATATGCTGGATTTCTGTGAGGAAGCAACAAAAGGATATGATCAAAATGGAGCATATGATATTATTAACTTTGACTTTCAGAATGCATTTGATAAGGTGCCACATGAGAGGTTGCACATCAAACTAGAAGAAGTGGGAGATCAGGGTGATGTTTGTAGATGGATGTAAAATTGGATGACACAGGAAGCAGACGGTGATGGTGTGAGGAACCCTATCAGAATTGACTGATATTAAAAGTGGTGTTTCACAGGGGTCAGTGCTAGGGCCGCTACTATTTTTAATATAAAATAATTTGGATAGGACTATACGTAACTAAACTGGTTATGTTTTCAGATGATACCAAGATGGATGGATTGACAGATTATCTATAATCTGTTGAATCATTACAGAGGGACTTGATCAGCATACATGACTGGGCAGATTTGTGGCAGATGAAATTTAATGTCAGTAAATGTAAAGCATTACATATAGGATGTAAAAATGTTAGGTTTGAATGCACAATGAGAGTTTTGAAAATTGAAAGTACACCTTATGAGAATGATTTAGGTGTTGTAGTGGACTTGTCACTGTCAATTTCCAGACAGGGTTCAGAATCATGAAGCAGGCTAATAGAATGTTAAGTTATGTAGCACATGTGTAGAGGACAAGACCAAGGAAGTTATGCTCAAGCATTATAACACACTGATGTAACACACTGATGAGACCTCGTCTAGAGTACTGTGCACAGTTTTGGTCTTCAGGCTACAAAGGACATAGCAGCACTAGAAAAAAGTCCAGGGAAGAGCAAATAGGCTTATTCCAGGGCTACAGGGGATGAAATATGAGGAAAGATTAAAAGAGCTGAGCCTTTTCAGTTTAAGCAAAAGAAGATTAAGAGGAAACATGATTGAAGATTTTAAAAATGTTGCGTATGCCTGTTTCCACGCTTGCTTTGAGATATATAAAAACTAAACTTGGTGTGAAGGCATACACATTTTCATGGCAGCCTCACACCATGCATATGCACTTTTCTACTCAGTACTGCAAACTGGCGGCACCAAGTGCTAAAGCAGTACTACTGTTTCTGTGATCTCCCTTTATTTTTTAGATTTACAACCATGACACACCAAAATTAATTGCATATCATTTACAAATTTAAGGCACTTGATGGTAATCATTATGTAATAATATAATGATGCATGGAATGGCCAAACTATTCCAAATACCACAGCTACTTTAGCGATGTTACTCTCAGTGCACCAAAGAGTGTATTTTAACTGATTTATTGTAATTGTGTGTGGCATCACAGCTGAGACACAGGTTGTGTCGAAAGGGTAGAGGGTTACAATTTACCGCAGAGTATACGGCTTCCAGCCCTGGAGGACATTTATAGCACACACTGCCTTAGGAAATCCACCAGCTTATGCATGGATTCCACTTACCCATGGCACAGTTTATTTGAACTTCTCACATCCGACAAGCACTTCAGATCCTTTCCTGCATGGATTTTGAGGCTCAGAAACATTTTAATCTATAAACACACTCAATCAGTACATGAATTGCTCCAGTTAGAACTGTTTGTACTTACAGTATAGTTTCAATAACTTCACTGTAAATTTGCACTACAACTGTAATATTATTGCACAACCTGAGCCACTTTATGAACCATCTGCACTATAACTACATGTATATTGTACTTATGCTTTTACATTGTATATTTTTAATTGTTTTTATTGCACTATTATTATTATTATTATTATTATTATTTTTAGCATTTTGTAGGAAAATAAGTTTATGAAAGAGAGGTATATTGAATCTCATTGTACCATACAATGACAATAAAGAAATTCAATTCAATAGAAGAGAGAATGTATTTACAGATGATGATGACTGGCTTCTAAGTGGATTCTAAGAGCTATTGTCTTGGAGCTGTGTGCTGTTGTGGGGCTGGTGCCAGGTTACTTTGCACCTAAGGCCAAGCTTATTAGTGTGCCATCCGACTGTTCAGTAGCTAACCCATGCTGGGTTTTTCTTCCCCTTATGATCTGCGCCCTAGGCAATTGACTAATTTGCCTTAAGGATGTGGTCTGGCCTAGTATTTTAGAATACTAGGATGTATGCTTGGTGCCATTTTTATGATGGAATGTATTAAAGTATGTAAATAATATATACTGTTAACAGTTAATATGTGGGTATGGTGGCACAGAGGTAGCGATGAGCTGGCACTCTGTCCAGGAATTATTCCTGTCTTGCAATCTATGCATGCTGGGACTGGCATAACCATGGATGGAATAATTAAACATGTATAATAATTTTTCAATGTTTATTAAGAGTTTTTAACCCTTAAACTGCCACATTCTCGGGCGGTTAATGCAACTCCAGATGGCAAATACTTTTTTGCTGCACTTTTTAAGGAAACGTCACAATTCACCAAGAAAAAGTGAAATTTTAATGGAACACATATTTTTTTCGTGCAAAGAGCATCAGAATTACTGCAACACTAATCATTTTACACACTGCCAATGAACTGTAAAAACGATAAGAAACTATTTAAACAATTTATTATTATATGTACAAGGTGCAACTGAGTCCATTGATGAAAGTCTGTAAATCACTGAGCCAACTGCGCTTGAACTGGCTGCACGCAAGTACACAAAGGCCAACGCTGATGCTTGCAGGCTGAATCTTAGGGACAGTGATGCTGATTCGCTTGGGGCTGTGGTCATGAGCTGGCTGCTCAACGAATGTACGGTACTGACTGATCAGCTCCAGCATGCTGGCAAATTTCACATTGCACATTGAACCAACTATAGCCGGTTGTCACGCATGTCACAGCAAGCCTCTTGTAGGAGGGAGGAAAACTCCTGGATGGGATGGCAGCTCATTGCTACCACTGCATCACCATGCCCCCACATGTTTAATACATGCTTTAATGCATTTCTTCATGAAAATGATACCAAGTATACATCTTTGTGTTCTAAATGTGCAGAGAGCTATAATATCATAAATATAATGTATTCTGTGTGGTGATCATTGCCCATTTTGGAAGCATGTAGCAATTAATGATTCGGTCAATGAACACACAGAATACGAAGCTTTTAACGTGCTACTTTATGACATTCTCCTTTAACAACAAAATAAACTATGAAATTAAAGTGGAAATTTTGAGATTAAAGTTGAGATTTCAACTTTAATCTCAACATAGACCTTTTTTTCTGCACTGTGTCCATATAGTCTTTTTTGTTCTCTGCGACCATAATATGCTTCTGTATGACACTCAGACACTGACCACTTCTTGTTTGAAATTCTCCTGTTTTATATATGCTTTTACGATTGTCTTTTAACAATACATGTACACTGAATGCAAGGGGCTATTTTGATTAATTTGCATTTTCAATTATGCAAAATTCAGGGAGGAGTCAGGTGAAGCTCTAGGCGTGTGCATGTGCATTGATTGGGATTTATAAAAAGGAAGTATGTGGTACTTTGCTTACAGACAGCTTTGTTCATCTGAATTGTTTTCTGCATATGCACATTACTGTTTCTGGCCATACACTATGTTTTAGTGTGAATTCTACGCATGCTGTTATACACGAGGCCCATAATGTTTTTTTAGAAGAATTAAGTGAATAGGACTGGCAAGCTTTGTTGGCCTGAATGACCTGTTCTTGTCTAGCTTATTCTAATGTTCAAATATGTTCTAATATAACCATGGCATGATTCTCAGTGAGTTCAGTCCCATTGATTGGGTCATCCATTCCATACTCAGTCAGTCAGTCAGTCATTGTCCACCCCGCTATATCCTAACACAGGGACATGGAGGTCTGCTGGAGCCAATCCCAGCAACCATTGCAAATTATTGGACCGTCGACAGTAGGCTTATAAAGTTAAAAAAGAAAAGTCTATTTTCATACAAATGATATAACTTAAAGTGCTTTACATGATGAGTAAAGAGAAAAAAGACAAAATAAATAATAATTAGAATAAGGGAACACCAATTAACATAAAATAAAAGTAAGGTCCGATAGCCAGGGAGGACAGAAAAAACAAAAAAAAAAAACCTCCAGATGGCTGGAGAAAAAAAAAAATCTGCAGGGGTTCCAGGCCACGGAGAAATACTACTGAATTTCAGGTTGTAGACTTGTTTGACATGTTGGCCAGCCTTGGTTGTTAATATTACTCAGTTTTTGAAGAATTGTGTCTAGAGCAGTGTTGTTTCTTAATTCATCAAACCACGATGATGAAATGTACTTGACTTCCATGACTTCAAAATCCACTGTTTAATTTTTGTGTTGTTCTATCGTCTTTGTGGGTGTATGTGAAAAGGCAAAACAAGATACTTGTGTTTACCTTTTTGTAGACAATACTAACACTGTATTTTTGCAGCTTTAGCATCATGTGTTGCAGTCTTGCTGGGACTATATGTATCGGCTGATTCAAAATCAACAAATGTGGCTAGTGATCAACCTGGATTGGTCTTCTGTATATACAGTCATTGAATGGAACATGCAAACACAACAGCAAGAAGTTTGTTTTCTATCTGTGCATAGTTTCTCTGTTTCAGTCAGGGTACGGGATGCATATGCAACTGGAATGCCGTACATACTGAGAGGCATCACAAGTGAGCATCACAGGCTTATGGCTAGGTCTCACGATTTAATGCGGCAAGAAATCATAAATTCCGCTGCATGTTTTTTTTAAATTCAGTACCAGAACTCCACAAGAGTAATTCGTAACCCAAGCAAAATAAATGCAATTTTTCTTATTCTTAATCCTTAATAATAATCAATCATAATTCGTAATACTAATCAAATAGGTATATCAAAGCGTTCCATCCGCACATTTTAATCCACAGATTTGCTTTAGGCAAATGATGCTGAAACATATGTAAACATATTATTCTCAACAAACTATCGAATAATGTTTCTAAAGTTATTGTCTATTTATTGTTGAGGAAAACGGCACTGTAAACTCGTAGGTTTTCTTGTGACAGAGAATATCGCAATGGTGACACTGATCCATATTTTGAGAAAGAACGTTCCACATCAACAGAAGAGATCAGCAACGCATTGTAAACTTTAGCAAGAACTGCTAAGCGAAGCAGCCTGTCCTCTAAGGCACGCCAAAAATGCAGTGATGTCAGCTGGAATTACTTCACGAGATGCTATGTCCAGATAAGCTTGCCATTCATATGCTGCAGCCATCATTGTTGGCACTGATTGCACATGATCAGCAAAATTCTTTGATAAGAGTGGTTGCTGTCCTGAATCAAATATTCTCACAAATCTAAACAGGTCTATTGCCGGCTGTTTGGTTTGCACAAAATATTCTTCAAGTTTAGCAGCAGCATCATTGTGCTTTGCATCTTCACAGCTGTTGCTTGCAATTGGAAATCCGGACGATTTCAGGCAAGACAGTAAGTCAGACACTTTGTTGTAGACATCGACAGCTATAAATGACTGTGCCTCAAAAGAAGTCAGAGTGTTCATGATTGGCTGGCAGTGCACAGATACAAATTCAAGTTCAGCTCTCAGCTCTTTAAGTTTATCGGTACTTTACAGCAATGCCGACAGCTTCTTTAACTGGTTTGTAGCTCCACTGTGTTCGATTTCAGTAGCAACAAACGAGATATTAATGAGATGATACAATAGGCTAAAGAAAGAACTTAAAGAAGTAATCAAAACTAATCATACTAATATCAATATGCTTAAAATGGTGAGATTTCATTTCAGATTTTTCATTTCAGATTTTCCGCGTCATTTAAGTTAATTCTGCGGCATGGCATTTTACCGCTGCAAAACCCTAAATTCCGCAGCGTGCCGTTAAATTCCACGGGCCGTGGAAAATCGTGGGCCCTTCTTATGGTCATTATAGTACAGTATCTCAGTGTGAGTGGATTGGCAATTTTCTTTTTTAAAGTATCAAATGGCTCTTGCTACTGTTCAAGCCAACATCAGTTTAAATGTTAATGTGTCAGCTCCCGTAATGGTGCAGATAGCTCACTAAGCTTTGGGATGAATTTTCCTAAATAACTAATCATACCCAGGAAACACTGTAAAGATGTGATATTCTCTGGGACTGGCATTTCATTGATTGCTATTAATTTTTGAAGGATCTGGTTGTAGTCCTTCACTTATGAACAGGTGACCAAAGTAGATGACTTCTTTCAAATTAAATTTACATTGTAAAGGATTTAGCTTGAGGTTGACCTCATGTGAACGGTCTAGAACTTTCCTGAGATTTCTGTTATGTTCCTTGTCTCCACTGCCTTCAACAATAACGTCATCCACTATAATGGCGATAGGATACCCAGCAAGCAGTTGTTCCATGGCATGTTGGAGTACCTCAATGGCAGAACTGATCCCAAATGTCATCCTCAAAAATCTGAATCCCCCAAATGGTGTACTCAATGTTGCTAATAAAGAAAATCTATAATCCAGTGAGGTTTGCCAAAATGAGTTCTTGGCATCTAAAACTGAGAAAACAGTTGAATTTAGCATTAGTGCTGCTACCACCCCTCTGTGCGCATTGGGTGATGAGGACGTTTAAGGGCTTTATTTATGTCTCTAGGATCAATGAAAATCCAAATGTCGTCTGAGCTTTTCTTGTGGGCTGTGACTATAGATGACACACATTCAGTAGGCTCTGCTACAGGAGTAAGAACAACTAAATTCACCGTCCTGTCTAATTCTGCTTTTACTTTACTTTGCATTGCTACTGGGATCTTACGTACATTTCTAACAACTGTGTTCCATTCATGGTTCACCTTCATGGAATATGGAACTGGAAGCTTACCACTTTCATCTTTGAAGAAGTCAGCATATTCTTTAAAGATTTGATGTGAAAAATTGTCATTTTTATTTGCATTTAGATGGTGAACTTCCTTATTGACTGAAATCAATACCATTCTTACGCTGTCTTCTAAGCCTAGTAATGATTATGCATTACTTCTGACTACATTAATTTGTACAGTGCAAAATATTTCACTCTTTGCTGACAAGTGGGAATCCACTGTTGCAACTGTTTCACTGACCACAGAAATACCATCGACATAAAATGTTTCATTACAGTTGTCAGGCTCTGTTGTCATTAATCTCAATTTGATCTAGTGTCTTTTTGGATAAAATTTATTATGAGTCTGTGTTGATTTTCTGAACTTTTTGAATTTTGCGTTTGTGACACTGCTGACCACAGGTTAAGCATTTTTCCTGTTTAAGTTCTTGACTGCCTTCACAATTATGACAATTAACAATAGAAAGTGGTGTGGCATAGCTCCTCAGTTTATTCTTATGTGACCATATTGTCCTAGTCTTTTTCTTGCACACTGTCAACATTTGCAGCAGCAGGTCCAGCGAGTATACTAGTATGTTTTATGTGATTTCATGTATCTGACAAATTTCAATAGCTTTGCCCAATGTTAATTCACTATCATGTAGTAGAAGTTTCCTCATTCCAACTTTTTTCTCAAGCTGTGTTTGTATTGTTGTTTTCGTCAAGATCCTAAACCCTGAAGGCCTTAAAGAAATTGAACCCATTCTACTGTTGGTTCTTAGAATTTTCTCACAGATGTTGTGCTCAGTATGTATTTTGCAAAGGACACCAGTACATTAAATGTATGGGTTCCATTAAGCCACCTGTATGCAAGAGTAACTGAGCATCTCTCAAGACTTTCAGGGTCTATCCAGTGAGCAGTCACTCCAGTAAAACTGTGATGATGTACAGTCCAGCAATCTGTTGTTATTGCTATCTAAATGATATGTTGCATTGCTTTACTTGCATTTGCATTCATTGCAGTTGCATTTTTTTCATTTGTAAGAGACATCACAGTAGAATTAGGCTGAAGCTGTTACACCAGGCTTATACATTCCAACTTTTCCAGCACAGCAAAAGCGTGTAAACCCTGGACAATAAATTTGGTCACTGAATTTTCAATGCTTTTATGGGAAACTTTAGTGGTTTCCTCAAATTTTTAATGCTTGGTGGTTTTAGCGTCATGAAGTCCTTTCCTTTTGCTGGCAGTTTCTGTCAGTGATAGGTATTGCTGGTAAACTCCCCTTACACCCTGGGGGCATTTTTCAGCATTCTCCACCTAATGGGGGTACCCCAAAATAAAGACTTATTATTAAAAAAATAGAATAGAATCTGTGTTTGTGTCAAATGTAAACAATCCTTTAGAAACTACTGCTAAACTAGGGAAAAAAAGAACACAGTAATATTTTCAAATTTTGTTTTCTGATACAGTATATCTCATGTACAAGTAATGCCAGGGCATGTTTTTCACTTCTGAGGATTTCCCAAACATGTCAGCTGTACCTGTCTGAAGTGTCATGTTATCGTGTTGATAAACCAAATAAATTAATAGTTACAGCAGTTGGCAACATGAGTTCCCTTCCCCTATCCAAAACCTCTCCAAATGGGAATCCAGGTTCAGAACAATTTTATTGCACACTAGCAAAATACCTCGCTTTGCAGCGGCGAAGTACTTGCTGCTGTCATAATCGGTTTGAGTTTCATGGTTTGTTTCAATTACGACAGTATTTGTAGGACTTGAGTTGAAGTGACATTCGGCATCTGTCAAGCGTTGTAAGCATACAAACGGTTTCATTGATAACTTCACATCCAGCTTTTGAGAGTTTAAACATTCATCAACATCAAAGTGTCCACTACTGAAATCGTCACCTGTGAATCTAAGATGTTTAAGAGGCATTGGCAGTTGTCGAAATGTGTAAAATATTTGGCCATTCCTTTGCACTTGAATGTGACAACCGAACAATATAGCAGCAGCCATCAACTCACATGCAGAACCATAGGTGAAGGGCTTAAGAATTTCACTCTTATAGTGCTCCTGTGTAGTATAATTATCTCCTGTACCATCATCAGTCCACACCTTGAACTTGTCCCAGTCATTCAATACATAAGACACAATGTTCCTCCGGATATCAAGAGTGAGCCTTATATGGCTGTGCAATATGTAACACAGAGAATGGAAAAGGCAGGCTCCATCTTTGGGCATGGAAACCACTCGGTAAGTGACAGTTCTTTGATCGATGGTGATCACCTCGATAGACATGTTAATGGTTGTATGGTTGGAATGATAAAGGAAATGGGTACCTGAACAATGTAAAGTAAGTCTAAAATACCTACACAATAACTAAAATTGTAATAAACGAACAATAAAACAGTGGAGAATCCATAGATTAAATAAAAAGGCTGTAGTTATCAGCAGGGAAACGTGAATCCCATGGCGAAGCAAGGAAGGGAATGTAGAGACCGGAGCGGCGGATGGCCTTATATAGGCAGGCAGCCAACAACGTGGGAGACGTTGGGATGGGGACCCACGCCGCCTCACACGGTGACCGAGCTGCAGGCTATGGACGTATATATGTACGTAAGTAGGATTCAGTTAGCGTTGGGAATCCGCGTACCAAATTTCTTGAAGATGGACCCATAAGTAACAAAGACCGCTGAAAAGTTCAATATGGTGGCCGACAATGACATCATACCACCGAAATAAGTACGCACATTGGTTTCGGTTAGAGCAGGGAAGCCGCCTAACAAATTTCGCGAAGATGGGGCCATAAATAAGAAAGTTCAACATGGCGGACGTTGTCGACCGTTATGACTGTTACGCGTAGAATTTTGAAATTAAACCTGCTTAACTGTTGTAAGTAAGCCGTAATGAATGAGCCTGCCAAATTTCAGCTTTCTACCTACACGGGAAGTTGGAGAATTAGTGACGTTGGAAAGTTCAATATGGCGGCTGACAGTGGCGTCATACCACCGAAATAAGTATGTACATCGGTTTTGGTTAGCGTAGGGAAGCCGCCTACCAAATTTCATGAAGATGGGGTCAGCCTTCTACCTACACGGGAAGTTGGAGAATTAGTGATGAGTGAGTGAGTGAGTGAGTGAGTCAGTGAGGGCTTTGCCTTTTATTAGTATAGATAAAACAGAGGATCATATAAAAACTCTGAACCCCATTCAGTAATACACTTTTACACCCAAGTACCCTGCTACCACACCTATACATTTAGATTAAACTATTTACATTGTTTGCTCCTTCTTCAAATAGTTTTCATTATGCATGCCATCAGCTGTGTCTCTTTATGTCCCCATATGGACATCTACGTATCGTTGAAGATGTCACAGTCGCTGCCATCCAATAGCATAGAGTTTGTGATTGTGTGATCTATTGAGTCAGAGCTAAAGATCTGGAAATTAAAGATGGTACTCACCAAAGGTCATCTCGCAAATCCTCTTATTGGAGAATATCTAATGATTGATACCATATTTAATATAATATTGTGCTTGGACTTGTTTTGATCAGGAGAATCTGCTTTAAGTACTGATGTGTTGTTTATAGATATTTGCTGTTGTTTTGTGAAGTAATACAAAAGAACACACGAAAAATCAGAAGAGCGGTGTAATCCTGTTTTCGGTTTTCAGCTTATAGCTTGCATTTGCTTGGTTGGTGGAAGAGTTCATAACATTGGTTGAAATCTATTGGTTGGGACTTTTTGATTGATGCATAACACTTGGGTATTCCTTAGACAGAATAATTACTATGATTTTTTCAAATATTTTTGTAACAGTTTATGAAACATCACATGTATGATTTCTTACCAAAATAAAAGACAACCATAAATGTTATGACAATTTGATTACTAGGAGTGTAATACTGACACCCGTTGATTGTGTCATTGTGTGGCTTAGTTAATCTAACGTTTAAACAATCGCTCGGCACAAGGCCGCTCAACTCAATCTTATATTACATTATTATTACATTAGATTAATAATGAGTCTTACTTTACTCTTTTTTAGTCTGACCAATAACATTAGTACAATAACCCTACTTTAATGTAGAGCTGCAATGATTAGTCGATTAGTCAAGGAGTTGCCAATCCCAGAATAAATTGCCAAATAGCCTGATAATCAATTAATCATTTTGAGCCATTTTTTAAGAAGAACATTTCCACATTCTCTGATTCCAGCTTCTCAAATGTGAATGTGTTCTGTTTTTTAGTCCTCTGTGATAGTAAAAATCTTTGGCTATGGACTGTTTCATCAGGACAATACAATGCAACGCTGGACATCACCTTGGGAAATAACGATTGATTTTTTTCACCATTTTCTGGAAAAGCAACTAATCAAAATAATTAAGAAAATAATTGACAGATTAATGAATAATCAAAATAAACTTTTTTGAAGTCAAACAATAGTTAAAGGTTCAAACACTACACCTTAAAATCAACAACCCAGAAGGGCTGGTCCTTTCACTGCAATGCTAATCCCCACTCTTTCATTCTGTATAAAAAAAACGTAACTTTGCTGAAGGAGGCCGTAGCCACACAAGCTGACAAAATAACCACCGTCGGTCCAATCAGACACTAAGGACTGGGATTTCATTGCATTAGCAGTATATATGCATGGCAAGCTAACTTAACTGCTTTACTTAGGAATTTACATCATTATATGACACAATTGGGTATTTGCTTTACAATAAATAATAGCTAAAAAATTTGCTATTTTAAAGCAGAGCATTTAAATGTGTTTGGATGTGAAAGAGGCAATGCAAACACATAAAAATTTTCCCTGCCCATGCTGAGGAAAACTTTCCTCAATATTCAAATTATTCATTCTGAAAATGTAGAGCAATTCTTTATTTGCAAATAGATATGCAGAAATATCTCAGTCCATGGAGAGAACAATCAAAAAAACAATAACGTTTTATGCTTTTCTATTAACAATACTTTATCTAACACATCACATCATCTGACTCTTAATATGCAGAATTCTGTTACCGTATCCAGTCGACTACAGCCACCAGTAACTTTGCATACATTTCGATTCTTGCATTATTTTAAACATCATTTTCTTAATAGGGGTGTCCTACGAGTTTTCCCGTTGATCTTATCTCCGCTTCAGAACAGGAGTGTTTGGGCTTTCTCACTGGTTTGTTCTCGCATTTTAAGGGAGTGTTCATTACACATCTACTTAATTTTAACCTTAGCAACTATCTTGGTGGCTCTTCTAGATGAGGCAAAGGCCTCACATGCTTAAAACAATATTTAGTTAATCCTTTAGTTACCTTCAGCCCTTTTCTTTACACTTTTAATAATCCATTCTAACAGTTTAAGTATTAAATTTAAAATTTAATACTTTATTTAAAATTCTATTCCCATTGCAGAACATTCATTCAAAAGAAGATCACCACAGCAATGACAGCTTTTTTCTTAAGCATATAAGACAAATTTCCTGATCAATAATAATAACTTTGTTTAAAAATAATTATCAATTTCTTAGTGACTGGGTATTGAACAAGGCAAATTTAGGGAATTCCACGAGGTGGTTGATGGGGACTAAATCGCTGAAGCAATCAAAGATTACTGATATTAGTACTGTGTATTTTAACCGTCTGAAAATGCTGCAAATGATTAGAAGAAATAACTGAAATAGAAGTCTAGTAAATGAAATTTCTGCAAACCAAATTCTCTGTATAGACAATTTTAGACAAAGTTCAATAAGATGTTTCCACCAGCACTTCAGTAATTGGCAGTAGAAATGTTACCATTTACAAAAACAAAAGCTGAAAAGGTTAGTAGGAAAGAATTATCCTGGTCAAGGTGAACTTGATAAAAAAATAAAAATAACAAAGTATCCCATTGCCTGTAAGCCTGCCAGCGATTTAAAGACAAGAGCTTAAATTCAAGGAGAAAAAGCATTAGATCACTAACTATGGTATAACATGGGTAAACACAAGCTATCAGGTAGGCACATCAAAATCAACTCAGCAAAACAACAGCGCTAGACATCTATCCACCATCCTCACTGTAGGCTAAAAATGAGATGAGCATACATCAGATAATTTAAGGTCTCAGTCAAACAACTTAAACTAGCTGCTTAAATCTGGTGTAAAAATCTTTCCCTATATTTGTACTTTAAAGAAAGTGATTTCTGACCATTATTGTAATCTTGCAAAAATATAAGAAGTAATTTCAGGAAGAAATTCTCTTGAAATGTATCAGTATGGAAGGTTTCCCACACTACAGTTATCTTTTGCTCAGAAGTTTTGTAAATACTTTATTTTTGTTTTCTAGATCATCCACACAAGTGTTTCATTTGCCCTGCTCCTGTCACAAGGAGCCCAGCTAGCATCTCTTTAGCTCCCATCTAATTAAGCCCAATCATCATTATCTTCAGTTTCATTCAGTTCTTCCACTGTCCATTTTGGTATTTTCTAATTCAGAACTGTTTCATATAATCTTTAACCCTTTCTCTTTTGAAGAATTGCTTATTGGACTCTGCCTTCAATAATGAAACAAGCCTTAATAGATTAGGTCCAGCTTACTTTTTTCTTCTTTCCCAGGCTTCCATCGCCATAGTTGTTTGATTTATGCTTAACACTTCTCTAATAATTGTCCACATTCTTGAGTTCTTTCTGATAATCCCAACACTTTTTTCAAGTGCAGATTTGAGCATTAACAACATACTTTAAATAGCAACAACTATTTTCCTTCAAAATCTGTTGCGTGATTTCCTCTTTTTTGCTATGAACTTAACAAGTAGGACAATTTTAGAATTGTTATTCTTCTCACATCTATTTGCTTAAACTCTAAATGAGTTCTGTGACATTACTTTACAACTCCAGTATCTGTCTTCATTTGTTTCAGCTGCTTCATTTTGAACAAAATATTACATTTTAGTGTCTCTGATTTATGAACAAAGATGTTTCAAAATATCAAAAGTAAATGCAAACAGCACTGTAAATGGCCTTTTGTGCAGTTTTCAGCTCCAACAATTTGTACTTCAGACTTCAGACACCTTAAATCTACTGACAAAATTCAATTTAAGCAGACAATACACATGTTTGTGGACAGTGCTATAGCTGTTTTATCCACCTACAGTAAGTAGTACTTCCTTTAGATTGATCTGACTGCTACATGTCGCACAATGAGTTATATATGCTTCACTCACAAAACATGACATTGGCAAGATTCAATTTGTTTCAAAATGCCTTGTTTTAATATAATTGAACAATGCACTTAAAGATGAGGACATTTTCTGTCTAAACTTTTAACCGGAGCAATGTACTATACGGCTATAGTTAGCTAGTATATTACAGGTAATACAATTTTTTTAGCACCATATCTTGATTGAATAATCTGTTGTGTCCAATGCGCCTTCGACTGACATTGAAAAAATAAGACTGAATTATTATCAAGTAATGAATGCGTGCACAGAGTATATATGTTGATCTAGGCAGAGTAATGTGATTTTGTATTTAAAAAAAAAATAGAAAAACTGATGAGTACAGATGTACCATAAAACATTTCAAAAGAGAGTCTGGATTTAAGCAGCTCATAATTTTTGTGTTTGCCAGCTTCATCATTTATGCAGACTCATTTAGACCTTGGGGAAACTACTTGGAGTCTGTTTTATACTGTATCATTATATCTGGCTTATTTACGTTCTTTCATGAGCTTCTACAATGAAATCTTTACTAAGGCAAGCAATAAGCATAAGAATTTTGCAAACTCACAAGCTAAGCCTAAAGGAGAAATTTGCATATTCATATACAAAGCTGTTATTTTATTAGAAAAAGCATGGCAATGACGGGGATAATGACTAGGGATCACATAATTTACTAACAATTTCTTAGAAGGATTACCAAGAGCGTTCTGGCCAGCTGCCAAAGAATAGACTGCGGCAAATTAATTTATTTCAGCAGAATGTAGAAACGCAGTAATAGTTTTCTTTGTCAGAGAAGGTAGGAGAAGAAAAAGAATGGTTTTAGTCACAGCTAAAAGGGTATTGGACTAAATAGCCTAAATAGCACAAGTAAAGTATAGCTTAAATCTAGCAATAGCAGAAGCTAACATTTATTTTCTATGTAACCCAATTGCTGGTACTTTATACTTTAAGACAGTGCAATTTCTCCAAGTAACCCATGTGCATTGAATTATATACTGCTTAAATATAGGGAAGCTCACCTGACATTGTCTTTGCTGTGGCTCCATGTTTACAGCAGACAGGCATAGCACTTTTTGCTTGTATTTATTTTAGAAACAAACTTTTCTTTTGAGTGAATATGAACAGTATTGCACTGTAAATTGCTTTAGTGTTTTTATAATGAACTGTAGCACAGTGTCTTCTCTTCTCATAAAGGCAGAACAGACCAGCAGGTATTATTGCTGCTATACATGGATGAGTTCCTAGTTAATTCCAGCCTTCTGTCAAGTGTCAAGTTCCTTGATGTGAGTTTTCTTGGTTAACATTCTAATATGAAAAACATTTTTTTATAAGGCTGAGATTGTTCTTGCCTATTCTCTTAGTATCTCATTATACAAGCTGTTGCTTAGGAAGACTTTGTATAACAAACAAGGTTAAAAACATAATTCAAATGTAGAATAGGCGCAGAATTTGCATCACAAATAAAATTAAAAGTTATAAAATGTCATCTATTAATTCTTTTACACATGGCAATAAACAGTCTTAATTAGCAAGTCTTAAACTAGTGAATGAATCCTAAAATCATATTATTTATAAAATAAAAGTGAAAAAAATATGATTGGAATTTCCAGAATATTAAAAGAAATCGTTTAATGATTCTGAAAGCACGAATTTTGCTTGTTAAGTGTCATGATTTCCTACACCTAGTTATAAGATTCTCCACAAGTCTTTTAAAAGCAAAGTGGCAAATTATATGGTATGAAAAAATTAATATGAAATACATCTTGTTATTTTTCTAGTTTGACAAGAAATCTTTTGGATGGCAAGGTGGCAGTGTTAAGTGCTGCTTTGTACATACATGGATCTGGTTTCATTTCTGTCCTAATTGCGGCCTTTATGGAGCTGCATGATCACTCTGTGTCACTGACCCACCACACTTTACCACTGCTGACATCCCTCACTGAACTCCTCAGTTCAGTGGGCTTTTGGTTTTACTTCTGGATTTGCAAAGACCAACATAAATTCCTATGGGAATTCGTTCAATTCAGGATGACTGCGGTGTTTAACTCTTTGAGGGCTGAATATTTTTTTCCAAAAAACTTTTTTCTGAAAAGCAATGACTTCACACAGAAATCAACATAAAATGTCTGTTGTTGCATGCTGTGGCTGCCAGTGAGCCAAGAATGTGTGGAAGGCTTGCTGCCAGGCTGTCTTCACGTGGCTGGGGCAGCAGCAGCAGTCACTGTCACAGTGCATTGCAATCTGGTTTCTACCTCTTATCATTGTTAAGTGGCAGTCCTGCCAGGGGAACAGCGCCATAGTCATGTCAGGTATTTGAACCTGTTCAGCACCACGAATAGCTGGGGACCAATCAGCTGAAAAATTGGAGTCCAACAAGTCATAGTCCAGTTCAGAGAGAATAGGCAAAACGTCATTCCTAGAATATTCTGCTTTATACATCTGCTTTGATCTCTCGCCAGGTGTCAGGGCCATTTTTGTCATTGTTTGTGCCTTGCTACTCATGGGAGTGCAGAAAAGCTCGGTCAAAACCAACAAAGCTAACTTTCTTTCTATCAACAAGACTCCAACTAAAACATAACAATTGGTTTTGTCAAAGTTTACAGTTGATTATTATCATCAACTCCTCTTTTTGACAAAAGTCGACATCAGCCCTGAAAGAGTTAATATCAGTAGCCCACTTAGTATGCTTTCCAGTCAGGTGAGGCACTATATGTGCTGATAAACTAAACTTTGCTTTTTATTTTTATTAATTTTTACAGCCTTTTTACTTGACCTCTTAAAATAATTTAGGTATAATTTTGGTGGGGTTTAGATTTGAAGAATTCAAGAAATTGAGGATGTTTTTGAAGATGTTTGTTTTGAAATATGTCTTTCTGAGGTGCCATTTTGCCACCATTTGCTGTTTGTAAGGCAGTTTTGTCAGGCGGTTGCTATTCAGGATGTCCGGGAGTGTGCGATTTGTGATGTAATTACTGTGGCCATATTGTAGGTCAGTGTCATACAAAGCTTTATGGCCCAAAGTTTTGAATAATTCAAAACTTAAAACTCTAGTGGCGTTGTTGTTAAAGATCTCTCTGGCTATGAATTTTTTTCTAGACTTTGCCTTTGACTTTCATTTTGCATTTTGAAATATTCTGTTTTTTGTTTCTTGCTACATCTCATGATTTATGATTTTGTCTTGTGTTCTGGACATTATTTATTTGATTCTCACCCCCATGGTTTCAACCATGGCTCATTATTACTAGAAATATATGTTCTATCTCCTATGGTTCCATATTACTTAAAACTGTTGCCACCCTGTACAGTCATTACACAATAATGATGGCTGGATCTCCTTTACATTTTTAGGGTACAAGCAACAACATCTAAGATAACAAATCAGTGCCACAACAATACCAATCTGAAACCCAAAGATCTCAACATCTTAAACATATTCTGCATGTGCAGGGAGGTTAATATTATTTTGGGGTGGAGGGAGTCTTGCAAATATACCTAGCAAAGGTTAAGTTCAAATAAGAAAATTACTGTGAAAGGTTCAGATGGGATTCTCTAATATGACAGACTCATTGATTGTCCAAGCGTTCATGCACATTCACAAGCTACCTTATTTCTTAGTGGCAATGACCTAGTTCAAAATCCATGGCTAACTCTCAGTCACTTTAGTTATCACTGTCTTTCAGCATGAGGCAGAACTCAGCCACTGCATTTCCCTTTAAAACTAAAGTAAACCAAGTACAGTTATTGTACCACTCGTGTGAAAATACACTATTATAGTTAAGGAAACTATAATGTATATTTGTGTGTAATGAAATGTATCATTTTAGCATACAGAACAACAACAACAACATTTATTTATATAGCACATGTTCATACAAACAATGTAGCTCAAAGTGCTTTACATGATGAAGAAAGAGAAAAAAGACAAAATAAATAATTAGGGAACACTAATTAACATAAAATAAAAGTAAGGTCCGATGGCCAGGGATGACAGAAAAAACAAAACAAAATTCTGAGAGATGGCATAAAACCAGCTACATTTTAGCTCCACCATCTACTTCAGAGTACTGATGCTGTTTATGTTAAGTGTGCATGATTCTCAAATGTTTTAGTCGTTTTTCACATAATGCATATGTGGTTAATTGCCATGTACAAGCTGGCCATTGTGTTTGTAAACAGTAATGCTCTGATATCCAGTGTAGGGCTGGTTCCTGTCTTCCACGCATTGCTGCTGGCATAGGTTCCTGAGAAAATGGATGGATGGATGATATGTTTCATGAGACCTATTAATATCAGTGATAAGTTGCATGTGGTAATAACAATGTAATAGTTCTTGAGTATTAATTAGCACTTTTAATGAAGCCCCAAAAGAAAAGTTTTACTGGGAAAAAGAAAACAAAAATATGTATTTTTAAGGTAGAGCTGCTCTTTTTATCTTTTAAAGCAAAAAGGAAAGAAAGAATAAAACAACATACTGCAGAAAGGTACTGTTAGAAATGCAAATATTACTTGTATGTGAGCTCCCCCTATTGGGCAAGTATTGTTTTTGTAGCTTATACTAGTACAGTATTTATATTATGAATTATTTTACAATAAAAATTAGATAGGCACTTTCACTTTGCATTGATGGATAGATTGGTAAGAATCTTACTGTTTTGTCTCTTTTTGTGAATTAATTTGTTTGAAATTGATTTTTCAGAGAGCATGATGACTATTTTTCATGTTAATTGTGATTTGGGGTAGCAAATTCCACACTTTAACCATAAACATTATCTAGTAGTAGCCATCAAATTTCAATACCCTGCACCAATATTATGCTATATCTTTACATGATCTAGTAATTATTACATTTTAGCACCTGCACATATATGGTACTCTGCTGAAGGATTTTGTTGCCAACCTTATTGTATTAGTCAAAAAAGTATTTTGAGGAGCTATAGAGAGCTCACTTTGAGTTCCTTAATTTTCAGTTCAGATGGAGATGGGAGTTGCTTCACTGCATTATTAGATCAGGCATATCAGTGTTACAGCTTGCAAAGGATTAGCAGGACCAAAGAAAGTATAACAAGATGGTACAGCATGGTAGAATGTTTTTGAAAAAAATTATAAATACTGCTACGAAAAATGCAGCCCTGAAAGCATTAAACATAAGCCCATTTTTTAGGGTTTCTGTGTTGCCACATTAATGCCAACAACTCACAACACTGTCCCGCTTGTCTCTCTGCTTTGTTGAAGTATCAGGCAGTAATATCTTTGGAATCAATAAATGCTGGTAGTTAGCCACAATTTAAAAAAACTTATTCTGCCACAGGATTACTTCTATGAGCAGCCCCACAGTGATTTCTGGGCTCAGTGGATGATTTACAAACTCATATATCCAGGTCATCCATAGCTGCTATTAGCCGTGAATATTACTTATAGAGCCAAACACTGCAGTGCAAATCAACTAGAGACTTGCTATTGCCATATAGCAGCTAAAGGAAATAAAGCCACTGAACTACCAGTCTCCCAAAGTGCCTTAATCTAGCAGCCCCTTAAAATCTCCTCCTTGGGCAACCCCTACAAACCTGGTGCATACTTCCCACTGGTTGGACCTGTTTCCACAGACAAGCTTTAATTGAAGACATTCAACACTGTGGTTATCCTACCCATGTTAGGGGTTTCCTCTGTTTCATATCATCCCACTGCTATCAATTTTTTTGTCTTTTTCCAAATATGATCTCTGACTCCTCTTAAGTTAGGAAGTTTATAAAGTGTTTCTTGCCTGTTAACTTAAACATGACAAATATATGCTAAATATTTTATGCATGTAAGGTGTACCTGGTCAATCATTCTTTCTTAATCTGAGCATCCTGATCATTATATTTTTAGAATCTCTTAAAGCTCTTTGCATTAAACAGGCTTACCATACATAACTATATCTTGTAAATCCAAATGAAAAAATGTGGCAGTAAAAAAATCACAGAAAGAATGTGTTAAAGCAATATATTTTTGCTATTGTCAATACATAATGCAAGACAACTTATGAGAAACCCCTGGGAGGCACCAGATAAACATTTTGTTAAAGGCAAAGACTACAAATCAGAACCAGCTCAGTGACTAAATGGCTGTGAAAAAAAAATCCCTATTAAAAAATAGCTCTAGTAATATCAATCAGAGTTGTGTTACATACCCAGAGTGGGAAAAAAGCGGCTTGTGTCAGCAAGGTCTGCTGCCTGGCTCCAATGTCGCACGTGAGTTATGTACCTTGCCAGTCGCTTGGTTCTTTAAAAGACAGGTGATGTGTAGAAAATGTACACAAAAATTAGATAGAGTCTACCGGTTAATTTAAATAATAGATGTAACTGTTGTCTAGTAAGAACCATTAAAATAGTTAAAAGAAACGTTTATAATGAGATTAAATGATACTCTTTCTAAATTGTATTTAGTACCTGGGTGTTGTACCGTGTTAGCCATTATGAATGTAGAGAAAAGCCAAGCAAAATGACTTCTTTTATTGGCTAACTAAAAATATTACAATATGCAAGCTTTCGAGGAAACTCAGGCCCCTTCTTCAGGCAAGATACAATTACATCTTGCCTGAAGAAGGGGCCTGAGTTGCCTCTACACACAACACCCCATAATGACAATGTGAAAAAAGTTTACTTGAGATTTTTGCAAATTTGTTAAAAATAAAAAAATTGAAAAAGCACTTGTACATAAGTATTCACAACCTTTGCCATGAAGCTCAAAATTAAGGTCAGGTGCATCCTGTTTCCCCTGATCATCCTTAAGATGTTTCTGCAGCTTAATTGGAGTCCACCTGTGATAAATTCAGTTGATTGGACATGATTTGGAAAGACACACACCTGTCTATATAAGGTCCCACAGATGACAGTTCATGTCAGAACACAAACCAAGCATGAAGTCAAAGGAATTGTCTGTAGACCTCCGAGACAGGATTGTCTCGACGTACAAATCTGGGGAAGGTTACAAAGAAATTTCTGCTGCTTTGAAGGTCCCAATGAGCACAGGGGCCACCATTATCCTTAAGTGGAAGAAGTTTGAACCACCAGGACTCTTCCTAGACCTGGCCGGCCATCTAAACTGAGCGATCGGGGGAGAAGGGCCTTAGTCAGGGAGGTGACCAAGAACCAGATGTTCACTCTGCCAGAGCTCCAAAGGTCCTCTGTGGAGAGAGGAGAACCTTCCAGATGGACAACCATCTCTGCAGCAATCCACCAATCAGGCTTGTATGGTAGAGTGGCCAGACGGAAGCCACTCCTTTCTAAAAGGCACATGGCAGCCCGCCTGGAGTTTGCCAAAAGGCACCTGAAGGACTCTCAAACCATGAGAAACAAAATTCTCTGGTCTGATGAGACAAAGATTGAACTCTTTGGTGTGAATGCCAGGCGTCACGTTTGGAGGAAACCAGGCACCGCTCCTCACCAGGCCAATACCATCCCTACAGTGAAGCATGGTGGTGGCAGCATCATGCTGTGGGGATGTTTTTCAGCGGCAGGAACTGGGAGACTAGTCAGGATAAAGGGAAAGATGACTGCAGCAATGTACAGAGACATCCTGGATGAAAACCTGCTCCAGAGTGCTCTTGACCTCAGACTGGGGCGACGGTTCATCTTTCAGCAGGACAACGACCCTAAGCACACAGCCAAGATATCAAAGGAGTGGCTTCAGGACAACTCTGTGAATGTCCTTGAGTGGCCCAGCCAGAGCCCAGACTTGAATCTGATTGAACATCTCTAGAGAGATTTTAAAATGGCTGTGCACCGACGCTTCCCATCTGACCTGATGGAGCTTGAGAGGTGCTGCAAAGAGGAATGGGCGAAACTGGCCAAAGATAGGTGTGCCAAGCTTGTGGCATCATATTCAAAAAGACTTCAGGCTGTAATTGCTGCCAAAGATGCATTGACAAAGTATTGATCAAAGGCTGTGAATACTTATGTACATGTGATTTCTCAGTTTTTGATTTTTAATAAATTTGCAAAAACCTCAAGTAAACTTTTTTCATGTTGTCATTATGGGTTGTTGTGCGTAGAATTCTGAGGAAAAAAATGAATTTCATCCATTTTGGAATAAGGCTGTAACATAACAAAATGTGGAAAAAGTGATAAGCTGTGAATACTTTCCGGATGCACTGTAAGCTTGTATTCATTTATATTTTCTTAATTATTCATTCTTATTTTTGCCTAGTCTTATTTGTTTTTCTTTTCTTGTTACTAATTTTGGACATTTTGTTAAGCACATTGAGCTATGAAGATGTTCTACAGAAATAAATCTTGTTGAAGTTGCCACTAAGACAAAATCTTTATAGCCACACCATTGCAAAATTATTGTAAGGCTTTTGTTTGTCTCTCAAGTTCTATAACCATAGGTGGTACTGATTTTCACTGACAGACACTAATTGAATCAAAACACTGCCTCAGGCGCTAATAGGGAAGTCATTTTTGCGATTGCTGCCTCTGAACTAGTCACCCGTTGCATGGCTGAACTCAGGTCCTAATCTGGATCCTGAGTTGGTTTGCCGTGTGGTGGTTGCGGCAATGCGCTGTATCAGTGCATGCTCCTAACCTCTCCTCTCCTCTCTGCCTCCATACTGGGAGGCTTTTATGGTATTCATGTTTTTCATGTTGCTCTACCAACCCCTTTAGCGGTAATTCAAAGTTATTGTCTTGACTTGCCTGCCTTAGAAATGTTCCTGTTAGCCACAGACAGTTGGTCAACTAGTGGATGGCCTCATTTTTTCTTGTACTTGAGTAGATTTCTTTTGTTTTCCTATGAGCCTGCTTTAGCTTAGCCTGCCACACTGCCCTGTTTTTTTAAACCAAGCCTGCCACTGTTCTGATATCTATAATGGGTAATCTGATGTGTATGAGGCTGAGCACAGAGGTGTTAAAGTAACTGATATTTAATCATAAAAAATAAAAGTTACAAGCTTTATAGCCCACTACTGGATGGCAAACCAATGGGTAAGTAGATGCTAATGGGTAAGTTGAAGCCCAACACATTTTTTCAGCCTCTAAGAAGCGATTGCCCATATTTAATCCAATCATACATACAGCAAAGGACTGAGCTGCTGAAAACATTACAATTATAAAATATATATATTTTTTATTGGTTCACAATTACAGCATTAACCTATTTTTGTGCTTTGCACCACATATATTTTTTATTTTTGCATATTTTGTAAATCGTTTTAGGCATTTTTATTGATCAAGGAGATTGTGCTGCCTGATTAAAAAGACAGAATTATCTTTACAAATGCAAATTAATAAGAATCACAAAGAAATAAATACATTAAAGAAAAGAGAAAATATTAGTCTATTCTATATTTCTAGGTTGTGATCTTGGAAAGTCTATCAGCCATTGAAATGCACTCATCATTAGGGATCTTCCTTTGAAGCATGTGCCTGCCAAGGCTGGAATGTTCAGAGCCTACTTAGTTAACTAGTAATTTATACATAGCAAAATTTTTCCTTTTGACTATCTTTTTTATTTAATTTGTTAGGTTTTATTGTGGTTCTCTTTTATTACTGTATATCCAATGTGGCTTTAGCTGATAACATTTACTGATCAGTGAACAGTGAGAGGGTGCTACAAAAGTAATGGTGGGTAATAAAGCTGTTCTTCGCTTTAATTAAAAGCAATTTATTGCATAATAAAATCACAGTTATTTAATTGTGGTTCAAGCACATAATAATAATTCAAAAGACTAATTTTTGTGTGATATATTATTAAAAGGATAAAGCAAATATTCATTCCTAAAAAAATTGCAAGAACTGTTGCAAAGACATATAGTACATACTGTAATTGCCGCTATCCTGACTTTTTAACCTTGTTCTAGCTGCTGTGCTTTGCAAATGATTGTTTAGTAGACAATTGTGAAAATTTTAAAAATATCCCAGTTTTCTGGAGAAGTTTACAGTTATTTTTAATTAACCTCACATATGAAAAACTAAAGCTATATGTTGACAATATGCTTATAATCTGCACAGGAGAAAATCACACTGTGGGTAGCTGGCTCCTTCTTGCTGTCACTTAGAAACCGAATTTATGAATTTATGTAGCAGGTTCCTGCAAGTACCCAGTCTAACAACACACTTGAAGAAATGACTTAAAATGTGATCAGGAGACCATCTTAGTACAACTCATTAGTGAGAATAAACTAGCAACTTAACAAGCAATTGGAATTAGTAAAAGACTTAAATATGTGTGCAGAGATAACAGCATAACCTAGTAAATACCTTAATGCTTTCTGAAATTATGTAGTTATAGGAAGATATATAGCATATTCATTCAGTTTAGTAAACAGATGTGTGCAGAAGATGCAGAAGCACAGGGTCAAAGGAGTCAGCAGACTGAATCCCTGCACATACTGAGCCACAGCAATAGACACTACAGCAAAAATATTCATTCTCAATAATATGAAATTCATAAAAGCATCCAGAATACTACCAACCAGGAAATGCCTTTAAATATTTCCTTAAGCCAAATCTGAGCAAGTGACAGAGAATCTATACAGTCATTCCAAATACACCTTGCTGCTCCACACAGAACTGAGCAGAGCTAGATACTTGGTGTGGGGCTAAAGTTATGACCAGCGTCCGTCACTCTGAAAGCTGATGTTGAATTCAGCCACTGTCCTAATGGCAGTGTTCAGACAGGAAAGGGGCTGAATTTTTGGGACAAAATTAGATGTTGGAGATGTGCAATCACAGTTTCAGTTGTTTCTAAGCCAGATAACGTTGTGGTTCACGCACCTTGTCATGTATGTAGCTCACATTGTCCAGGGCAACACAGCTCCAAAACCAATCGTGAACTAGATAGAAAAGCAACAGAAATATCAAAAGGCCATTCCTGTAAATGTGAAACTAGAAGTTATAAAGTCTAGGTAAAGTACTTTATTAAAAAATATTTAATGAAGAGCAATGACTTATTAATATCTATGTTTGGTTTTATTATACATGTTATTATTAAACTAATTCTTTCTTTTTAGTTAATTATTATTAGAACAGAAATTGGGGTCATTTTGGAGGCCTGGGAACACTTTAAAATGTTTTCCATTTAAATTAATTGCAATTAGGTGTTTGCATTATGAAACGGGTTGGCTCCTTATTAAGGCAGGTGAAGCAGGAACACCTCTCCTATTGCAAACTCCACTGAATTATGATGCAATCATTAAAATGTTCTGAACATTGCTGCTTCAAGTTGCACTTACTTGGCTCATACTTCAGTGATTGTAATATGAATCCTACGCAAAAAGAAGGTAGGCCCAATTATTTTAAGACCGTCAGAACATTTTTTTGATCAAATATAAAACAGAGAGAAACCCTGCCTTTATTTGTAGTTTTGATACTTAAGTACGCTTATTATTAGATCTTATAAAACTTCTACTGGGGTGGTTTCCTCATCCTCAAATTTTAGTTTTGCTTAAGTCACTTTCCAGTGAAGTATCTCTACTTTTACTCAAGTATGGCTGTTGGGTACTATATACAACACTATATACAATACTAGCAAAATACCCGCGCTTCGCAGCGGAGAAGTAGTGTGTTAAAGAAGCAATGAAAAAGAAAAGGAAACATTTTGAAAATAACGTAACATGATTGTCAATGTTATTGTTTTGTCACTGTTGTGAGTGATGAGTGTTGCTGTCATATATATATATATATATATATATATATATATATATATATATATATATATATATATATTTACACACACACACAAACATATATATACATATCTATACATATACACATACATATACATACACACACATATATACACACAAATACATATATATATATACATACACACATACATACATACACACACATATATACACACAAATACATATATATATATATACATACACACACACATATATATACATATACATACATATCTACATATATACACACACAGCTATTTCGTATCAGTGCAATACGCTGTTTGTTAAAACGGATGACACCCGCTCTTACGTGCAAGTCTGCGTGGATATTATGAACTATCGTATTTGTTCAAGTTCTATTTAAATTTTAAATAGAAGGAATTTTTATTTAGTCGACAGAAATATCTTTGGTAGGAATGGTAAAAACAGACAGGAATATTATTCCTGAATAAATAAACTCAAACCTTAAACAACTTATAATATTTTGCTCTCCATAAAAATATATCCTGTCTAAATTATACAAGTTAGAAATAAAGTAAACATTAAAAGAACAAACATTCAAATTTCTTTACTCTTATGTAATTTTATATTTTATAAAAAATAAACTTAGATTTTAAATATCCCAAAAGATTTTGCTCTCCATAAAAATATATCCTGTCAAAATTATACAAATTCAAATATGAACATGCTGCATAACAAAACCTGGAAATATAAATAAAATGTGTTCCTTTCAGCAATAACAAATCAAATCATTCAGTTGTCTTTGCTCATATGTCATTTTAGAGCTGGACGCCTGGCATCTTTTTTTGGCAACAGGTTCGTTTCTGTTTGGTGTGAGGTTCTGTGTTGTGGAGATTCTCAGGATGGATTGCAGGTGCTCATCAGTGAGGCGACTCCTGTGTGCTGTTTTGTTAGTCTTTATCACTGAGAAGAGCTTCTCACACAGATATGTGCTACCAAACATGCACGAGGTTCGAGACGCATGTAGACGGACTTTTTTTGTTCTTCAAAGTCACCAAAGCGCCGTGCAAACTCAGTGCGCTCACTTTATCAGCAAAGTGCGTATTTGGGAACACCGTAGTGACGACTTGGTTTAACATTACTTGGTAACAGGGAAAGTGGGGCAAGTGGTTGTGTCTCCCATAAAAGCAGCCTCATTTGAAATCACTTTGTGATTGTGCACGGGTAAAAACGTCCGCTGAAGTGTCAGATTCTTATTTAATTCTTCTGCTTTCTGTATCTTCTGCATTGCATTCAGGTTACCCTGATGTTTTGTCTCATAGTGCCGTCTTAGATTAAATTCTGTAATTACAGCCACATTAGCTCCACAAATGAGACACACGGGTTCAGTAAACATATACTCAGCCTCCCATCGGTTTTTAAAGGCTCTATTTTCAGAATCAACTTTTCTCTTCAGCATCGTGTGAGCTAGCTTCGCAATAACTTATCCATTATTCGAGTATGTAGATCGGGTTATATATATATACATATATATATACCCGCGTATCGCAGCGGAGAAGTAGTGTGTTAAAAAAGCTAGAAAAAGAAAAGGGAACATTTTAAAAATAACGTAACTTGACTGTCAATATACAGTATTTGTTTTGTGAGTGTTACTGAGTGTTGCTGTCATCAAGGATTTGATTATCATTATTTCTTTCAATCAGGTTCGTATTTGTAGGATGTGTTGTGTTCAAGTTACATTCCGTGTTTGTCAATCGTTGTAAAGATGACAGGTTTCATTCATCGATTCGTTTCTTACTGCATCAATAAACAGCTCGTCTTCTTCTTTATCTGACACCTGACACACTGCATGCACGGGTTTTTTTTACACTGTCTTCCTTTAGCGGGACATTGACTTTTTCCAACGTGTGCTTTGTTTCCGCAGTAGTTGGATTTATGAATATGCTTGTATGTATGAGACGCTTCATATTTTTTGCTGCCTTTTCAATTGTGTAATTCGGTTTTTGTTCAGCTCTTTGGAACTGTTGCCTTTTATCTGTGCACTGCGTCAGTTCACGTGAGCCACTTGGTGTACATGCATCGAAGGTTCCCAGCTGTGCTGTTGCCATCTCGTGCTATGTCCATGGCTGTATTTAATGTTACCTTAGTCCTGGCACTTAAAACTTTCTCTCGCAGTTTCGCTGAGTTTGTGTCAAACACCACCCTGACCATCTCATCTTCCTCTCCATAAGCACAGTCCTTCACCCGTGAATATTTACCCGTGGCAGTTTGCTATTGGATTGCCGCTGACGGACGGCCTTATATGGGCAGGCACTAAATTACAAACGCCAGCGGCAGCCTGTCTATGAACTTAATTTAAAGTGTAGGTTTACATTGTGCTTTGTTTCCGAAGTAGCAGAACTCATGAATATGGTTGTATATGTCACTCGCTCGCTTCTTATTGTTTCGCTGCCTTCTCAATTATATAATGCATGTTTTCTTCAGCGCTTTTTGAGGTCTTCCTGGTTTTCTATGTACTGCGTGATTACGTGGGAGGCGTGATGATGTCACACGAAACTCCGCCCCCATGGCGTTGAAGCTCATCTCCATTACAGTAAATGGAGAAAAACTGCTTCCAGTTATGACCATTACGCGTAGAATTTCGATATAAAACCTGCCCAACTTTTGTAAGGAAGCTGTAAGGAATGAACCTGCCAAATTTCAGTCTTCCACCCACACGGGAAGTTGGAGAATTAGTGATGAGTCAGTGAGTGAGTGAGTGAGTGAGGGCTTTGCCTTTTATTAGTATAGACATATAATTTTTTAAAGCCTGTTAATCCAGTTTAGTTTATTATATAGTTTTGTTTGTAGTGCTTTATCTAAATGCTGTGCCATTGCAGCATATTGGATGGAAAATAACTTGATCCACTGGAACACCCATCACTAATGCAGTTTGAGGTTCATGGAGACTAAAGACTATCCCATTAGCACCAGGTACATGATAGTTACCACACTAAAGAGGGTACCAGTCCATCGCAGGGCACCAAATTAGGAGTTTAAAGAAAAATTCATAGAGCATAAACTAAAAAAATGATGAGAAGATAAAAACCATTAGCATCCACACTTTTGTAATGGCATCAACCTATATTACCAGAGTCATGAGATAAATTCAAACATGTGGAGTTAATATTTTGAGTTAATGTTTGGAATCAGGGCAGAAAAAAGACCGCCAACCTATTATAATCATTCTGAAGCATATGCAAATCACAGTATGTGGAGCTAGTTAAAATGCCAAAACACTTTGTAACAACAAGAAAATCGGTTTAATTGTACAAAAAGCAAGAAGAAAGAGAGACATTGGGTTGTATTAGCAATTCATTTATCCAGAATAAATAGAAAGCTGCTGGGTGAGATTAAATTGGTTAGCTGCATTTGCCCAATTCTTGTAATTGAAAATGCAATTTTTTTTTGCTTCTTAGGTTGTTTTTAATTCCAGTAGGCCAGCAGGTACCCTGGTCTTTTTGTATACATGGCATAATGGACTCAATAACAGGAACAGAAGAATATAAACAAAAGTGAAGATGGCAAAAGAGATATCGAATGTTGAGACAGTATGTGATACCTTTTGTGAACTATGCACATGCAGCCACCCTAACCCGACCCAGACAGGCAGACATAGGTTCCAGTCCAGCACACATGTTTATTTACAGCTGGGGAGTTTTTTCTTTCTGCTCCCCACAGCATAGTACATAAAGCACCACAACACATTCCTTCCTTCAGCTCCCAATTCCCAGTTCTTCAGCCTCCACTCCTCCCTCATGTTTCATCCTTCTTCCTCCCAACTCTGGCTCTCCTTTTATGATAGCCCTGGGAGTGTTCCAGGTGGCTCATTAATCAGACCTGGAATTACTCCCAGGTATGGTGAGAGCCCAATGAAGGGCTCTGCAGCTCCCCCTGGCAGCCCCCATGGAAACCAACTTGGCTGTGCCAAATTCCAAGTCTCTGTATAGCCTGTGGGAATTCATGGTGTCACAGCCACCCATGAGAGCTGCCCTCTAGCATCCCCGGGAAGGGTTTGCCCCGCTGATGCTCTCTTCCCCAGTCCCACCATGCAGTTGGAGTCCCGGCCAGGTAAGGGTGGTGGCCGCCCGTCACACTTTAAATGTATTGAGTCATTATGATGGGGAATAGGTGACGCTTATATTGCCTATATGAGAAATGGATGAAGAAAAGCACCATGAGGACATTTGCATGTCAGCATTTTAAGTTTGATGATTTACTTTGAACCATTCATCAAACACTGAAATGCGCAGACTGATCCTGTTGGAACTGCAAGCCTGCTGTTACATGTTGATCGTAAACAACAATGCTGACATCATTTACCAAAACTTGCACACTCACTCTACCCATATTTTTAATGGCACTGCAACAAACAACTCATCACAAGATAACATAACAATTTGGCTAGAACGAGCTAAACGATTATGCACCCAAATAATTAATCTTTAATAATTGGGGGGTGGGGTTAACAGGCTCCAGAGGATAGATGTGATATGTACCTGTCAAGGGAGGGTTGGTTTGTTTGTGTTAGCTACATTATTAGCATTTGAAATTTTTGTGAAAACTTTGTAGATTCCACTGTTTATGTTTGCATTATAGAAATCTGATTCCATAAAAAAACACGTGGGAGCTGCTAAACATTTCTTTTCTTTTTGTGTGTTTTTAAAAAGTTCATTTTTTCGATTGTGTTTTGTTCCATTCTTTTGTTTTAAGGCTGAGTTGTCATTGAGATCAAGCTGAATGGTAGCAGCAAAACCTGCAGGCTGTTCTTCATAAAGATGTGTTATGTTCATCACCATATTTCTTATGTTGGGGTCCTTTCACTTATGTAACTATTGGTATTATTTTGTTGATCACTTGAGCCTAAATGACCTGGGTGTGTCAAAGAGGAATATTTGAAAATAATACACAATCAGACCAGTCATTTGCTACACAACCAATCATACAGCACATCATTCTTTTCTTTGCAAACATAAATGTGTTTAGTTTACTAAATGTCTTAAGATAATAGTAGGCAATTTTAGCAATTCATGCATAATTTCTGATAACTAAAAGTAGATATCTTCAGTTTTAAATGTTATACCTGTATTTAGTAACTTGATACTATAGTTTAAAGCAGTGGTCCCCAACCTTTTTGACACCAAGGACCACTTTACTAGAAGCAAATTTTTCCAGGGACCGGTGGTTAGAGCGTTGAGGATTCGGGGCGGCCTCGAAGGGCAGTTTTATACCCAATTTACTTTACATTTCCATTATTATTAAGTTATAATATCTTAATAGAAATTATACAACTTACCATAATGCAGAATCAGTGGGAGCCCTCAGCTGGTATTCCTACAACCAGACGATCCCATTTAGGGACGATGGAAGACAGTGACACACAAAGTGTGTTGCTTATGTTCAGTCTATTCCGTAATCTTGTTTTGGTTGCTGTAACTGCAGAAAACACTGCCTTACAAAGATAGGATTTTGGAAATGGAAGCAGACTTTTCAGTGCTTTTGTAGCAACCTCAGGATATTCCGCCTTGACTTTAATCCAAAACATATGGAGATTTGAAGTTGTCCCAAACATACTTTTAAGGCCACCATCATTTGCAACCTCAAGCAGTTGATCCTCTTCAAGCACAGACAAAGTTGATTCACCTGGCTTATTCACAAATGGGAAACAGATCCAACCAACCAACCAGTTTCTAACCCGCTAAATCCGAATACAGGGTCACGGGGGTCTGCTGGAGCCAATCCCAGCCAACACAGGGTACAAGGCAGGAACCAATCCTGGGCAGGGTGCCAACCCACCGCAAGGACACAGATCCATTCCTTCCCATTTCAGGGTTCTTCTGTGGTTGGGAATAATGCTCAAACTCTATTGAAAGCTGAGATAGGTGATCATACACCAGCTGGGAGAAATAAGGCCCTGGCTTGGTATCTTTAACAACCTCGGCTAACGTTTGAAACATATCAAAAAACCCATTGTTCACTTGTTGGCCCCATAGATCAAGTTTGGCTTTGAATGCAGCCACTTTATCTGCCAACTTGAACAATGGGTATCTTCTGCCTCTGCCCCACGTGCTGCTGCTCCACCGCTGCCTCAGATTTTCCTCCTCAGGCTCCTCCAACAGTCCTCCAGCCTGGCTGGATACTAAGTCTGCAGAGTGGGTAAAGGTGGGGTGCCCAATAGTGCCTTTTTATATTATGAGGTTTCTGAACTCTTTTGGGATCCTCCCCACCCAATGGGAACATCACGCTGAAGTGCAATTTAAATCACGATTGCTTCACAGTAAAGCTGTGAGCCTGCTGTTGAACCTGCAACAGATAAACAGTCTTAAACAGACGAGGTGATCGCACTCTGGGATGCTCTTTGGCGTGTTGTCCTGTTGACAGAGGTCCCAAGAGAGTTTAGAAACCTCACATCTTCTTGAATGAGTGCTGCATTAATAGGAATGTTTCTTGAACGAGCATCACTGAACCACATAACTGTCTTCAAATGCAGCAGTTTGTATTCGTTTGCAACCAGAGATTTTTCTTCTTTTTTTGTATATAACAAAGACATATGCATTGCATTTGTCATTCCAACAGATTGCACATCACATACATTAACACTGTTATAATTTTTTGTGTCTGGCGTTTCTATAGGAGGGTGACAATGAGTTAAATTCCAATGGATGTTTTTCAAATGTTGACAAGCAATAAGCAAAAGGTATCACTGAAAACCACAGAAAACAAAAACAGCAAAAAAATACTATGAGGAAAGTTCGAAGAAAGACATTTTTTTTACAATGTTTCTGTTTGGGGATTGTTGTGCAAATGTGCAAAACTGTGCTGTGACCACAGATCTAACTGCTCTGTGGATGATTCATTCAAGCATTTCAAGGTCACTTCATTGTAATGAAAGTACAGGCAGTCCCCGGGTTACATACGAGATAGGGACTGTAGGTCTGTACTTAAGCTGAATTTCTATGTAAGTTGGAACAGGTACATTATTTTAATAAATGCTATTGTTGGCCGACTGTAACCAAGTGCTCTGCCAATGAATGATGGAGTTTCACCCCTTTGTGACCTTTTTATTATTTGTACTTTATTTTCAATGGTGATGGTTTTCTTCTTTACTGTATCACCAGCACTTGCATCAGATTTGTGTTTCAGAGATATTCTTGAAGGGTGAAGACAAAAGGTTAAGATAAGCTCTTCTGCACAGTGCTATAAACGCTGTCACAGCAGGAAGGCACCCGTCGTCTACACATCTGTTGTACTGACAAGAGACAACTTCTGCTATGTGTGTAACAATACAAGCAGACTTCCTATTGAGAATGATTAGGGGTGGCGAGGGGGGGGGGTTCATCACTTGCCCACCACACAGTCACCTCCACTACAGTATGCTGCCTGCAGCGTCTGCCCACCGAGAACGAACACAGTGCGGCCAAAGGCGGGTAGTAAATAGCCCAACCCCAATTCAACAGGCAGCCTTCCGAGGCACACTACAATGCTACCCCTGCCGTGTAGTGGGCGGCCTGTGAACCATCGTCCTGCACACGAGTGATAGCTATGGCCCCAGTGACTATGGACCATGGGTCACCGCTTGCCGCTGGGAGCTGCCCGAGGGACACTACACTGCACAAGCAGCGAAATCACCCACTCCAGCCACCGCTTGCAGTATCCCCAGGCCGAAGATGACGGAGCGGCATTTACTGAGGCGCATGCGTCAAAGCTGCAGCCTCGTTCGTAAGTTGTAGTTCGGATGTCTGTAACCTGGGGACTACCTGTATCTGCTGAATATACTTTGTAGTAACAAGATTTCTATAGACTCATGTCATATGGGGAAACTGTCGGGACCATAAAAATACTCTCTCACCTCGGTCTCTCTCCTCTCTCTGTGCCATTGCAAAGCCCCGCCCGCCACGCATTCTGAAAAGTTTCCTCAGTGAAGGGGGCAGCCAATTTGCTCTCTCGTGGCCCGGCTGTCAGATGGCTGCGGCCCACCGGGGGTTAGGGACCCCTGGTTTAAAGCATTATATTCTATATCTTATAGCTCATTTAATACAATTCAGGGTCACTGTAGTAGTCTATTCCAGGACTACTGGTTGCAAGGCATTCACCAGTCATAAATGGGTCTCTAGTCCATTGGTGGGCCCATAACTTAAACGGCCCTTTTTGTAATGTGGTAAGAAACCATAGCACCTACAGGAAACCCAATATATGTTCCTAATAAAAACCTTTTGTTTTATATTTTAGCCTGCATGAAATTATTCTAAATCTGAAAAACCAAGGGCATGCCCTATAATTTCCAACTTTATAGAAATATTCACATGAAAACAAAACAAAAAATATTACATGCAAAAACTCAAACCGCCTATATATATGAAAAAAACATATAATATACAACTCACTGATACATCACCACCACAACATAAAGATATTGTCAAGAGAAGATAACAAATAAAGTGTTAATCTATGCTTACATTAGAATGGAGTGTTTATCAGTACTAAAAAATACAAAACTACAGCTTAATTTGAAAAAAATGAAAGAGATTTTCAAATAATCAGGAACAGTCAGAGAAAAATATTAGTAGATGATATAAACAGCAACCCGCCAAGCTGATGGAAATGAATCAGACAAATGCATTTTTCTTTGCTTGCTGTGCAAAATAAACCATGAGGATGCCATTGCATAGCATTAATATTTTTTAGTAGTTACTTCTATATTATGAATCTCCTAGGGTTGTATTTATAAAACTTGTGCAAAGAAAATAAGAGGTTTTGAAATGTGCGTACGGAGTTTCCAAGCAAATATCGGGGTTTATTATAGCAAGCTTGACAGAAGAACGTGTGTATATTTATAGCAGCTCTGCCCCATCCATACCTAACATTTAAGATGATGGCCAAACCAGCTAAATAACAATTCACACATATCACAAATCATATCACTGAGTCATTATAAGAATGTGGGTTGATGTGACAAACATATTATACCTCAAAACTGGTAATTATGATGCACAAATTGTACTTTAGTTCCCTTTTAAGAGGGCCAATATTTGCACTGTATTTCATCAGTTTATTTAGTCTACTTGACATTTCTCAGGGAACTGGCTGACAGGGTAGGAATATCTCAGCCAAAGTTCGCTCCATCATGCCTGTTGTGCTGACAAAGTGTTATACCCATTTTGTTTTTTTTTTTGGTGTGGGTGTACATAGATAAAACATATTTCTATTCATAGTCTGGTCCTCCTACTTGGATCACTTTACTGCACTCCTATTTCAATAAAGGCATCTATCAAGAACAAAGCTGCTTTTGTTAACCATAAGTAGTTGCATTTCATTATTGCACAAGTCATCTGAGATAACAAATGAGGCAGACAAACCTCATGGCTTGGTACCCTGAATCAGTTCATGATTAATTTATTTTGAGGCAAAGGAGCTTTGGCAGATGAATTGCTAATGGTGCTGTACATGGAAACTGGTTTGTTGGTAAGGTAACTGGGTGAACCTTCAATTCTTCACTTTGCCTGTACAATTCACTATAAAAGCAATCATGTCATTACATGCGCCAGGTGATAATGAGCGTTTGTTCAGACGCTGACACCTTATGTCTTTCTGAATCCCAGAGGTGCTACAATACAGCACATGCTCTTGATGTACTCTGTCATGGAGCACAGCATTGGACTCAAAGGATTCTCCACCAGCCAATGAAGGTCTGAAGCACTGCGACATGTATGGTTGTTTCAGGGTAGACCAGGCAGAATTAGGGGCTTATTCACGTACACACATGTACAAGATAATTTTGATTTATAAAGGGTGAGAAGCCCGGGTGTGTACAGCTGCCCTAACCCCGACAAAGACAGATGTAGGACACAGGTTTAACACCCAGCATATGTATGTTTTCAATTGGGGAGTCTTTAACCCTGCTCCCCACGGCACAGTACACAAATCAGCACGCAAGCTCACAGCCCAACATAGTCCCTTCTTTACCGCAAGTCCATCTGCCTCCCATCCTCCTCAGGATTTGTCCTCTTCCTCCCGAGTCTGGCCATTGAGTGGTGGTGACTGGCTCCCCTTATAGGGCACCCTGAAGGACTCCAGGTGCCCAACATGCTTCTTCCAGCCACACTTCTGGGTGTGGCGGAAGTGTGGCCAAATAAGGCCCTGGAAATGTCCTGTGCCCCCTGGTGGTGGCCATGAGCCTTTGCAGGGTTGAGCTGCCATGCTCTTGACCTGGGGCCCTGCTGGAAACCAAGGGGGCTGCCCTCTGTCAGCCTGAGGGAGAAACTGTCCTGGAAATACTCTGACTCTTCCCCGGTCCTTCCATGTTCAGTGCATTCCTGCTGGGCAAGGACTCTGGTCATTCGCCACAAGGGTAAATTGGGTAGAAATGTGGGCATGCTAGATTTTGTAAATCAGATTTTGTTTTGAAAAACGCTTTTCTTGACTTTTAGCATAAAATATTTTCACACTTGAATCCACGCAAATTTTTATAAATGAGACACCAAGGAACTCCTGGTGAATTTCAACTTTCATTTTTTAAATCACAATCAGTTTTAGAGGTTATTAAGAAAAATTTTCCATCAATGGTAATACGTAAACAATTGCTACCATACTCATATTTATTTTGTCATCAATATATACAGCTCCAGCTAAAATGTTTTAATTTTAGGGCTGTTATCGTTAAAATAGTACTTTTTTGCTGAAGAATTATTACTTTTAACATTATAATATTTATTGTTCACAGCAGAGTTGCACAGTCTGTTACATAGTGTGAGTTTGCTCCTTTCAGATTTATAAAATTTTATCTGGCAATAAAATGTCAAAATCTCAAGTACTTTTTCAAATCATATTTATGCATCCTAACCTGATGTGCTAAATGGCACTTGGATAATCAAATGTTCTGTAACTATTCAGAAATATACAACATGCTAGATCCTCTTGCCCTTCATAACTGGTATAGATTCATTAATGGCACGTTCTCAACATAAAAAGATTGGAATCTTGGAAAAGAGTGTCCTCAATGTGTATCAATAAAATGTATTTAGTTTAGTATATAATATTTATGGGAAAATAGAAAATAACATATAAAAAATAAAATCAGTACCAATCCAAACCATATTTAATAAAATAAAGAATACGATAATCATGTTTCAAAGAAGTATAAAGTATGTTATTGTAAGCATTCAAATAGTTTATTTCACAGAATGTGTTGGCAAACTGAGAATGTCTGACAGCAGTTTGATGCTATTGTAAATATCTGGAAATGTCATATTCCATACTGAATTTTCTTGGCACCATGAAGAGCACAGCAGTCATTATAATATTGTCTGTAAGCCCTTTAGGCTTTCAGAAAGGTTTTGAAGCAATGATAACAAATAACTGGAAAAAAAAGATTATTCAGTAAATAAATTTGACTGGCATTAAATAATTTGCAGGGCATCTGCTGCAGCAAACAAACTGAAGCAATTAATCAAGCTCACAAAGCACAATAAGCTCTTTATGTTAAATGTTTGTCATGGAGACATGGTAAGACTCCTCTTTGATTTTCCTGTCAACAGGAACAGGTTTATTTAAAAGCCAATAAAATAAAAAGATTACTGCAATACATGGTCTTGAAATATCTGTGTAATCATGAAAACATAGAATTGCAGATAATTGAGGAAAATACTAACATAGGTAAATGAATACTGTTATAAATTCCAGTTGAATAATATATTCCATTGTAATTAATGATAATTCTGTTAGAAAAATCACTGGGTAAGGGCTGTGCACTGGTCAAAGTGCCTGGCTTACTGGCATAGAGACTCAGATTCAATTATCTGCCCAGGCACTGTTTGTATATTTTATTCCATGAATGCATAGTTTTCCTTGGGTTGTTACAATTTCTGTCCACATCACAAAGATATAAATGTAATATTAACTGGCTTCTTACAGTATATGTCCCCACAGGTATGTGCAAGTGTATCTGAGAGCTTTGGTTGCTTCTTTATGCGTTGTGTCCATTTTGGCCAAAAAAGGCTCCAGCACATTAGAAACCTTTAATAGATAAGTCATTTTAAAAGAAGAAGATATCTAAACTGTTAAAGATTTGGGAACCCAATTTAATAGTAGGATTGTCTAGATTGCAAGGGTCCTCTGAAACAGCTACTTTTCTGTATAATCTAACAATTGTGTTTGCTAAGTACTTCCTGGTGACATCAACTGAGGTTTCTATCACTCAGTGTCCACTTTTTGCACAGCACCAACACTATGCTCCACCCACCTACAGTACAAAAGTAGGGGCTGACCTTAATTACAGTAACCTACTGTATGTGAACTGCTTTTGGTTGTAATGGTAGGCTGAAACCCATCTCTGAATAAAATATATATTAAAAATCATGTGCATTTGAAAATCATAAGAAGGAGGGTTAGCAGTATAGTTTGCTGGCAGTCACTTGGCCTGTTTATTTAACTTTATTATATGCATGTTACATTAAATATTCTATATATATAGTATTTTATTAATTAGAAATATGCTATATTCCAAGAAAAAATATTATTGCCAAATTAATAATAGTCAATACAGGATAATTCATAACATGGATTTTACCATGCCATATTTGTGATTCAGCTTTTGTGTCTCAAGAATTAAATTATGAAGATCAGACAGATCTTGTTATTTCTTACTAAACTTTCATACAATACAATTCAACAAAAAGTAAAGTTGAATTACTAAAGTAAAGCTAATCGCTTTCCAAGTAACCACACCAGAGCAGGATTGACACCTTAAATTGCTACCTTTGAGAGACTGTTTTAATCTGCATCCTGTTCTATAGTCGTAAAGTGTTGGCAGACACAATACCTACATCAGTAAAAGTATAGTAAGGGTTCAGCACCTTTATACTGACCTTAGAGCAAGGTGACCTGTGATAGGCCCTCTGATCACTGCTTCAACAATCTTGTTTATCATGGTGCAGGAGAGTATGTTGTTTTGTACATTGTACAATGTACAATATTACAACAACTACTACTACTACAAATACTTCTAGAACACCTGTGAGATGTCCTGAATCTAACATGGCCATTACACAATCAGGGCCTTTTTCAGGAATGCGATAACATTCCACATCTATAGATTCCAAGGTACAAAAATGTGGTTCCACAAGACACAATCACACAAGGTACTGAATGACTGTGTTGTTAATGTTTACAGTTCTTACTGCACTATTTTGTTTGTTTATAATCACTAATTTTTATTTCAGCCAAATAACTATATATATATATGTGTGTGTGTGTGTGTGTGCGTATAGTAAATATTGTAGATAAATGATAAGACTGTCAGTGAACAAAAGAATATAGACACTAAGAAAACTATTCCAATTTTAGTTACTTAATGACCATCAGCATTAAAACATGACAAGTGCTGCCTCAGTTCGATGATCGACTTTGTGGTCATGTTGTCGGACTTGCGGCCACATGTCTTGGACACTCGGGTGTAGAAAGGGACGGAGCTGTCAACTTATCACCCCTTGGTGGTGAGTTGGCTTCGATGGTGGGGGAGGATACCAGTCAGGCCTGGTAGGCCCAAACATATTGTGAGGGTCTGCTGGGAACATCTCGCAGAGTCCCCTGGCTACAACTCCCACCTACGGCAGAACTTCAACCATGTCCCAAGGGAGGTGGGGAACATTGAGTCTGAATGCGCCATGTTCTGTGCCTCTATTGTTGAGGCGGCAATCCCCGAACCCGTTGGTGGACACCGGCGGTAAGGGATGCCGTCAAGCTGAAGAAGGAGTCCTACAGGACCCTTTTGTCCTGTGGGACTCTGGAGGCAGCTGATAGGTACCAGCAGGCCAAGCAGAATGCGGCTTCGGTGGTTGCTGAGGCAAAAACTCGGGCGTGGGAGCAGTTTGGTTAGGCCATGGAGAATGACTTTCGGACGGCTTCGAGGAAATTCTGGACCACCATCCGGCGTCTCACGAGGGGGAAGCAGTGCAGTGTCAACACTGTATATGGTGGGGATGCTGTGCTGCTGACTTCGACTCGGGATGTTGTGGGTCAGTGGGAGGAGTACTTCGAAGACCTCCTCAATCCCACTAATTAGCCTTCCAATGAGGAAGCAGAGCCTGGGGACTCAGAGGTGGGCTCCCGATCTCTGGGACTGAGGTCAAAAAACTCCTTGGTGGCAGGGCCCCGGGGGTGGATGAGATATGCCCAGAGTTTCTCAAGGCTCTGGATGTTGTGGGACTGTCTTGGTTGAAACACCTCTGCAACATCGCATGGCCATCAGGGACAGTGCCTCTGGATTGGCAGACCGGGGTGGTGGTCGCTCTCTTTAAGAAGGGGGGCCAGAGTGTGTGTTCCAACTACAGCGGGATCACACTCCTTAGCCTCCCTGGAAAAGTCTATTCGGGGGTCCTGGAGAGGAGGGTCCGTCAGATAGTTGAACCTCAGATTCAGGAGGAACAGTGTGGTTTTCGTCCTGGTCGTGTAACAGTGGACCAGCTGTACACCCTTAAGACGGTCCTGGAGGGTGCATGGGAGTTTGCCCAACCAGTCTACATGTGTTTTGTTGACTTTGAAAAGGCATTCGACCGGTCCCCGTGCAACCGGTGTCAGAGCTTGGTCCGCATTTCCGGCAGTAAGTCGAGCCTGTTTCCAGTGACATTTTGACTCCGCCAGGGCTGCCTTTTGCCACCGATTCTGTTCATAACTTTTATGGACAGAATTTCTAGGCGCAGCCAGGGCGTCGAGGGGCTCCGGTTTGGTGGACTCAGGATTAGTTTGCTGCTTTTTGCAGATGATTTTGTCCTGTTTACTTTATCAGGCTGTGATCTTCAGCTCTCTTTGGATCGGTTCACAGCTGAGTGTGAAGCGGCTGGGATGGGAATCAGCACCTCCAAATACGAGACCATGGTCCTCAGCCAAAAAAGGGTGGAGTGCCCTCTCAGGGTTAAGAGCGAGATCCTGCCCCATGTGGAGGAGTTCAAGTATCTCGGGGTCTTGTTCACGAGTGAGGGAAGAATAGAGCGTGAGATCGACAGGCAGATCGGTGCTGCGTCCGCAGTGATGCCGGCTCTGCATCAGTCTGTCATGGTGAAAAAGAAGATGAGCCGTAAGGCAAAGCTCTCAATTTACCAGTCGATCTATGTTCCTACCCTCACCTATGGTCATGAGCTATGGGTAGTGACCGAAAGAACAAGATCGCGAATACAAGTGGCTGAAATGAGTTTAATCCACAGGATGTCTGGGCTTTCCCTTAAAGATAAGGTGAGAAGCTCAGTCATCCAGGAGGGGCTCAGATTACAGCCGCTGCTCCTCCGCATCGAGAGAAGTCAGATGAGGTGGCTCAGGCATCTGATCAGGATGCCTCCTGGAAGCCTTCCTGGTGAGGTGTTCCGGGCATGTCCAACTGGGAGGAGGCTCCCAGGACACGCTGGAGGGACTATGTCTCCCGGCTGGCCTGGGTACACCTCGGGATTCCCCCGGGAAAGCTAGAAGAACTGGCCGAGGAGAGGGAAGTCTGGGCCTCTCTGCTCAACCTGCTGTCCCTGCGACCCAATCTCGGATAAGCTGTAGAGGATGGATGGATGGATGAAGTGCTGTCACACATGGGAGCATGACAGGAAGCTAAAGGTTTTAAAACTGGGCAATTTCATACCAGACTAGGGGGTGGCAGAGTGCAATAATCCTCTCTATTATCTCTGCAGGCCAAACATGGGAAATACTGCCTGGGTCCAATGACTTCACTTCTGGTTCCTGTTTCAAAGATATCACTTCCTCTTATCTGTCTTAAAACCCTGCCAACTACCTTCAGTTGATGAGTTCTGTTTTGGACTCAAACCTGTACACAACTGTGAATCTTATTTTGTGCTTTTCCAGCCAGGCTCAAGTATACGGGTGGCTGCCCCAATTCTTTTTTTTGTGTGTCAGGGCTGATTATTTCATAGTTGCATAGTTTCATAGCACTTTTTTCTTTTCCTTTACTATGGGTAGAGGTGCATTTCTAAAATGCATGTAATTGTACTGCTGAATAAAGTGATTGATTTCCCAGATGTTGTTTGCTGAACACAATTTAAATATAGTGACAACACAGCTTTCTTTTAGTTTTACTTAGTAACCATCAGCATTAAAAGAAGCTTGGTGCAGATTTTCATTGTGTTTGGTTTCACTTTACTATTTTATTTTTGTCAGGTGGAGCAGATATTAAGAAAAGCATTTAACTGTACTACACAGTAAAAGCACTGGATTTTCTGGAAGGTAGCACCTTGTGCTGAATATAATAATGCGATGATCAAATATAATAATGTGATGATCAACATTTCTGACAGGACCCTTTTTAAGCTTGCAATCTCACACTTTATTTCGACCTCAAAATAGAATTGGGAAAAGTTGAAACACTGCAAACTTGGCAATGGCTCTATAGAACAGAGAAGGTTCCTACTCAGACAGCTGAAGTTCAGTAAAACTCAGTGACATCCTCATCATCAGATGAAGATTCAGTGATTCTCAGCAGCTGGTTTCATATCCTGTTGTGTCCTATAATAATGAAGAAGGCTGGAAAGACGATTCCACCTTGTGAGCATTAAGAAATGGGAGAAAGCCAAAATATGATGTGTGTCTCTTAAATTTTCAATTTATTGTAAGAGCTTAGAGGACCAGAACTGTTTGCTGCCTTCCAATCATATATTTTAACAGGATTAAATTTCCTAGAGACTTCAGCCCCATACTAAGAGATGAGCTATGGAATTAATTAAACAGACATTGCAGCTGTTTTTGCAGAGGTAGATTTATCAAATGCATCAGCTTCTTTTGCTTATGTTTCCTTGTCAAAGAATTTGTCTGATTAGGAGCCATGTGCTGCACTGCTCAGCATCCCCGTGTGATCCAGGTATATACAATACAGTATTTTAAATACATTAGCCTCCACCAAAATGGCTTGTTGACAATTGTCCAGGGAAGAAAATCTGTTACCAACTAGTATGCAGGCATGATACGACAACCAGTCTTTAAATATACAGTATTACAGCTTAATACTGTAGGTCTTAGCCAGCTGATGGTCACTTCCATAATAAGAAAGCTATATAGGTTCTACACTATAAACAAAAAAAGACAATTTCTTAAAAGAGTAAAAAATAAATGTATGGGTAATACAGATCCCTTGGTTCTCCCACTGTTCTGTTTTAGTTCTATAAAATACCATAAAAAACTCAACACAGCAAAAGGTATGACAGATTATTTGTGTAATATGTATTTGTGTCAAGTATTCCAAAATCATCCTCAAGCTAAAAGACTGCAGTTCTGTTTAGAACTTTTAAGCAAAACTTCATAAACTGAAATAAATAACTACATATGGAGCATGATCTATAGTTAACTCTCTACTGATCAGTACTGAGTGATGTAAGCCAACAACCTAATCCATAAAGTTATGAGATTATGAGAAAGTATTGTAAGCTTTAATTTAATAATTATTAATTAATTATTAATTCTTTTAATAATGTATATTAAAAGATGATACTACCCTGGCCAAATCAGAAACTGAATTTCTATTCTGTTCTCCTTACTGTAGTTTTCTGTCATTAAATCTCCCTGTTTATCCTGCCAACGGCTGAAGCTTGTGTCTCCCACATAGCCAATTAATACAGTATATAATCTTTCCATGACTTTTACAATCTGTAGATTATAGAAATGTATCATTGATAAAAAAGGGAGTGTTTCTGGAAACATTTTAAGTTAGCATCAGCTACAGTAAGCGCTAAAACTAATGAGAACTTTGTAAATAAAGAAGATACCCTATCCCAGGATCAATTGAATTATCCAAGTTTAGGCATTGTAGTAGAGACAGTTACATTTATATTGTGTTTTTCTAGATGCTCAAAGTGCTTTATAAAGATAATAGTGAAACCACTTCAACCACATCAAATGTGCTGCATCTACCTGAATGATGTGACTGCAGCTATTTTTGCACCAGCATGCTCACCACAAACTTATTAGGGGGACAGAATGGACAATGTCATGGTGGGTAATTTATCCAGGAAACACCCCATCATTTTCAAAAGATGCCCAGGGATCTTTAACACTAGAATTACCAGAGCCTACGAAAAAACTCGTAATTCCGTCCCACCTTAAACTGCTTCTTAAATCCCTTCACACCTCTCCGCCAGCGTCCTTTGTCTTCTAAATGTGCTGATAAAGAGAAGCTCGGAGCAGCCGGCTATTCCATCCCCCACCAATTTAGAACGTGCACGAACTTCTCTCAGCTCATGCCTTGATTGAGTATCTGGGAGTGAAGTGGAGTTTTAGAGTGGAAATAATAGATCGTTGTTTGGAACACACGCATTTCATGTCTGTTCCGTTTCTACAGTAATCTGTGTCAACACATTGTTAAAACAGAAACGTTTTTTTATATTCTAGTAGTAGATGACAAAATGTAGGCATAAACTATATAATGTATGAAGCCTGAAGTCCAAATAGCAAAGAAACATTTTCACAAGAATAACACAATTGCACTTTTATTCAAAAATATAACTGCAGAAACAAAAAGCCGCCTAAACATGTGACATTGACACCCCTTTATTGTAACTGCCTCTGTGGCTCAATAGACTCAGCCTCCGCTTGGGAATCAAAAGGTCACGCGTTCGATCCTGCGCCCCTCCGTTTTGAGAAGTAAACTGCTCTTAGTCTTACTGTTTTAAAATAAAAGCATACATTTGATTTCAGTATGTAACAGCCGGTGCAATTTATGATCCTTGTAAAGGCTAGCTTTTTTTTAATTCACTTTTCATTCTCTCAGTCGCGTTCAGAATCAATCCATACAACCCCATCTGACACGGCTGTTTTCACTAAAGACGCGCTATAGCTCTGCAGTGTACCACGATGCATACTAACGCCAAACACCCTCAACCTAAAGTCCCCGGGTTCTGACACACAAACGCTGGCGAAGCTGCTTTCTTCCTATCTCACCGTCACTTGCTTTTCTTTTTATTCAGTTTTAGTGAGTGTTCCTGCCAGTCCCCGCATGTTGCTGTATGCTGTTTCTTTTGTACTCCGGGACATGCAGAGGAAAGAATGGTAGAATGAAAGACCAGTAACTTCGGCGCTATATGCAATCATCAGACACTCCCCATCTGCCCGTGTCGTTCAAACACAGGAACATATATTGGTGTAAAAGTATAACAAAAGTGCACTTTTTCCATCGCCTTTTCCTGTAAGAAGCAGTGTACACACTTCTCTCTATGCTGTGGTTTCTATTACACACCTGAAAGAAAGAGAAGCCGGCTATTCCATCCCCCCACCAATTTAGAACGTGCACGAACTTCTCTCAGCTCAGGCCTTGATTGAGTATCTGGGAGTGAAGTGGAGTTTTAGAGTGAAATAATAGATCGTTGTTTGGAACACACGCATTTCATGTCTGTTCCGTTTCTACAGTAATCTGTGTCAACACATTGTTAAAACAGAAACTTTTTTTATATTCTAGTAGTAGATGACAAAATGTAGGCATAAACTATAAAATGTATGAAGCCTGAAGTCCAAATAGCAAAGAAACATTTTCACAAGAATAACACATGGAGAGTCAGGAATTCGGTTTTATGTCTCATCCAAAGGATGGCACTATTTTTACAATACCTCTGTCACTGCACTGGGACATTGGGATTCCCCCACAGACCAAGGTTTCTTTACTTAGTCATGTTTACACAAGAGAACATGAAATTTGCCTTACAAATTGCATCTAATAACAAACAGCATGAAATAAAACAAACAAAGAAAGACAAGACAGGTTAAGTTAAGGAATTTTGATACACAAAAATTGTTACAGTAGACACATATTAAATCTCTACTGTTTTCTCCAATATTCCTTATTAAAAAGTCACATAGCACTAGGAAGAAATTAATTTCTGGAACGATTTGTGTGGGTTTTCAAAGCGACTATCCTTCCTGATTTACTGAAGTTCTACATGTAATGGATGTCTGTCATCATTTGAGATCACAGGGTAAGCACTCCCTGCTGACCTCACCAACACCTCTTCCAGTAGCAACCCAAGCTTTTCCTACAGCTCGCCGAATGTTAACCATAATTAAATCACTGCCTGACACTGCTGGTGCTGTATAAAGGCTTTCTAGCCATGGCTAGTTCAGCCAAAAGCACTGGTGCTGTATAATGGCTTTCCAGGTATGGCCAGTTCAGCCTTTTTAATCCCTCTTCCATTTAGTCATGGTAAAATAAACACGATGGTTGGTCACATGAGTGACCTGCAACTATCTTTGACTTTTTAAGCTTATGTAAAAAAAGTCTGCAGCTGTAAATTGGTGGAAAAAGGTGTAATATGACAGGACCTTATGATATGTCATATATGGTCTGGTATTTAAGCTGTTGTGGGAAGTCACAGCTCCACTCATGTAAACAACAATCTGGAAATAGACTGTGACAGTCCAGGTCAGCTCCGTGCTCCCTGGTGCTTCCGGGAGCCTCTCGAACCTGGAACCGATGATAGTTGTAAACTGAGATGAGCCAGGCAAATGAGGATACACACTTTCAGCAAGGGGTTGGTGCAAATGTGCCAAGTGTTTTTACTAAAACCAATCAAAAGTGTTCAAAAGTGCAGTGGAAGATCTTCCATATGTCAATAAATAATTAAATAAAAGCAAAGTGAAACATGGAGGTTAAAATTCTCAGACTTGTGTCTTATTGTAAGGCATCTCCTCAGCTTATTCCATTAGAGCCTTGCAGCATGAGGAGATTCCCGCTGACAGGGGCACTCATTCACTTAACCTGGGTTCGGATGGCTACTGCCAGTCCGTTGACACCCATAGGACTCTCCTCCGAACCCCATACACTTATTCCTCAGCAAATCTGGTGACGTCAGAAGGGAAATGCTGCATGACAGGTAGCAAAATACATTTCATAATGAACTTTAAAAATCTGTGCCTTCCCTCCCATCCCTAGCCTTATAAGTAGAAGGTGATTGGTTTGGAAATAATACAAGGAAGAGTAAACTGGAGACAAGAGCTACTGCATATCTTTGAAAGGGCACTTCTTTTCCTTTGGGTAAGCAAAAATCTTTCCTACTGACAATTAATAACCACTTCTGCAGCTCTAAGTTGTACACATAAAATGTATATTTCTGCCTATTAAATGTGTCTTTTTATTATTTTCAAAACCGGATCAAAACAATGAAAAGTCAAGCACATTTTATTATACCAGGTATCACCTTAATTTATAAAGTTTCATGTGTCTGACAGACGAATTTGTGAATTTGTGTACCTTCCCATTTTCTCTTCTTTGCATACCAATATCTGATTTACTCTATTCTGTTTAATTCATTTCTTCCTAATGCAGCTCTTATTTTGAAAGTATCAACTCTCACAGTAAGCTTGCTCATTTAGCATTCAATAAATTATTTTCATTCTTCATTCACTGCATGGTCATTTGGCAAACTTTGCTTGGCAGAGACCCATCTTAATGGAAAAATGCAATGGGCCAAATCTATCAAAACCTTATCATTGTAAATATTATCACAGCAGCATGCCTCACCAAAAAGTAATGAACTGTCAGTATACTCAGTCACAATGGCATATCAGGCCAATTAAACACTGCATTTGCATAAGCAATAAAAAGTTAGAAAAAAAAGTAATACTTGCAATGGTACTCCTGTGCTACAGTTTCTATTTATAAATAACTACTGTGGATCATAAATATTTGTTAGGATTCATTAAAGTTAATTTACATTTAAAAGGCTTTCAGCTTTAAAGAATTACAAACAGAAAATTAGAAACTTCCTTTCAAAATACCTAGCGTTCGAAGTATTAATAATGCTTTTATTGATTATTTTGTGATACATGCATGTATATATACATACTAGACATTATAACATACAATATCTTTTCAAATGACTAAAGTGTGCTTGCAAATACTTTTATATCTGTGTGAGTTTAATTTTTTAAGAAATCAAAAGTATCATCAGATGCTCTTGAAAAAAAAATCTGTTTAGATAATGTCAGAAATCTGAATTGAAATTGTGAAAATGTATTCTCTTTATTGCATTTCCAGTTTCAAGCCCAGGATCTTAAACACATTTACACCTATTGAATAGTTAAAATTACCTACAACAAACATGATAAAAAACGCATTTTAAATAAACATTGTGTCTTGTGCCTGGAAAAGTGTGAATATGTCAAGCTAAGAATAATTGGCAAAGGGAGAAGGAAAAAACACAATTTCACTCACCACAGATTCCATTCCCACAATGGCCCATGGAGCAAACGATACTTGATAAATCTTTCAAAATACGACCAAGTTCTCACATTGGCTTAGTTATTAGTGATGACATATTTGCAATAAAGTGTTTTGCTGGGACTGAAAACGGGAACAAAATGGTGAATAGTAAGAAATGAAACAAAATGGCAAAGACTAAGTAATAGCCAGTCACATAGCTTACCAAATAAAAAAAAAAAGACATATACACAGACCCGACATCAGCTCTAATAATCATACTCTGTATGTACTTCATAATGAGTCTTCCACCATGATTTATATAATAAACCCAAGGGACCTTGGTAATAATGACATCTGTATACAATTCTGGATATTCTAGGAGTTGTGTTTAACCGGGGTATTTTTAGAATGTCAGCATTTTGTAATCATTGTGTAAGCATTCTCATAACAAAGCATTACAGTTCATAAATCCATGATGCAAATGACTCAATCTGTTTTTCTGTATTTTTTTAAACTAAAGTTTATATATAACTAACATTTACAACCCATTTTCCTCATTTAAGGACAAATTATTTTCACTCATCTACCATTATACCTAACCTAATCTCTCTATTATAAAAAAAAAATCTTGGAAGGAAGAAGATAAGACATGATTTTCTCGGAAAGACACATATACGTCCAGCAAGAAAGAGATTTAACCACGCCTGGGGCTGGAAATTAAGAACAAAGAGTAGATGACAAAGTAGAACATCGTAAAGAATTCAAAAATGTTGGTGCGGTACACATGCAGAGCAGGTTAGAGATAATGGAAGTTCGCATTAGCGCAAACAAACAGAAATTAATACAAGGTGAAATAATGGAACAGCGAAAAGAGATGGAATATATTGTTTGGATTTAATTTGTGTTGCCATCAGGGAAAATAAAAGTAGTGTTTCTTCCCAATGAAGAAGCGTATCTGCAAGAATTAAACAATTCCAAAAACGTTGGTGCGGTACACATGCAGAGCAGGTTAGAGATAATGGAAATACGAAAATTCGAAAGTCTCAAAAAAAGGAGAGTAAAGATCGCATTAGCGCAAACAAACGGAAATTATTACTCGTTGTAATAACGGAACAGCGAAAAGAGATTGAATATAGTAGTTATAGATATAGATTGTAGATCATCTAATTCGTGTTGCCAGCGAGAATTAAAAGATTCCAAAAACGTTGGCACAGTATGAAATCCCGTGATACGGACACTATTAACATGAGATTCTTCTTCAAGTCACACCCTACTTACAACTATTTTCAAACAAGACCACAGTCATCTAACATCAGTCGCATGAATGCTTTTGGCAGACACACTTCCTGAGCTCTCAGCTCTTATAAATTTTATCAGGACAATAATATTATATGTTCTAGATGACACGTCAATGACAAAGCGAAGAAGAAAGAAAGTCGTTTTATTTATCAGAGAGAAAGAAACGATATTCACTCACAGGCAGTTATATGTTGCGTTGTCACAATCTAAGTCCAAACACGGAATCAAAATTAAATGCAATCTTGAAGAAAAGTTAATTCCAAATACTGTACTGTTTTTACTAAAGTTTTAAAGTAAAAGTGAAAACAATGCATATGTAACAATTCCCATGAAAATAACAATCTCTTTAAATTATATATCCGTAGAGAAAAGCCAAGCAAAATGACACCTTTTATTGGCTAACTAAAAAGATTACAATATGCAAGCTTTCGAGGCAACTCAGGCCCCTTCTTCAGGCAAGATGTAATCAATATTATATATTATTATATATCCGGTAAACCAAACCTGGGGGTGGGCGAGCAAAGTGAGCAGGTGGCAGAGCCCCCTAGTACTTAAAAAAAACTGAAGAAAAATTATTCATTACACTGATAAATACGGCTCAAAGTAATCATTATAAAAATTATTATGTATTTTGTAATGGAAACTGTATAAACCCTGCCCAGGGTTTGCTTCCTGCTTTGCGCCCTGTGTTGGCTGGGATTGGCTCCAGCAGACCTCCGTGACCCTGTAGTTAGGATATAGCGGGTTGGATAATGGATGGTTGGATGGATACATAATCACTAAAATCTTTGTCCTAACATGGAGATTGAGTGGACCCATATCAGTCATTAAGTCATATCTATCTATCTATCTATCTATCTATCTATCTATCTATATTTAAACCTTTGCATTTACTATAAGTGATTTGACAAATATCAAATTTATAATATAAAATTAACTAATTAGGTCAGCGGTGATAGCAAAATTTAGATTTGACAGTACTCTATAATAGAATGTTACAGTAAACAGTAGCAAACTTGTAATTCTAATACTAAAAGCCTTATGGTGATACAATTTCATGCATTGGAGGATATTTGCTCTTTTTGTATTGTAACATTTAAAAAGAGAATGAAACTATTACAGTATCTACATTCAGTAATGCAGTAAGCAACAGAGGCAGCAAAAGGAGGTCCTTCTTTTATTGGGTTACCATGCAATACCCACTATTAAATTAACCAGCACACACATGTTTCTTTTCAACCGGATAATGAAACACATAATGTCATACCCTTAATAATCGTTGCCTTAATGAATGTATTCCACATAATGATTTTTTTTAAGTCTAATATTTTACTATAAAAATTTGTAGGTTTAAAATCAGTATATACTTTTTAAAGAGAAACTGATATAAGTCTCATTTTAATTTGTTCATAAAGGAAGATTAAATAAGCATTAACAGAAATATTGCCCAATTTAGGAAAGACACAACCTGTGTAATCCAGACTGGACAAAACTTATACTGGGTCCACTCAGAAGGTAAGATGTTCTGTGAGATGACATTTGCAAGAGTTGAGTAGTGTTACAGTACATTATTAATGGTATGATGTAATGGTCTCTGACACAATTCCATATTCTAATTGATTTATATTGATGCCAAATGAAAAGATCAATCTTTTTAACTTCTTTTAGCATATAAGGAGCATCATTTGGAAACACTAAATTCATCTAGTATAACTTATTTATACTTGGTACTTTAGCTCCCCGTGTTATTAAGTTGGATTTTGTGGGTGCAATAAATGGATAAATTGCATTTTTTGCTGCTCATCTGAAACACATCTGACACAAATAAATTCACCTTACCTGAACAAACATTAGGAAATTAATAAGCTACCAAAAGCGCTCAAATTATTTAACATTGCACAGAATTAAACCTCTGCTGTTAGAGGTAGTGAGTAACATGAGCAAGTTTTGTTGGCAAGAAATGCTTTACTTTGTATTGTTGAGCTGCCCATGTCATAAATGTTTTTACCAATCCTGAAAATTCTGTTGTTTAATTAATTACAGCTTACATTAGGTTTAATTTAATTTATTAACTGCATATTTATCAGTTCTTTGACATATTTTCACCCTAATCCCCATACTTTTTCTACCAGCTTCTTTGAGCTTAATGTTGTTTCCATTGCTGCTTCAAAATAGATTTTGCTACAGTTACTTGCTGTTTTGCAATTTTATTTGTATGTCCACCTAATAGGCTTGTCACTGACCAATACAAAGAAATGTACAGGACTTATTTAACATTAATAAGATGCTGAATTATACTTCACTATGTGTCATGTACGATGGATAGAGGTCAATTTGGAAAATGTGCTGTGAAGCTATGTATGGAGAATTATGTGCAATTTGGATGTCTAAATTGCAATAACAACATAAAAGGTTTAAATAAAGTTTACAAAAGTACTGCTAGGCAGAGTTTGAACTGAATTCACTGAAGTAGATGAGCAGTTTTGTCCTAATCAGCCAAGAGATATGGTAACAGTGTTTAAAATTACGAAAGGATCTTGGATGCCAGTTGTTTATTAAAATCTTCTTCAAAAGCAGCAGGACAAAACACGATGAGTGTACATTTCCAGGAAATATTTCGGAGTGTTTGATCAAATGTGGAACAAAAGATTCAATATACAAATCCTCAAGCAGTATAATTTAAAGCAGCATCTAGGAACAACTTGGTATTTTTCTTTCCCAAGAGCCATTACTCCATATAATTATGTTGCTGAAATTTCACAATTTGCACATAAGTAATTGATGGGCTCAAAACATATAATATGAGGTACATTAAAAATAAACCAGCAATAGACCTTGCACGAAAATTATATCAAATTTTGAATGGTGTGAATAATATAGCGATTCATATGTTGCCACATCTGTTAGAAATAAGACTCACAATATAAAGTCATTAAATATTTCTTTTCTTTATCAAATAATTTAGGGGCGGCATGGTGGCGCAGTGGGTAGCACTGCTGCCTTGCAGTTAGGAGACCCAGGTTTGCTTCCTGTGTGGAGTTTGCATGTTCTCTCTGTGTCGGTTTCCTCCGGGTGCTCCTGTTTCCTCCCACAGTCCAAAGACATGCAGGTTAGGTGCATTGGCAATTCTAAATTGTCTCTAGTGTGTGCTTGGGGTGTGTGTGTGCGCCCTGCGGTGGACTGGCGCACTGCTCAGGTTTTGTTTCCTGCCTTGCGCCCTGTGTTGGCTGGGATTAGCTCCAGCAGACCCCCGTGACCCTATAGTTAGGATATAGCAGGTTGGAAAATGAATGAATACTTTAAATTTCAAAATGTTAATTTCATATGTAGATATGATTTTAAGATCTTGTTGTTCTGCAACCTGTGGAGTTGTGGCACCTCAAGCTCATGAGAATGATTTTAATGTTAAGTGACTTTATATTTTTTCCACATGACTCTGCCTTCGTCTGATTTCAGATTTGGGTAGACAATGTGTCTGCCACTTACAGTTGGAAATGTTCATAAATATTGACTAAGACTGCATCAGGCAATCCAGCTTTCCTCATGTCCTCTAAAGACATGAATCTTAGGATTTTATTAGTGTGTGTGTGGCTCTGTGTGAACCGAGCAACAGACTACCACCACCCTCAGTGATGGATTATGCTACTCTTGCAGTTATGAATTGGTTTAAGTACATATTGCTGTATATTAGCTTATGTTATATTAATGAATAGTATCCTGAATACTTTCATTCGACTAACTATTTTAGTGATCTGCTCCTTAAAATATAACTTCCTCCAGCAAATTTCAAATTAATAATAAAAAAAAAAAAGGTAAAAAAGTTGATATCTGAAGATAACATGTCAAAGACATATCTTAATTATAATGTCTAATATCACAAATTGTATTTGTTTGACTAATGGAAATATAACTACTTAGCCATTGCTTTTTGCCAAATAATACTTTGCAGAATCAGGATTCTCAGTATTAATGGAGGGTAGGTCGAAACATAGCCAAAAAACTAATGCTGAGAGCAGCTCAGACGTTAGGTTGTTGTCAATTATTTTAATCTTTTGTGACATAAAATACAGACAATATTTTCATTTTTACTACCATTAGAAGTATTCATGGAGATAGAAAAATTATTTTTGAAGTTAGCATGGCTAAATAGTTTGCACTGCATTGCAGCTGTAGAACAGACTTTAACTAATACTTTCAGGATGCATTAGTTTGGCTACAGCTAGGAATAAAGTCCCTGCAGGACTGTTTAAATAGTTTTATACATTTTTAATCTATTTAGAACACCAAGAATTAAATATTTTGTAATTCTGCTTATAAAGGAGTTAATAAATTAAAAATTAAAAGTGGTGTGTAAGAGATACAGAAGATGATAAGTGTCCGTTTCTCCCCTCTGACTTGCACAGATGGTTAAATGTTAATGCAGAATCATACAGATGTTTTATCTAAATATTTTAGCTTTCAGTGGCACATATTAGAAGTGAGCAGCTTACACTACAAGGTATTCATTTGTTGTGACTTGATCTTAGATGAAAAAAATGTTTGAGATAAGATAATGCAGAAGCAGCAGCAAATGTTTCTAACAAACTGTTTCAAATGCTTGGTAAGTTACATTTATTTGTTATTCACACAGATGAACATGTTACATTGCCTGTCATTTTAGTCCCACTTGTGTAGATTAGTTATTATCATTGATTTTTTTAATATAAATTCCCTTTTGTATATACTTCAAATGTCAAATTTAGGATGAGACACATTGATGCACCACACCCTACAAATTAAGAAGTATGAACTTTTAAGAAAATGGTTGCATTCAGTACATTGAATTAAAGACTTATAAGGACAAATATTTCAATATATGCATTATCACAGAAAATACTGCGCATTTTTTTTTTTATTTTTCCGATTGTTATTTAGTCTGAAAATATAGAAGCTTGCTGTGGTCATGCAAATGAAAACAAGTCATTTGACTTTAAAATGCAAGGTATTTTCTTATGAGAGCTAATTTATTTAGCATTAAATTACAGAAGAGTTCATTTGTCTAGCATTGTTTACAATAACTCAAAGGGAAAGAAAGCCAGTTACTTTAATTAGAGGTAGTGATGCATAACACTAGACGGGTCTATGTGAGTTAAGAAAGTGTAAAATGTAAAATAAATAAGTTGTAGCAAATTATTCCATTACATTCTTCTAAAGTCTAAAGATACACAATGAAAGTACCAATAAACCTTTAAATCACTGTTGGCTACAATATCACACATTTTATTAAAACAACTAACATTTTTCTTCAGAAATGGTGAAGGCAACTGCACTACTCTTGTACGATGGTCACTTCTCAAGTATAACATAATATTATCCCTGTGATGGAATCTTATTTAGTTTATTATTACCAATGTTTCATACTAATATAAATATTTTAGTAATTAATCAGTGGATATAATTCATAATTTAATATTAAGAAACAAAATACTGTATATAGATTCCAGTTTTCTAGAAAACCATTTCAGAACTCAGTAGAATCCGAATGTGGTGCTTTAATGTTTGTTTTTATGTGATGTAATACCCATCCATTCACCCATCCACCTGGAACCTGCTCTGGTAAGCACCAGGCACAAGGCAGGATAAATCCCTTTACAGGATACCAGTTCATTGCAGCGTGAACATATACCCACTGTAATAAGGCGCTATATATGCGCCTGACCTGACACAGATTGGACACGGGTGGCACGTATAAAACTAAATAAACTTTTATTTTCTTCAACTGGAGGGCACATCTTTCCTGTGTCCCCCAGCCACAACACAGTCCCAAGCACCAACTCATAAATTAAACCGCACTTTCTTTTCCTGCACCACCACTCCTCCTCCTCCTAGGCAAACTTGTCCTCCTCCACCCGACTCTGGCCGCTGAGTGGTGGTCGCTGGCTCCTTTTATTGGGTACCTGGAGGTGCTCCAGGTGTTTGATTGACGACATCCGGCTGCACTTCCGGGTGTGGCAAAACCAGTGCCCAAAAGGGGCCAGCGGCTCCTGCTGCAGCACCCCCAGGCAGCGTCTGCGAAAACCAACAGGGCTGCACCAAACTCCAACCCTCATGAAGCCCTGGGGGAGTCCGAGACACCGCTGCAACCCAGGGAGGCTGCCATCTAGCGTCAAGGGGAGATGTTGTGTTTCAAATGCTTGCTTCCCTGGTAGATATGCTGCAGGGGCATCCCGGCCAGACATAGGCTCCGGCCATCCATCACACCACCTACACACACACACACACACATCAAGAGCTAATTTAACATTTCAATCCACCTAACCTACTTGTCTTTGGACTGTGAGAGAAAACCGGAGCAGCTGCTGGAAATCCATGAGAACACAGGAAGAAAATGCAAACTCCACTCAGGGGGAGTGATGATATCTGCTATTTAACTGCTTTTTAACAATTTTACCTATTCTGTTTATAACTATAAGTGTTCTGCCTCGCAGAATAGCTGTTTGTTGTTCAAAGGAATGTTAACATAACCTTACAAATATTCATGTAAATAGTTGTAAGGAAGTGGAACTACAGTAGAATTACAGGAAGTCAGTAGTTAGGCAGCAAGTTTCATGAATAGTCAGTGGTGTTTGTTAGTCCCATCGAAGCAAAGCCTGTAAGTATTATTTTAAGTTAATTCAATAAGTATATAGCGAAGGTATATTGTTTATTTTAAATCTGTAATTATTTTTAATCTGCTTCTTTTCAGTTTCACTCTTAACTTCATAAAATTGAAATAAAATTGGAGGAAGGCACTATCTCCTGACCATCAATCTTTTGTGAAGCAGAGTTTGGCTGCTGTTTAGTTTCTGGTTCAAACACCAAAGATGAGAACAGTACAATAGGTATAATCCCCCAATGTTGCGACAAATACTGAAGATAGACTTTTGACTTTGTGAACATGCTTTTGATAAATAAGAGCAGAAATATTTTTTGAATAATGTGCTCAGTCTGAAGTATATTTGAAACTGTATAATTGAAGTCAAGACTATGCATTAAAATAAACCTAAATTGGCTCCAAAATTCATAAGTATTCTAAGACATGTCCTTAGGGAGCAGGTGCAAAGGTAGCCATCTCTCATCAGAGCTGTAAAACTTCTGCAATCTTTCAAGAATTCCAAGTTCAAAATATACTGCACAAACAATGTGACATTTGTCAGTGGTTGAATAAATATTTTCAAAATATGTACAAAGTTACAGATGTACTGACTAGTGGGTAAAGCATCCACCCATTCTTTTTCTGTATCCACTGATTTCACACAATGTTTTATAGAGAACAATGAATCTTGGAAATATCTTGGACAAGTCAGGAATCAATCTTGGATGAGGAAACCGTTATATAAAGAATTAAACACAAGAACATTTCAAGGTGTCTCATCTGTTTTAAACTTCTTTTGACCCTAAACTAGATAATCATGTAATAAACTCCATGGATGGATGGAAGCACATTCCAAGGACACTGGTATTAAAACGTTCAGTTTTAATTGTGCACTTATTAGTGTAGTAAATTTCAACATTTGAATAACACAAATCACAATCAAATGCATTTAAATCCTTTAAATAACAGCTTTATTTTACTTTTTATTATCATTGACATATTTAATCATTCTTCACAATTTATTGTGGCATTCATTGTGATATTCAACTCTTTGGTCATATTTTAAACCCTAAGGCTTCTGGTTCAGTTCTTAAGAATAACCTAATGTGCAACCCTTTGCAAGTCACTTAACCTGTTTATGCTACAACTATTTTAAAAAAGTACTTGATGTTTCACTCTAATTTTAAAGCACTATGCAATGGTGTTCAATATAAAAGTGTTGTATTTAAAATAAAAGTCGTTTATTCTTTGTTGTAAAGAAGTAATCAGCCTGACCTGATAGAGGTGGAATATAGTCTTGTAATTATAATAAAAAAATATTTATATCAGTGCAATTATTTACTGAGAAAGGCCATTTTCTTTTCAGCATGTGCAGTCATACTGCACCACATGAATAGCTCAGATGCATGACATAATCAAGTGCTATTAGGAAAATAAATGAGTTAAATTCATGTCTGCATGGTGCTTTGTGCTGGTAGGACAGGATAAGACACTGTTCGCCAAATTAATTGTCAAGAAAAAAATCTTGTTTTTCTTAGTGGAAAATCATTCCAAAAATAATTTTGTTTTGAGACAGAAAACTAGAGACTTTCTGAGTAAAAGTCATTCGTTAAAAAAGTAGAAGAAAGTAAGTTATGTTTTTAGTTACTTGAAAAATCTTATTGTGACTTATGGCTGGAACCCTAATCAGTATGCAGACTCAATTCTGATATTTTCACTCATATGTGACTTAGGTCTGATCTTTTTAGAGAAGTGTGCAAAAAACTACATCAAGTCTCAATGATACAGATTGTGTTTATCATATTACTGTCATTCTAAATCTGATAAAAATATGTGCTACTTGCATGTGATTCCTTGAACTGAAATTTTCCAAAACACCACAGATTTTATATTATTAGTCTGTCTCAATGTAAAACAATAAAATAAATTTGAACTACAGTATTGTTTACTACAAATGATGGTTAACAATACCTTGCAGCTTCTTCTTCTGCTTTCGGCTGCTCCCATTAGGGGTAGCCACAGCGGATCATCTTCATCCATATCTTTCTGTCCTCTTCTTCTTGCTCTGTCACACCTATCACCTGCATGTCCTCTCTCACCGCATCCATAAACCTTCTCTTAGGCCTTCCTCTTTTTGTCTTGCCTGGCAGCTCTATCCTTAACATCCTTCTCCCAATATACTCAGCATCTCTCCTCTGCACATGTCGAAACCAACGCAATCTCATCCCTCTGACTTTGTCTCTCAACCGTCCAACTTGAGGTGACCCTCTAATGTACTCATTTCTAATCCTGTCCTTGCAGCTACCTGTTCCAAATAAATAATTGAGAGGATGTCAATGTGGAAAAGTCCAGCATGCTCGAAAAACCTACAGGATATCTCAGTGATCATTTCCTTGCAGCAGTCTGGCATTACAATGTATAGATGCAGCCATGAAAAATGTGTGATATGACCACTACAACAGCATTTCACATGTGAGCTACTGCGTTATGTGCTTAGCAGTGAAAAATGATCAAAAGGTGGAGCTCTTGATTCATCATTTTTGGTAATAAGTTTGCTTCATTTAATTTCTCACTTAATTAGGTAATGCTGCTTTCTCACAGTAAGGACACCAGAGTTCCTGTTCCGGGTCCTCTCTGCGTGGAGTTTGCATGTTCTCCCTGTGTTTGTGTGCGTTTTCTCTGGGTGCTCAGTTTCCCCCCACAGTCCAAAGACATGTGGATTAGATGGACTGACTGTACTAAATTGGCTCTAGTGTGTAGTTGCAGGGTTTGTGTCGCACTACCTGTGACCCTGTCCAGAACTTAGAAAAGGACTGACTTAATATTTCATTTAAATCCATTTAATTGGGAATTTTATAACTTCTAGGTTCTTTAATATGGTTATTTTGGAAAATTATTTAAAGTTTATGTTTTGACTATATTTAGTCTATATATTTTATAAAAAATACTGCAGGTTGGCATACTGCTGATTTGCTGATACCAAACAGCACATGGTAACTCTGAACCTCTCGCTAGCCAATATAACTTAATTGTTACATACTTACTAAAGCACATATTTAAAAGGCAGTCTTTATAGACAGATGTTGACTTCAATACTGAATGTCCTCCTCAACATAAAGAAAACTGTCCATTCAATCAAAGTGCTAGATTTGGTGGTTATGCCACTTTTGCAAATTATTTTTTGTTTTGGGCATTTGAAGAGTTAATGTTTTTTTGTTTTATTTTTACTAATATGTGATATCCTAGGTACCATTACTGTAAACACATGCTGCATTCTATCCATTGTTTACTAAGTCCAGGAGGCATTTGGGGCATTCAAGGTCTTGTGTGTTTTGATTTTTAATATACATTTAAATGAGTATTGAGTAGGATGTCCTGCTGTCCCAGAAAATACAATCAGGCCCATAAGTATTTGGAAAGTGACGCAATTTTCGTACGTTTGCCTCTGTACACCATCACAATTGATTTGACCCTTATTTTCAGTGTTTTATGAACGTTAACATTAACTTTTAATCCTGACTTCCCTCTAAAAAATAATCATGGCAATTGATTTAGGGTATGTTGTGTATAAAATATGTATTGGTTTACTGTTTTTTTTTTTTTGACCATGACTTAGAACTTCGGTACCTATCCTTTTTCATGCAACACTAATTCAGTGGAGTAAAAATGGAAAATTATAATAATATATTTTTTGGGTTTTTTCCCCAGCTAGCTGAATGATGGTAACAATACAGTTTTTGACCTTCATTCTTTGTTCGCTATTAATATATTCTACACTGGAAAAATTAACTCTATAAAACTGTTATATGTAACATTATACTTTATACAGTATATCATATAGAAAGTCCAGGAAAATGTAAATACTTTTTATACCCACTGTATGTACTTCATTGATTTCACTCATACATATTACATTTTATCCTTTCAGACTTAACTAAAGCTGGAAATGGATTTATTGAAGAAGTTGATTGTGTAATGTAATTTGAATAAGATGTACTACTGTATGTTTTATTGATTTATAATTACTCATTGTAATGGAATCCTTAAAATCAATAAAATATAAAAAAAGAAATGGCTTCATGAACGGAAACTTGTATTGACTGACCAGCTAATGTTAATTTATTTGTAAAAGTTAAAATCGTGCCTCTTAAAAAGTTATTTTAGTTTCTTCCTTTGTGTCTTTCTGTTTTCTCAGTTTCTCTGAAAAACTACAGATTGCAATAAACCAACAGGGAATGATTTTTATTTTTCTTTCATAAATGAGTGGCTGTGCCACCACAGCAGATCAACAAGGTATGTGCTAACATCTTAATCCTTAAAGTTAGGAAGCCATTAACTAAAATCCCTGGGCTCTGTCTGTCAAGATGGGATATGAAGCCAGTCTGAGCTATAGCACACTTCACAGACTTGTATTCTAAGTTAAAGCTATCATTTATGAAAAAATCCAGATGCATCTGGCTTTTGAGAATTCAGAAGAATAACTGTGAATCGCTTTGATTTTTAAAAAAGCAATCCAATTCATGCTGTATCTTATTTTTTATTAATAAAAAAATTGTGCAATGAGACAAGATTAGAATGTTGTTCTTTTCAACAGTGGTTTGCATAACCTACATATTACCTTTAGTAAACTTTTAATAGGTTTCTTAATGAGGTTTTACCTATTATTTTATAACTATAAATGATAATAATGATGATGTAATTTCAAAATTACTGGTCCATTTGACATCTAAATTTCTAATCAGATGATACATTTTAGCTGTTGTTAAATATTATATACTTATACTTTTTTTGTGTTAAACAACAATAATTTATTTCCTGTATAGCCCAAAATCACACAAGGAATGCCTCAATGGGCTTTAACAGGCCCTGTTTTGTGACAACCCCACCGTCCTTAGAGAACTGATTTAAAGGAGATCTGGGGCCTCATGCATAACTCTGTGTGTAGAATACACACAAAAACATGGTGTACAGGAAAAAGTGGATATGTACGTATGCACAACAAAATTCAAATGCACAAAACCATGTGTAGGCCAACTTCCACGCACTTTAACTGCATAAATCCTAGTCATCGTGAAAAGAAACGCACGTGTGCGCGTCTGCCATCCCACCCCAACTCCTCCCATAATTTTGCATATTTTAATATGCAAGTGAATATAAATATCACTTTACGCTCAGCGTTTGGTTAAAACACAATAGCAAAAGCATGATAAAAAAAGAATTTTGGCGAATGAGAAGTGGAGGCAAAGAAAACGTACTATTTGTTGGCTTATGCAGAGGTATAAACAATAAAAAGAAGTTGATTGAGTGACACACAGTGGTGGAGAAACTTGAAAGTTCAAGTTCAGAAAGTTGCACATTGCCTGAAACAAAAAATAAATGGTCAGATATCAAAGTCGCCGTGAAAAGGCGAATCATAGCCCACTATCTAAGTGTCATACAGAAGCGTATTAGGGTACAGAGAAAAGACAAAAAATAGGGACACCTAAAAAAAAGGTTGAAATGTCCACTTTAATCTCATAGTTTATTTTGTCATTATAGTAGAACGTCATAAACTTAATCTTGAAATCAATGCTTAATTTACTAGAGTTTATCAGATCCCATTGGAACAAAAGTGGCATATTAAATGCTTTGTATTCTATGTGTTCTTCCATGTGCTCTATGTGCGTGAATCACTATTTGCTTTTTAAACAAGCTTTCTCTTATGCCGACAGGACACAGAATACATTACATTCATGATATTACATCTCTCTGAACAATTTACATACTAAAATCTATACTTGATATAATTTTCATGATAAAATAAATTCAATCATGTATTAAAAATGGGGCACAGTGGTAGAGATGAACTGGCGCTCTGTCCAGAGATTGTCTCCCACAAGATGCTTGCTGGGATGTGCGTGACCCTCTATGAAATGATTTATTGTACAGTACTGTCTCTTTCAAATGTACCAAACCCCAATTCCTGTCTTTCCTTTTCTTTCTCCACATAACCAGTAGCCACACAATAGTAAATGCCAAACCATCTGATTCTTCCAGATTTTTAAGGAACATTGAAATATCTTCATTTTACATGTTTAATAATTCCATCCACCTGTCTATCCAGAGTCGTGCCAGTCCCAGCAAACATACAGCATAAGGCACGAACAATCCGTGGATGGGGAGCCTGCTCATCACTAATGCTGCATCATCGTGCCCCCACATTTTTAATTATTAAGAGTATACATTATTTAAATTTAGTTGTAATATACATACTTCGATGCAATTCATCCTAAAAATGATATCAAGAGTTCTTGGGAATCTAAATCGACTTAGAAGCCAGTTGTCATAATTTGTAAATATACACTCTCTTCTATTGAATTGAATTCCTTTATTGTTATTGTATGGCACAATGACAGTCAATAACTCTTGTTTCTAAACCGTGAAAAGGAAAGACTCTGAAGCATTTGCTGAAAGAAAGAACTTCAAATAGATTGTGCGCATGGCTGAGGCAGCATGTGGTAGAAGCTGTATCCCGATTATCTTCTGTGCTCTCAACACAACCTGCAGTAGAGCTTTCCGATCAGCTGCTGTACAGCTGTGATTCCACACTCAGATACAGTGGGTTAAAATACTCAGAGTGGTGCACAGTGAGTAACAACGCTAAATCAGTTATGGTATTTAGAATAGTTTAGCCATCCTGTGAAACATTATATTGTTACAGGTTGATTAAAATTAGATACCTTAAATTTACAAATGATATGCGGTTAATCTCAGAGATGTGAATCTAAAAAAGAAAGGGAAACCACACAGGAACAGTAGCACTGCTTTGATGCTGGGTGCCGCCAGTTTGCAAAACCAAGTAGAAAACTTGTGTACTCCATTGATTGAGTTGGCATTAGAATGTGCGTGGCTTTGCACCAAGTTTAGTTTTTATACATCGTGATTTGAGCATGGAAATGGGCGAACGCAACATTTTTGGCTGAAGTACTTTTCGGGCTGCAACATCACATATGCCCAAAAGAGATAAGCAATGATCTTACAGTATGCATGTGTGAAAGTTGTGGAACATGGCTGCTACAGCTCTGTGATGCCACACTGACCTGACAAAGCATCATGGGACACTGGGAAAAAATGCTTGTGTAAGTTAGCAACAAGAAAAGTTTCTAGGAAAATATTCATCTGTTATAATAAGTTTGTTATAAGATTAAGATTTATGTCACTGTCTCTGTTCAGACCTTTGTAAAATGTTTTTTCCATTCTTTTTCTGTGTAACATGCAGAGCTGAGCCAGATTTAGCATAGAGTGTCAGCATTTAGAATTCCTGGGTCAAGCATAAGATAAAACAGACAGGGACAGCAGGAGGAATGTGTCGTCAGCCTGAAGCAAACTGAGCGTTATTTGAACCTACTGTTTGATGTCAGCACAAAATCTTCTGTCCTTGTTTGGAATTTTTACTGTGGACCATTTGGGGCCCTGCACGCGTAAAAAGCAGTATAAAAGACGCTTGGAGAATTGCCAACTTTGAGAAACTGTTTGGACTGAAGAAGACTATGTCAAAATTAGTCCAAAAATCCTCCAACGCTGTGACGATGAATGCAATTTCTACATGCCGGGCATCCCCCATCCTCGGACTGAAAAATGCTTTCTGTTTCTCCCGTCTGCTATGCAGCGTAAGCCGATATTAAACAAAGCTAACTGTATCCTTTCTTTTCTGTGAGTTTGTCGCCTCCTATCGCCGTTATAATTTATAATTATTTAAATACAGGTTCATTAAAACGCTGCAATACAAAAGAAAATATTTCCAAGGAGCTAAAACCTCCTCTTGGAAACATCATCAAAAAAGGTCACCAGCGAATACAGCATATTTGCTGCAAAAAATGCTTTACTGAGTTTCAAATGATCAGCACTAGTATTTAATAGTACTGATGATTATTGTGAGGCAAGCCAAATCCACTAAAAAATGAGGTACTTCAAACAGCCATGAAGAAAGAGAATGCACGCAACATCATTATTTCACACACAAATATGCAATAGTAGTGTATTCTTCTTTGGCCCTTGCATTGGTGACAACAGAAATTTATTAACAAATTTTCAACACTATGCTTTTTTCTGTATTTGAGCCTTTGTATATCACCGGATAGACAGGCAATGTTTTGGTTATTTAATGTTAGCAATTCTTGTAATCTGCGGTGGGCTGGCGCCCTGCCCGGTGTTTGTTTCCGGCCTTGAACCCTGTGTTGGCTGGGATTGGCTCCAGCAGACCCCCGTGACCCTGAAGTTAGGATATAGCGGGTTGGATAATGGATGGATGGATGGATGGAATTCTTGTAATTAAATCAGATTATAGTTTTATGTGAATTATTTCTTATAACTCTATGTATTCTTTAGAAATGGGCAATTAAAATTAGATCCTTGAAAAATAGAATTACTATTGGACACCTGCGTATACGAAATAAAAAATAAAACATGACCTAGCCAAATAATTTAATAAAAAAATTAATTTAAAACATTATACAGTCATTAGGTTCCCAGTTGGAGGCTAAATTAGAACATCATGCAATATAACATAAAGCAGGGAATCTGATGTACTGTATGTTCTAAAGGTTGATACTTTAGTCTTAGCAATTAGTTCTCTGCTACTTTCACAAGTATAGATATTAATAATTTCAAAATTGATTTGTTAATTTTTATCTTTTAATTGTTTAACTGCTTTCATTTAAAGTGTTCTAGGAATAAGCTAGTTTTTGTAAAATAAGTACATTTATGCTTCCAAAACTATGCTCCACCTGTCCTTTTATAATTTTCATAACTAGATTGTAATATGTTATCCATAAAAAGGTCCCTTATTTCTCTTTTAGAGAAGGCAGATGATGTCAGTGCTGAAGTTAATTCAAATGTGTTGTTTCTAAATACTATATGATAAATTCTCAACATTAGAATCAGGTTCATTGTGGAGAAAATAGCTGTATGGTAACAAGATAAAGTGAATATGATCAAGAAGACATTAGCTTCCTAAGCAATGTTCACAATGCAGCAATTATCAATGTTCGTGTCAGGGGAAATGTGAAAGTCACAAAACATTGTGCAATGGTACCTTACAAAAACAAAAGGGCAACATTGCTCCTGTGAATCAAGCACTGTCATTCTACTGTCTCATGTACAGGCAACAGAAAACATACAGGAAAAGTGTGCAATAAAAAAAGCTTCTGCTGTTCTGCTTGTGACATTAAGCTGTGCATTGGTGATAGTTTCAAAACACACCATGCATGTGTTATAAATCTGCAGCAGTACAGCAGTGGACACTAGACATAACTTTCTTAATGTATTTATGTTAACATTTTGGTTTTTACATTGTTTCTGCTACACGTAATAATATTTTTTCTTGTTGAAAAATAACCCAACATCTTTAGTTTGTTTTTTTCTGGGGTGCAAAACAGAAAAAATGTAAATCATATGAAAAAAGCGAGAAATAAAATTCCCAACATAGTTTCAATAATATCAGCACTCTTTTTTAAAAATTCAAACAGAAAATAGCTAGAAACAGAAGAGCCTAAACAAATAATGGTGAGAATTTGATTAGATCTATTCTACTGTATATTATCAGTACCTTAAATGAACATACATACTGTATGTATAGTTTATATAACATAAAACAAATCTTTACTTTTCTTTAGCTTACAATAGCTCTCTTTTTGGACCCGGTCCTCACAAAAGATTATACTAATTCAGATTAATCATACTTTGGCTGGTCTCAGTTCACCAGATCATTATATTCATTTTTTGAGGACTGAGAATTCTATTAGTCTCATAAATGGATCCAAATATCAATCATCATCCTTCACTGAACATGTCAATTTTTTGAAACCTAAACAAAAGTCAATTAGCAATGAGAGCTGGCAATGTGATTAGCAGTTGAGAAAGCAGCAATGAAACAAGAAAAAGAAATCAAGAGCATATAAAATGAAGCAGTTCTTCTCGGCTAGGCTGAATAAGAAAACACAATAGGACTGTTAAGAGTGCGATAGGAGAATGTGCTTTCTTTCAGAATAATAGCAAGGGAGTCACAGGTATCAAAGTGGTATTTATCTTATCAATAACAAGACATACAAAAGAGGCATAAATACGAAGAACACAAGGAACCAAAACAGAAAGCGAATAAAAACCTTACTGCTTATTTGGGCTTTCCATGATTGACATTCATTTTACTGATACATGCATGACTCAACTATTTCCAGCACCATAATTCTCACTGTAAATCAATTCTCTCCCCACCTACCAATGGGGTTTTGCTCCAGATTTTCTTTCAACTCGAAACTCCACCCTGAGATAAATTTAAATGCCTTATAAAATGTCCATTATTCCACTTCTTGGTCACATAGGTAGTGCTCTCTCTAGTAGACACCAGGGGCCTCATGCATGGGAAAAGCACGGTGGAAAATATAAGAATTTCAGCGAATACCAAGTGGAAGCAAAGGAAAAACATACTATTTGTTGATTTAAACAGTGGAATAAACAACAAAAGGAAGTTGATTGAGTGACATAGCGTGTCGGAGAAACAGGAAAGCTCAAGTTCACAAAGTCACACAGTGCCAAAATAAAAAAAAGTCACATATCAAAGTCGCCATGAAAAGGTGAGTTGTAGCCCACCATCTGAGCTTATTAGGGTACAGACAAAAAAAAATAGGCACACACTTTGAAAAAAGCACAAAATGTCAACTTTAATCTCGAAATTTCCACTTTAATCACATAGTTTATTTTGTCATTAAAGTAGAACATCATAAACTTCATCTTAAATTCATTTAATTTACTAGTTTCTCAAATCCTATTGTAACTAAAGTAGCATGTTAAATGCTTTGTTTTATATTTGATCTTCAATGTGCTCTATGTTTGTGAATGGCTTTGAAACATTTTGCCGTGGATTTGGCAGCATATGCTTGATGCTGTATACTGATAATTCTCTTTCCGATCAGCTGCTGCTGTGATTCCCCACTCAGATACAGTGATATAAATACTCTGAGTGGTGCAGTGAGAGTAATATGGAAAAAGATGATCCGCTGTGGCAACCCTTAAAGGGAGCAGCTGAAAGAAGAAAAAGAAGAAGAAGAAGAAGATGGTGCAGTGAGAGTAACAACGCTAAAGCAGTTATGGTATTTGGAATACTATAGCTATTCCCTGGGCCATTACATTGTTACAGGTAATCTACAATCAGATGCATTACACTAATAAACAATATGCGGTTAGTTTCAGTGTATTTATAAAGCCGCGTCAGAAATGTGGTTCTAAGAAATAAAGGGTAACCACACAGGAACAGTAGCACTGCTTTGACGCTGGGTGCAGCCAGTCTGCAAAACTGAGCAGAGAACTTGTGTACGACAGGGTATGAGTTACCTTTGGAAAAGTGCGTGGCTTAACGCCAATTGTAGGTTTTATATATCGTGATTTGAACATGGAAACATTCTTACGCAACATTTTTGTGCGTACGCACCGTTTATGCATGAGGCACCAGATCTTTGCCCATTTAACCTGTAGTAGCCCTAAACACTAAAATTACCAAAGCCTACAAAAAAACTTAAATCTGTTTGCACCCATCTGCCGGTGTCTTTTGTGTTGTAAATGTGTCGATGAGCAAAAGCAGTAAGGAGCTTGCTATCTCATCCCCCCACCAACACAGAAAGGGCAGAAAGTTCTCACAGCTCAAGTCTGTTTACCTGCGTGTGAGTTGCCGAGAGTTGTATTGGGTAATAAATATATCATTATTTGGAACACATACATTTTATGTGTGTTATGTGTCTACAAGAATCTGCGTAAGCACAACGTTAAAACAAAAATGTTTTCATGTTTTGGTAATAATTGACAAAATATAGACATGAAGCGTAAAATGTGTGAAGCCTGAAGTCCAAATATCAAATAAAAGATGACATCCAACCTGTTGCTGCATCCAAATGGTGCCATCTTTCGCATTTACACCTGGTGCAGCTCCGTTGTTCTTATTATGTGAGTGGATGTTTCATGCGGGGAGGGCTTCTGTTCTCTTTCTCCGATGTAGAAACCTTGTCCTCATCTGAGTTCACTTCTACTGTAGCATGTCTTTTTTTGAAAACAGCGGTGTCAGATGGGGGCAAGCATGAACGTGACTGAGAGAATAAAACTGAATAAAAAAAAAAAAAAAAACGCTAACTTTTACAAGTACCATAAATTTACATTGGCTGCTACAGATCAAATGTATGTTTTTATTCTGTAATAGTAAGAATAAGAGCAGTTCACTACTCAAAAGGAGGCATCCGAGATCGGACCACAAGCATCTTGATTACGAATCACCAGTTCTTACTGCTGTACCACCAAAGCGTTCAGATTAAGGGCAGGTCAATGTCGCTCGCTAACGCAAGTTCTTTTTCTGCAGTTATATTCTTGAATAAAAGCACACTTTTTTTGTTATACTTGTACCTTTTGTGAAGGTGTTTATTTGATAGTTGGACTTCTGGCTTCACACATTATACGCTTCATGTCTACATTTTGTCAATTATTACTAAAACAGGAAAAACATTTCTGTTTTAATGATGTGTTTACATATATTGTTGTAGACACGGAACACACATGAAATGCATGTATTTCAAATAACGATATATATTATTTACCCTATACAAGTCCCGACAACTCACATGCAGGTAAACAGACTTAAGCTGAGAAAACTTTCTGCCCTTTCTGTGTTGGTGGGGGGATGGGATGGCAGGCTGCTTGCTGCTTTTGCTGATCAACACATTTACAACACAAAAGATGCTGACGGAGAGGTGCGAAAGTATTTAAGGTGGGCCGGGATTACAAGTTTTTTCACAGGCTTTGGTAGTTTTAGTGTTAAAGGCCTACACGTTTTAGGCACCTTCAAAGTGACCAGTTCTCTATGCTGGTTAGCAGGCCTACACCACTGTCAGTTTTGAACTACTGCATCTGCTTCCACCTACCATTCTTCAAGATTTCCATCAAAATTTATGAAGGTGGTGTGTTCCCTAATGTTCTGAGAGAAAGTTATACTGGTTTAGTTGTTCAATTCCATTAAAGGTATCATGAATGACACAGTTTGCCATTCCCAAGTGGCTCCTGCAACCCCACTCCAGCATGCAAAGTTGTTCTCTCAGTGAATATCGATCAGTCTCCTTTTTTTTTTTTTTTTTTGAAGACTTGCCTTGTCCCAAGACTGTTGGGTGCTTTAATATCTCGAGGGCACATTTTCACTCTTTCTGCCATTTTATTAGTCCTTCCTCTTTCTTTTCTGTGTATTTTGAAGCTTTGTGGTATAAATCATTAATGGTCATGTCATAAGCCCACACAGGTATAACAGACAGATCATGTAAACAGTGAAGTAATGACTTGAGCTGGCTAAGCATTAGTTTAATTTGTGCTTTTGTTGTTACATTCTTATTGCTGTGTGCGTGTGGTCCTGGTGAGCATAAAAGAGAAACTGGATGTGAGGCTGTTTGGTTGAGTTTTTGTTTTCTAAGTTATTATTTTTAACTTTGTTGTCATTTGTTTAGGTTTCATTTTGTTTTTCTACTTTGCTTTTGATTCCCATGATGTCACAGTGTAGTGTATTATTGCAGAAAATACTCAGTAAATAAAGAACAGTCTTATACCATCATTATATATGAACTCCAAACATGGACGATCTTTATTGACAGCAGCTGGTAAAGCCCCCATGTGCTTTGTTTAATAAATGCAACATGGCAGACTAAATAAATCTAACAGAAAGCTTTGTTTAATCAGCTAGGATAATTTACCTATAATGACTATGAAGCATTTCACTCATACCAATCTGTATACAGATAAATGGAATAGTCCAGAAAAAACCTTCTGCATTATCTATGATGTAAAATCCCAAAATAGTTATCTAATAAAAGTCAAGGGTGAATATCTACATAAAATAAACAGGACTCCTCATATGTGAACTGTTATCGGGGGACAAAATATAAAGTTAAATTTCATCTATGATTTCATTTTCTAATTTAAATGAGCTGGTATAACTAAAGTGAGGATGTCCTAGTTTAACAGGCAGGCACTTTTCATCACTTTTTCTTTACTTTTCTCTGGCAGTATCTAATTTTTTTACCATGACACAATGGGCCTAGTCAGGTGCATTGCTCAATGCTCCCATTGAGTAATAAACCTTTGAGCTGCGCTTTCTTTAAACAAAAAGATTACATGCAGGAAAAGAATTTAAGGCAAATGAAATGATGTCCAACGTATGATTTGTTTGTTCAAAATTAATGCTTTGTTTTTATTACTTTTGATTTTTCTGAGTAGGAACTTGGCCCTCAGGATAAGTAGAAGCCCCAGGAAATGAAGTCAGGTTTCTGGTCTCTTTTTATTTGCTTGTTCTGCCTTTTGTTTCTGTTTGACTTTCTGTACAGACTTCAGTGTTTTCACTGACTTTAACTGATTTAGGGATTAGATGTATACTTATTTTTGATTTTGTGGTTTTTGACCTCAGTTTGTGTATAACCAAGATCTCAGTTTTTTGCTATTTTTTCCTCACCTCTGATGCTTTGTTAAAAAGTCAGCAATAAAATGATTCAGCAGACTGAAAAAAATCATGGATTTAGTTTCAATACTGTATTACTTCTACTTGACATTTGGTATCAGTTATTTTTACTGAAACGTTTAAACTTACTTTTCATATAACATTTTCTGTAACTCACCTTTGAAGATTCTAGTGTATAACACATAAGCCTCATTAATAATTATTCTATTAATTTCAACCTGTCTGTACCTGAATGTGAATACATTTGTCATGTATGAAGCATCGCCATTACTCATATTAAGCTCTTGTCATATATTATTGAAAAAATTGGCACAGGGTACTTAGTACATTGCAAGAAAAGATACATTTTTTCTATTGACCTCAAAGTTAAATTTGTTCAGGTAGAAAGTAAAATACACCAGTAAAGCTTGGATTATAATGTGAGGTGATTTTCCATACCAGCGAATTTATATGATATCATGTCTATCTTATTTGAGGGTGACATTTAAATGACTGGATTTTTGAAGGTTAAGCTAACATAAAGCAATATTATTAAATTATAACAGTTATGGAAAATACCTATAAACTGATTTTGAGAATGTTTTTATTGTTAAAATTAGTAATTTAAAATCCCACATTTTATTCTCTGCTCAGAATGCAGTGTCAAACTGAGTCTCTCCTCAGTCACACCTCCTTAGTCATTTTAACCTGATACCAAAATAGAAAGTTATTACTTTAATTTCTGAAATGAAGCCTAGTGCCTGTCCCTTAGACTTTGTACCAACAAAACAGGTGAAAAGCTCAATTGCTGTTCTGGGGGGCACTCATTGTTAACATTATTAGCAGATTATTATTGACTGGCACAGTCAACCACTGTTGAAAAAATCTGATCTACAACCAAATATGCTTAATAATTATATACCTATTTCAGTTATACATTTCCTAGTAAAGAATTTGAAAAAAAAGTCACTTTACAACTTCAGTTTAACCTTACACATTATAATTTACTGATGAAGTTCCAGTCTGACCACTGGTCACAATGTAGAAATAACAGTTACTCTTGTTGTACGTAACACTTTAATACCTTCTGTTGAAGGAAATTCTACTTACACTAAGTTCCACAGAAATTTGTCATCTGTGTGTAGTTTATACATCCTCAAATGTCTGCGCATGCTTTTCCTCGTGAGTACTCCTGTTATCCTCCTAAACCTAAAAGGCATACAAATTAGGTTATTTGGCAATTCATCTGGGGCCTCATGTATAAACGGTGTGTACGCACAGAAATGTTGCGTAAGAACTTTTTCACGTTCAAATCATGATGTATAAAACCTAAACTTGGCGTAAAGCCATGCACATTCCCACGGTACCTCATACCCTGTCGTACGCAAGTTCTTCGCCCGGTTTTGCAGACTGGCGGCACCCAGCGTCAAAGCAGTGCTACTGTTCCTGTGTGGTTATCCTTTCTTTTCCTGATGCGGCTTTATAAATACACTGAAATTAACCACATATTGTTTATTAGTTTAATGCATCTGATTGTAATTAACCAGTAACAATATAATGGTCCACGGAATGGTCAAACTATTCTAAATACCATAGCTGCTTTAGCGTTGTTACTCTCACTGAACTTTCTTTTTCTTCTTTCAGCTGCTCCCATTAGGGGTTGCCACAGCGGATCATATTTTTCCATATTACTCTCACTGCACCACTCGGAGCAGCTGATCGGAAAGAGAATTATCGGTATACAGCATTAAGCACATGCTGCCTCATCCATGCTTCCTATTTGAACTGCTTCTCATACAAGACAAACACTTCAAACCTTTCCTGTATGGACCTCGCGGTTCAGAAAGAGTTTTATCCCAAGAACTCTAAACAAACGCAATCATTCCATCAGCTGCTCCTTGTAGAACTGTTAGTACAGTTACCTCACTGTAAACTTGCAGTACCGTTATAATATTACACATCCTGAGCCACTTTATAAAGAGTGTATTTACATATGATGATGATATCATTTTTAAGATGAAATGCAGCAAAATATGTTTATTATATTATACAGATAAAACTTTAACTTCATTTAAATAATCTATATTGTTAATAATTAAAGGACACGGTGTCGCTACGCTAACAAAGATCTGGCGCTCCGCTCATGTATTGTTCCTGCTGCGCACTGTATGCTTCACTGGGACTGGCGTGAAGGATAGATTAATTAAACATGTACTACGAAGATATTTCAATGTTCCTTAAAAGTTTTGAAGAATCTGCGTTATAAGCTTACAGATTGCTTAACTTCCATTACAGAGCTGATTGTGTGGTGATAGTTACTTGGAGAAAGAAAAGTAAGGACAGGAATTGGAGGTTAGTACGTTTGAAAGAGATAGTACTGCAGGGGCGGCCTTAGGCATGTGCAAACTGTGCACCTGCACAAGGCCACCAAATCCCAGGGGCCTGTGACGATGTGGGTTCTGGCTCCACGCTCCCATGGCTGTTTGGGAACCCTTGAACCCAACACCGTCGATAATGAAACCGAGTGAGCCAGTCAATGGAGGCAAATTGAGCATCTGAGCAAGGGGATGGTTGAAAGTACAAAAGTGCTTTTATTTAAAACAGTCAACAAAAACAAAAACAGTGTTCATAAATAGTGCAGATCTTCATATTCATTAAATAAATAATCCATAAACGAACGTGGGGTAAAACCAATAAATAAACACAACAATCCTTTAAAAACGAAGGTTAAAATCTTCTCCTGGAAGCAGTCTTTAAAACAAAAAAACAAATCCGGTGCTTTTCTGTATGCGTCTCACCTGCTTATCCCGTATGGGCCAAGCAGCAGGCAAGACGCTCTCTACAGCTGCCCTCCTCAAACACACGCAAGACTGGAGACCTCCCGATCCCTGGCTTCGGTTTGGCTCTCATCCCAGCCTCGAGACTTGGACTCCTTGGTCTCCAGGACGCTCACACCAAGGACTGCCACTCCAAGCCTCCCGACTTCCGCTGCCTTTCTGCGGCCTTCTGCGGCTCGTCGCTTTCACCTTGGTCACTCCGCTACCTGCTCGCTCAACGGGAGCGACATCAACACAAACACGTGGGTGTCGGCCTAACACCCAGCTTCCATGCAGCTGTCCACGAGCGCTCATTCGCTCGCACGTCCGCCGCTCTTGGGCTCTCTCCCTCTCACCGACCTGCTTCCGCTCCTGCTCCCGGTAACCTCCGTCCTCTCCTTTCCTTTCTCCGATCGTTTCTTTCTCTATTCCCGAACATTTCTTTTTTCTTCTTCTCTCCAATCGATTCTCTCTCTTCCCGAACGTTTCTTTCTCTCCGAACGTTTCTTTCTCTCCAATCGATTATCTCTCTCTAAAACCGACTCGCGCTTCTTTTTAAAACGTGAGGGGCCATCACAGCTGCAGCATTAGCCACGGGAGCAATCACGAATGTGGGCAGTTCCTCACCTGTGCACACGGTGAGAAACGCCCACATCGACGACTGCCGCGCTCGCTACAACGCCCCCTCATGAAGCCGCCTCGGGTGCGATGATTATTTACTTAAAATCAATGGCCTTTTCTCCACGAGCTGTGGACCCATAACACCACAGGGCCTCCACACCAATATATATTGAATATAAAACAGAAAGAGAAAATAACGACACAGCTAAAAACGCAGCCGCAAATCTCGGCAAAAATTAAACGATTGTGTCATGAGCACGAGACGACGTTGCAGTGTCCACAATGGACGTGGCAATCCACCGTGCATAAGATACCATATTGACATTGGCTGGTGAAGGGGCCACCGATTCTTTCTCTGCCGAGGGCCACCACGAGCCTAGAGCTGCCCCTGAGTAGTGCTGCAATAAATTATTTCACTGTGCCACCATGAAACCCATGTTTAATAACGTGCTTTAACTCCTATCATGAAAAAACGATATCATGTATACATCTCAGTATTTTAGTTATTCAGAGAGCTCTAATATCACAAATGCACTGGATTCTGTGTCTTTTCGGAGGAAGAGAGCTGGTTTAAGAAGAATGTAGTGATTCACACGCACAGAGCACATAGAAGAACGCATAAAAAACAAAGCATTTAACGTGCTACTTTTCTTACAATGTGATTTGAGAAACTAGTTAATTAAACGATTTTAAGATGAAGTTTATAATGTTCTACTTTAAGGACAAAAAAAACTATGTGATTAAAGTGGAAATTTCGAGATTGAAGTTGACATTTCGTGCTTTTTCCCCACTGTGTGCCTTTTTTTTTCTGTACACTAATAAGATTTCATATGACACTCAGACAGTGGGCTACGACTTGCCTTTTCACGGCAACTTTGATATCTGACAACTTCTTTTTTACTTCAGGCACTGTGTGACTTTGTGAACTTGAGCTTTCGAGTTTCTTTGACACGCTATGTCACTCAATCAACTTCCTTTTGTTGTTTATACCACTGTTTAAACCAACAAATAGTATGTTTTTTCTTGCCTCCACTTGGTATTTCCTGAAATTCTTCCATTTTCCCTCTTGCTTTTGTCATTGTCTTTTCACAGAAGGTTGAGCTTAAAGTCAATTTATATTGATTTGCATATTCAAAGAGGCGTAATTCTGGGAGGAGTTGAGGCGGGACAGCAAGCACGTGCACAAGAGTTACTTTTCATGCTGACCGGGATTTATGTAGCGGAAGAACATGGAATTTTGCGAACGCACAGATTCCTGCATCTGGATTTTTCCGTGCGTAAGCACATTTTGGCTTTTGTGCTTACGTCATGATATAGTGTGAGTTCTACGTACGAGGTTATGCATGAGGCCCCTGGTCATTGTGTGAGCCCAGAGATAGACTGGCGCACTGTCCAGAGCTACTTCTTGCCTTATGGCCAATGGAACTGGCAGAGCCGCCTCCCTATGGTTATCCTTAATTGGACCAAGCAGGTTTGAGAATGTTATTACAAATTATTTGACAACAAGCTTTATTATTCTGATCGATAAATTAGGAGAAGGAGCCACTCTTCAATTCAAAAGCTTGATACCATGTGAACATGTTTCCTCTGTATTCACTAATATGATTTTCAAAAAGTATTTTTTAAAAAGTAATTTACCAAAAAATGCAAATGTTTTGGCCATTGTGAGTATATGACTGGTTGACTTGACATTTTTACATGGATGTTTTTGTTTGACTTTTTTTCCAGTGCTCATTTCCAAAGACATCCATTATATCAGGAAGTTTATTATCTTTGTTCTCTAAGAAAACATGAGATAAAAAAATGTCTTGGCTGTTATGGATTACTTTCAAATAAATGTTCAGTCTCTTAGTTGGCTTTGACCCTTTCCTAACATATTTATCCCAGAGGGCAGCCCTTCCTTTTTATTTGGGTGTATACTTCTCTGCACAGCAGCCATAGTTGTTGCAAATTGTAATGCTGGGGTTCGTGCTTCCTTTCTTTGTGAATGCCTGCTGAAGCTTTGAAGAAAAGGATCAAGAAATGCACATTTCCAGGAATTATTGTGGTTGAGAATCCTTCTCCACTGCATTCTACTGACACTCCTTTACACCAAAGGCAAAATGCCTTTATATTGCCTCATTGTAACTTTGTCTGCTCTTCAGACTAGTTTTCTTTCTTTTTACAACAACAACATTTATTTATATAGCACCTTTCATACAAATTATGCAGCTCAAAAGTGCTTTACATGATGAAGAATGAGAAAAAAGACGAAATAAATAAAAATTAGAATAAGGGAACACTAATTAACATAGAAAAAAAGTTAGGTCCAATGGCCAGGGAGGACAGAAAAAACAAAAAAAAACTCTAGACGGCAGGAGAAAAAAATAAAATCTGCAGGGGTTCCAGGCCATGAGACTGCCCAGCCCCCTCTAGGCATTCTACCTAAAATAAATGACCTCAATCAGTCCTCATGGTATTCAGGGTTCTCATGGAAGAACTTGTTGATGATGGTCATGTGGACTTCTGGCCTTTAATCCATCAATGTAGGGACATCACAGTACCTGATCAGGTGGTGGTGGTGCAGGTTGCTACCCCAGAAAACCGGAAAAAGAAGAGAAGAGAAAGTAGGGGTTAATACGGATTTTGGAGCCTGTGACAATGCGGGTTCGCTGTATGCTCCCATCGTCTGTCTGGGCGCCCTTGAAACCAACACCATCGGTAATGTCACTGATGAGCTCGGCAGTGAGGCACAACAAATGGAGATGGTGTAAAAAAGTGGCAAGTGCTTTTATTAAAAATCAAATGAAAAAAACAGTGTCCAAATAAATAAAGTGCAGTACTTTCCAAATCCTTCAATAAATAAATAAATAATTCCATAAAATTGAAACGTGGAGGTAAAAACCAATAAATAGAAAAAACAACAATCCTTTAAAACAAGGTTTAAACAATGCTGGAAGCAGTCTCTTTAAAAAAATAATCCACAAAGCCTGGTGACTTCTTTACCTGGCGGCTCCCCTGCTTTTCCCATCGGGGTCCCTCAACAGGAAAGTCACCCTACCTGCAGCTGAACTTCTTTCCGCTTCACTGGTCTGGAGGTCAGCCGATTCCTGGCTTTGGTCCGCACTATCCAGACCGAGACTTGGCTTCCCTGGTGACCACTACGCCCACATCAGGGAATTCACCGCCCAAGCCTCCCGACTCCCGCTGCCTTCTCGATCTTACGCGGCCAGCCATCCTACTTTTGGTCACTCCAGCTCCTTTATAGCTCAGCTGGAGCAACCGCTTCCTTCTGCCCCACCGAGTGTCAGCCAAAAACCCATCTTGGGGCTCACCTTCCAGCTGCCTGCCTGTGAGCCTTCGCTCACTCGCTCGCCCCGGCTCTCTCCACACTGTTTCCTGCTTTCTTCCTCACTCCGCAACTTCCGTCTTTCTTTTCTTTAACTCTCCTCCTTTAGCCACCTCGTGCTTCTACTTATGAAGAGGGCGTGGAAGCTTTAGCAATCAGCAGCTCCTGGGAATAATTACAGATGTGGACGATTTCTCACCTGTGCATTTAGGTGAGAAACACCCACAACACGAATCCCCCTGGAACTGCTTCAGCCACTCAACCACCACGCCACCTCGCTAAGCTGCAAGCTTGGCGATTATTTATTTAAAACTGGGCTTTGACAGGAGCTGCGGACCCGCTATACTACAAAGCCACTATGAATAATAATGATAATTAATTGAATATACAGAGAATCAGGATTAAACTAAGATGAAGCTATGAGAAAGCCATGTTAAAGTAATGTGTTTTCAGCTGTGTTTTAAAGTGGTCCACTGTATTAGCCTGGCGAATTCCTATTGATAAGCTATTCCAGATTTTAGGTGCAAAAGGCCGCCTCACCACTTCTTTTAAGTTTAGCTCTTGGAATTCTAAGCAGACACTCTTTTGAAGATCTAAGGTTAAAATTTGGAGTGTAAGACATTTTGAAATATAAGATGGAACAAGATTATTTAAGGCTTTGAAAACTATAAGCAGGATTTTAAAGTCAATTCTAAATGACACAGGTAACCAAAGTAGTGACATCAAAACTGGAGAGATGTGCTCGGATTTTCTTTTCCTAGTTAAGATTCTAGCGGCTGCATTCTGCACTAGTTGCAATCGATTTATGTCTTTTTTGGGTAGCCTGAGAGGAGAGTGTTACAGTAATCTAGTTGACTGAAAACAAAAGCGTGGATTAATTTCTCAGCATCTTGCAATGTTATAAGGGGTCTAGCGTTTGCTGTATTTCTTAAGTGGAAAAATGCTGTCCTAGTAATCTGATTAATATGTGATTTAAAATTCAGGTCAGAGTCAATAGTTACCCCTAAATTCCTTACCTCCGTTTTGACTTTTAAACCTAATGCATCAAGTTTATTTCTAATAACTTCATTATATCCATTATTGCCAATCACTAAAATTTCTTTCTTTCTTTATTATTTATTTTTAGTAATTCTTTCATTAATATTTAATTCATACATAATGTTTATGTACTGCATTGGGCTGGTGCCCTGCCCGGGGTTTGTTTCCTGCCTTGCACCCTGTGTTGGCTGGGATTGGCTCCAGCAGACCCCCGTGACCCTGTAGTTAGGATATAGCGGGTTGGATAATGGATGGATGGATGTTTATGTACTTATTTATTTACTTATTTAATGAGTTTCAGTAAAAAGCCAAATTTCCCACTTACAGCAAAAAATATATATCTATAAAAGTTGTGTATTAAATAAAACAGTCAGTTTAGCTTTAAGGTCATTGTAATGAGTCCGTACCACAGTTAGGTATGTCAAGTATCTAGAAAAAGCCATGCCAAAGTACATTTTGTCTTATAATGTTGACAGTAAAGGAATGCTAAAGGCAAACTAACTTTATGATCCTGAGACCTGAGGATTTGGGTCTACTCAAAGAGCTTCTGGTTCATACCCCTTGTTCTTCTTCAGCTAGCATGAAGATGGCCCTTTTATTTCCCAGTGTGGGTTCTTACTAGAGGTGTGTGCTGTACTGATTTTTTAGTTCCCCTCCAGGCATAGTTTAATCCTCCTCCCCAACCCTTCTGAAAAATTTCCATCTTATTTTGACCCACTCTGCCCGCTTTCTTCCACTCCTGCAAAATGTTCCATTCAACTTCTGACCAAATTCCTGCTTTCCCCACTAAAAGGCACCCGAATTGGGAACATAACCTAAGGGCATTCTTAAAACAACAGAATCTATAAGTGAAAAAAATAAATATCACACAGATGAGAGTTAACTTGTTTTTGACTGTTTTTCTCAATACAATCAAAGTAGATCTATTGTTAGATTTAAAAAAAATAATATATAGATGGTTAAACGATAGACGAAATGATTTTTTCTTAATAATGTCCTCTTTTTGAGACTAAAACTGGTCTGGCTTGTATTTATAAAATCCCTAAAATTGTCCAGGATTTGCCTTTATCGTTAGTTAGTCTGTGCAAACAAACAAGAGACCTACTTTTTTGTCCAATTCATGTATGACAAGTACTGTATATGTTTTGAAAGCGCACAAGGCATAACTTGTGCCTATGGCATAAGGTGTGTGCCTTAATGCTAATGTTCTCTTTGAAAAGCACAATACTGCTTATAAGGAAGAAAGCTCATCAACAGAAGTGATGGTCTGTTTGGTGAGGCTAATTTCATTATACTTCAAAATGTTGCAGTAAAATCAATCATTTTTAAAACCATTAAAATACCTGTAGAGGTCTTCATTTCTACTTCAGATGTTAAGACGTATAGATGCTAGATAATAAGGAGACCAGGGTTAATGTCCCAGGTGCCCGCTGTGTGGAGTTTCCATGCTCTCCCCCCATGTGTGTCGGTTCCATCTGGGTGCTTTGGTTTCCTTCCACAGTTCAAAATTACACAGGTCAGGTGAATTGCTGTTTGTGTTTAACTTGAGATGGACTGGCTTACAGCTCATGTGGTGTTCTTGCTTTATCCCCGTCAATTGCTGCCCATGACCCTGCCCTGGTAAATCGGGTTAAGAAAATGGATGGAAGCTAAGCCTTCAGTTGTAGAGAAAAAAGAAGTTTAAAATGGTATGATTTTTTGTTTTTTCTTTTTTCTAATATGGAAGATAAATAGCAACCCTGCAAGTATTTGAAACAGGTTACTAGAAAGATGGAAGATGCTTAATTTGACTTAAATTGTTTGATTACAAAAATTAATAAACGTCCATTGTATATAAAGGCAAATGCCAAGTTTCAGTTATATCCCTGCCCCAGATCCTCTTCTTTAAAAAGCAAAATCTGTTCACACTAAAAAATAAGCCTTCTTCTGCTAGTTGATATATGGACCACTCACAGAAAAACAAGGCAAGATGTGATTCCTGTGGCCCTAGCGCAGTAGAACTCTCCCCTGAGCAGATAAAGGTAAGTCAATATGGATAAGAAGGAAAGGAAAAAATAATAATAAAAAAAACAGTAGTCAAACTAGAAGTCACTTTCGTGCAACTGCCATACAAGTTGATATTCAAATCCATCACAATGCCTAAAATGAGTCATTTGAAAAATCAGTCACCTCCACATTGTAAACATGCACATGCTATCTGTTCTGACCGTAAGTGCTTTCGTAGTGAAACAGTATATACTCATATATATATGTATATGTATATATTCATATATTGTAAAAGAGGAGACACAACTAATTTAAAGAGTCGGGGCACCACCGAGTTAAAAAAAACTTGAATATAACCAAGCAACAAGTTGTTTGGTACATCTTTTCAGATGGGATCTCAGAACTGAACTGCAGCAAGATGGCCAGTTCTTGGTTTATGTGATGGCTTGGTAGGAAAGGGTGGGTCCAGGAGAGAGGAAAATGGAAGCAATGTCAGTTGTGGAGTAACTATCAGTCTTCCATTTTGCAGAGGGAGGAAGAGAGAAGTCACTAGTCCACAGCACCAAACCCTATAAGGGATATATATAGTTTATTTATTTTTCAAGAATTTTCTCAGAGGTTCATCTGCACTCAACTGCAGGATTAAAGTCTAATCATCAGCATCCGCTCATTAGTCTTAATTTATAGTCCTGTGCCACAGAAATTGAGTCGGGTCCCCGCAGGAATGCAGACCTTTAGTTCTTACTTCTGGACTTTTCTCATGAAAACTTTATGCCCATGACAAATTCTTATTAAAAAAAGTAATTTGTGACAAAAATAAAGTTATTAAAAGATTTATTTTATATGAACTCAATTTTTAATCATCTGTATATGATATACATGCATTTGCAACAGCTGCCTCCTATCACTTCTTCAAAATAAATGTATTATTTAATCTTGAATACAGTTTTACAAATTATGTTTTTATTAAATAAAATGTGATTTGATGTGTGAAAATTTAGATATTAACTAAAGGACATTATATTATTTTTTTTAAAAAAAGCAATAAACTAAAATGTCATATAAAGTTTTGATTCTTATGGGATTAGCTGCTGGAATAATAAATATTACTATTTCAATTGCTTATCTGCTTACCTGCTTATACACATTTTAAAGATTATAAATATATTGTTTATTGTATGCTTAAAATGAATTTTAATTACTCAAATTGAGTTAAGTTATTTACATTTTAGTCCAACATTAGTGTACACCATCAATGAAAATCCATTGGTCCACATTATCAGCAGTGTGTGCAGTTCGAACACTGTGATAAGTCAAAATGATTTTACATTTGTCTTTGTTAAACTGAATTTGGTACTGCATGGTAAAGAGGGTTAATTGTCATCTCCCTGTGATGAGTGGTTCAATTCATATTTTCTGCATAATTCAGCTTGATTATTTAAACCAACAGTTTAATTATTCTTAAATCATTCAGCTTCTTCATCCTGCCTATTGGAAGAATATTCCAAGCTACTCAGACTAAATTTTGTGCTCTGCTTATTTCTTCAATGCAAAAATGCCTTCCCTGCAAGCACAGTAATGTGGGATTTTCCAGTTTAACTCAAAATTAAAGATGAATCTTAAACTCTTTACTTCCAGCTTTATCTGTAAAGATTTCTCATTAGATTCCAGTTGTTCTTTCACTGTGCCCAATTAGTACATTTTCTGATGTCACAGAGAGAGACAAAAATGATAAGTTACGTCACTCACTCCCTTGGTATGTGTTCAGTACAATGTAATATGTTTAGGAATATTTGTGCTCATGTCATTCACAGCCAACAAACTTGGTACACGTGATTCAGTCTGCCTGACGCCTTGTGTGTTATTACTAGCCCCGTTCCTACCACTTGTTAGCTTTATTCTGTTGCCATCAGTGTGGAGTTCATTGAAATATCACATTAAAAATTATTTTCCTATCTTGTTTGAAATAACAGTAACATTTTCTGATTTCATATATTGTCTAGTATCCATATACTGTAATGTTTGGAAAATTATGCTCCCTGCTCTATAATAATCCACATTAACAACTTTGAACATGTGCCCAATGCACATACACCCACCTAACATAATGTTGAATTACTGACAGCATAGAATATCTATTCTGGGCATTAAATGTAGTCATGAGGCCTCTCAATCAATCAAAAAGTATAAAATTGGCCAATTAATTCTTAGTGAATTCACAAGTGTATATATATATATATATATGTATATTTTTCAATTTTCAAAATACAAAAGTATTTTTCTCATAGAAAGTCATTTATGGGCAGGCCTAGCAGATTCATAAGGCAGCCACTGACTACTGAAACTTGCTGAGAATATTGGGTCTGTGTTAAGTCCTAATTTATGTTTGCTTGGAAAGCTGTAGCTAGAATTATTATTATATTCCTTATCTCGTTTATGTTGTAATACTGTAACAACAAAATTGTTCAAAAGTAATTGTAAAATAGATAGCAAAACAGAATTGCAACTTAAATTTTTTTTTTGGAAAACAAATCAATATCTTTTTGATTTTGTTCACTCATTAGATATCAATGGTTAGCAGAGATCTTTAATTTCATTTGTTTCTAACTGAGAGAAATAAAATTGTATATCGACTTAAACCATTTTACATGTAAACCATTCTTTTTAGTGCAAAATTAAATTAAAATAGAAGTGCAGTATTTGTACCTACTTTAATTGACAAAATGAATATGCCCTGGCATGTTCACGGTTTTCACACATAACACTGAAATGGGTAAAGAGAGAAATGAATGTTTTGGAGTTGTAGCTCAAAGAATGCAAAAGTTCACCAGAACCTTAGAGGATACACTGAGGGCAGAATACACCAGTGAATCCATAAAAGACACACTGGAACATATAATTTGTTGTAACTTAACAAGGATTGGACGTTGCTCTGATTGACCCACTGGTGTTTCAAAAAGATTTAATTTCAGTCAGCTATGAGAAAAAGTTTAAACCTAGTATCTGCTGATAGGAAGATAGACATGATGAACTGATTAATTAATTCCTGCTCTATCCTATATGGTAGTTTAATAATCAACACTGCTTTTGTGCGACCACAGTGTTTGCCTTGATACAAACAGACCAATGTTTCAATGATAAAGAATAGCCCAATATCTTTACCAGTCAGGTGTATTCTTTAATGGTAGAAGTGTGTCCATCTGTAAATTAGGTTTTTCTGCAGGGTATTGCTTTGTGCTATGAGGCTGGGAACTGCTACAATGCTGCCATGAAGATGAGAGTGACTTCAATTGAACAAAATGGCTGCCCCAGCCATCAATCTGTTGGAAAAAACTATTTGACATAGGGGATCTCCATGAACTTATTTTTAACAGATACTGTACAAGGTATACTGAAACCAGCATAATGAAGAAGCCTTGGCATTCAAGAGCAAGACTAAGATAAAGCTATCATGAAATGAAAGCCTCGAGTAAGTGGTGGTCATCAGTGAGTTGTATTGTGTCCGATATATGATTGTTATGTAAGCCTTTTTTTGTGATGTTTTCATGCAAGATTATCATTTATTTCCTTTTATTTTATACAGTTTTGTTTTGCTTTGCGATCTCCTCTTCTGGTCTAAACTGGTCAACTGCCCATCTAATGAAAAATGAGTAAAAATAAAAAGCTTTAACTTATATAGGCATTTACTCACTCTCCTTACATATTCATACCTCAGGATGACATCCTATTAACCCCATTGTCCCATCATACACTGTAGAGATTGACATTTTGAAGGCAATTCAGCAGAACCTAGAGTGATTATAAAAAGTATTTACCCCTTGGAACTTTTCACATTTTATTGTTATACAACACTAAATCAGAGTGGATTTAATTTGGCTTTTTTAACACTGATCAACAGAAAAAGACTCTCTGTAAAGTAGTCTATATTAATTACAAATATGAAACACCAAATATTTGACCACAAGAATACCCAACCCAAGGAAGAATTTAGTAGATGCACCTTGGCTGCTCTCTTGGCATCCCACCAATTCTGACCTCTATCTTACTTTGTCCTGTTAACTACTTCTGGGTCACTATTTGAACTGATGGTACCGTTCTGCTCCTGTCTTGTATTAAGTGCAACTTCTCTGCATCTTTTAGTAGTGTAAATGAAGTACATGTCACTTTTGTTCTACCCTCGGTATTATACTTTCTAATTACCAGAAAATTGAAAAATTGTCTATGTATGGTACTGCACAGCTACATCAAATTATACAGTATGTAAGAGGCTTTTTCAAATCTATATACAGATTTTGTGACAGCCAGAACTGTAAAAATGTAATGTAAGTGAAGTGGATGACGGTGGGAAAAATATTTCAGAGGAAATCAACACCTCGATGTCTGATGACAGCTGATATTTAGTGGTGTTGCAAGGTGACAGAAATAATTTGCTATTTCACAGCAATCATTCAGCACTGCTTTTGGACATCTGACAATAATAGGTACATGTGTACAACAACTGCAAAGTGGCTATGGCTGCTGCCACAGATTTCTGAAGGCAAAAGATGGAGACTAATGCTCTTTATCACATTTACAGCTGCTTATATTTCATTCTTTTATATACAACTTCAAAAATGTTTTAAGTGGTACCTTCTTCAATGTTTTTTTCAGAATATCTCAGTAAGAATTAAAATAAGGTTACAATGAACAGTACTGAATTGAAAACCATGAAAAGGTAAGATCACTTTGATAATAAATTATAAGTAATAATAGAAAAACACAAGTATTAATTTAAATATTTCCTGTTGCCAAATTAATTTTGATATGTTTATTTTGTGGATAGAGGTGTTTTTTTTAACCTACTCTTTTTTGAAACAATAAAGAAAGCATGCCTGCCTCCTTCTTGTAGGGCCAACACAGTTACACTTTGCAGGGTAAGCATGTTTATCAGATTCTTAACTGATATATTTCACATTAAAATAACTTTATCAGGAAGACAAAAGGAAATCAGTGCAGGTTGCACAAGAATGCTGAACATCTTTATTATATCTATATTTATTGTTGATGGTTGATGCAAAATAACGCACAGATGAAGCCCCCTAATCAGACAGATTTGTTTTTAAAGCTTCTGGGTATTGCTTTGTGGTGTTATGTTTAAAATGAATAAGACAGCTGGGTGTCTCGCGTCATATCTGAATAATGACCTTCAAGTTTATCAGCATTTTGGGAGAGCTAGGAACAATTTCACATCATTTCCTAAAGTGGTTTGTGACGATGTGGGTTCTGGCTCCACACTCCCTTTGCTATTGGAAGCACTCGAACCCAACACCGTCGATAATGTTGCCGAGTGAGCTAGTCAATGGAGGCAAATTAAGCATCTGAGCAAGGGGAAGGTAAAAAGTGCAAAAGTGCTTTTATTTATAATTGTCCATCAAATCAAAAACAGTGTTCCAATAAATAGTGCAGATCTTCAATAAAATAAATAATCCATTAAAAGAACACGTGGGGGTTAAAACTCAATAGAAAAACAATCCTTAAAATCGAGAGGTTAAAATGATCAGGAAGCTGTCTTTAAAAACAACAACAAATAAGCTTGGTGCTTCTTTTCTGTATGCGTCTCACCTGCTTATCCCGTACGGGCTTAGCAGCAGGCAAGACGCTCTCTGCAGCTGCCCTCCTACATCCCACGCCGAGACTGGAGACCTCCCGATCCCTGGCTTCGGTCTGGCACTCATCCCAGTCCCCGAGACTTGATTACCCTCAACGGCCAGGTCGCCCACGTTGGGGATTCCATCACCAAGTCTCCCGACTTCCGCTGCCTTTTCCATGGCCTCTCTGCGGCCCGTCGCTTTCACCTTGTCACTCCCGCTACCAGATCACTCAGCGGGAGCGACATCTACACAAACACCTGGGTGTCGGCCCAACACCCAGCTTCCTCGCAGCTGCCCACGGCCGATCGCGCTCACCACGCTCCGCGTGTCCGTCTCTCTCCTGCACCGCTTGCTTCCACGCTCCCTGTAACCTCCGTCCTCTCCTTTCCTTTCTCTCCGATCGATTCTCTCGCCCCCTCCAACCGACTTGCGCTTCTTTTAAAATCGTGAGGGGCCATCACAGCTGTAGCATTAGCCACGGGACAATCACAAATGTGGGCAGTTCCTCACCTGTGCACACGGTGAGAACGCCCACATCGACGCACCGCCCGCGCTCGCTACAACAACGCCCCCCCTCACGAAGCCGCCTCGGGTGCGGTGATTATTTATTTAAAATCAATGGCCTTTTCTCCACGAGCTGTGGACCCATAACACCACATGGTTTCATTGTTTGGTGCTTTTGTTTTGACTTCTGGTTAAACCGTCCTTTTTGGACATCATATGCTATGCAGGGCTAACATGTTGATGTGAAATAGAGGACACTGCTATGGTGTCACACTTACATTGACATATAATAACTTCGACTAGAAGTTTATAAATTTGTGCTGAAGGGACTGTGAACATACTGGTACAATGGCTAAATATGGGAAAAAGACAACAACAAAAACATTTTTTTAAAATTCAGGACCTGCACGGCTGGACTGAGTGGGTCATGCAGTAAATATGCAAAGTGGGAGACTTTTATGTATTTGTTTTCAATTCCTATCCTGCTGTTCACCTTTTCTTCAATTGCACCTGTTTGCTTCAAGCAGTTTTCTCATCTCAGCTAGTGGTGATTGTCACATTTCTCTGATGCCTCTAAATGGCAGCAGTCCAGTTCTTTTATGGCTGGCAAATCAGGATTCTTCTGGCTCATTTGCTTTGTTTTTGGAATGGTTGCTTGTGTCAGTCTGCTGAGCTTTAGCCCAACAGCATTTATTTCGTACTGTATGTCTCTCTGTAGTCAGTTAGTTATCATTTTTGTTCACTGCACACTTTTCTTCTATGTTTTTCTCTTTGGCTGGCCTGGTTTCAACCTATGAGCTTTAGCAAGCTACCTCTTTGCTAAAACCAGTGCCACACTTTAGTTTTTCCAGTGATTTTCAGTCATAGCCTATATTAAAATAATTGTAGCAAGTTTCAGCCAGTCATGGCCAGTCATGTAGAGTAACAACCACAGTGTTGTCATGAAAAAAAATCAAAGTGCAAAAGGTGACAATCAATGTGGACTCTGTTGAAAGTGCAATGTATTCATGCAGCTGCAAGAAAAGAAGGCAAACAGGTGTTTTGAACTACACAAACAGAAGACAGGGTCATTTGTCTGGTGTCTTATATCTGTCATACCACTACAGACTGCAGAAATTTAAAAAAAACTTGCCAAGAGACTCTGAGTGAATTCCCCATATCTAGAAAAAAGCCATAAGCACTGTCCTGCAGCACATTAATTTGGCTGTCAAAACACAGCAAGCTCACAATACTTTGGGAATTTGAAACTATACTGATCATGAGGTAGTCGTGTAATCTACCGTCTCCTGAGATTCATACTCATGTAATTTGTCATCCTCAAAGTGACAAGAACTTGTGACTACAGTACATTCATTAAGTATGACATGCTCTCTGATTCAGAGTTGTGAGGTGTGCTGCTGGGCTAACTTTGGTGTCTGTCTCTCTATCTACTTCTCCATGAAAATAACTGCTGAGTGTTTACTTACATTAAGAATCATGGCTCTCACCTTGTCATGTCTCTGATTACAATTCTGGTTATTGCACTTGTTGTTCTAAATTCTCTCAACTATGACCTGTATTTGAGAAACCTGATACAGAGCTCAGTTGTCCTCTTTGGAAATGTGTGTTTGCAAAGTGAAGAAGTTAGGGAAAGAATGAATCCAAATAAGGAAAACACAAAAGAACAGCATGTCCATTTCAAGGTGGAAAACAGAGTCTTCAACTGGGAATTAGCTAGCATCTCCGCACCACACCTAAACATTATTAGTTTTTGCTTAGCTATATGGAAGATGCAGTATGGTGCAAAAAGTAGCAGCTGTCCAACAGAAGGTAAAGAAAACAGACGCATAACAAACAACAGCTATCAAGGAACCAAGCCGAAGAGATACTGTATAAATACAAACTGATTATTAACAGACAACCAAATAGAAAAAGTGCCTTTAAGGTCCCACTCATGGAAACAGAAGAGCTATCTCAAAAAAACAGACATCTTCAGAGAGGCTGGAAAATTGTCGATCAATAAAAGCAAATGTCCCCAAAAACAGAAAACAGATCATGACAAAGAGAATTAAAATGTCTAGCTCGATTATGAAAATTATGAAAAGCAAAGCAAAGCTGTGAACTCTTTTTCTAGCACTGCAAAGCAACAAAGCAGAAGAGCAAAAGTGTGATTTTATTTAGAAGCAAATTAAGCCACAAACACAAAAATCTTTGCTCCAAAATCAAAAGACCTGCAAGTGTTATACATACCTTATGGTTTACACTATATCCTAAACAGTGAAACATTTACTGAATCTTCCAAAATCCAGTCCAGCTGTCTTTATTAAATGTTGTTATATTATTTGAAAACAATGTAAGCTATAAACATGCAGTAATGCATAAATAGTTTTAATGAGTGTATGTTAAACCTGACACTCTCATGTACAATAGTATATGACTAATGTTTTGCCTGAACAAAACTTAATTTTGAATGATTTCATGCTTTACCATTATCTGGAAACAAGTTAGTTTAGGTACTGCAAAAATGTAACTATCACTCATTTACTCTTATTTAACAATAGCTTATCAAATGCTTCTTCTAGTAGTAATCACACAACAAACATCAGTAGATAGGTTATTCATCTCTGTGCAGTGTGGGATACTGACATGATGATAAAATTGCTTGTTAGTATGAAAGATTCACAGGTCTTATACTAAATAAGTAACTTCAGGAGAAATGTCTCAGTTAAGCCACCACATACCACTTCAAAGTAAAGTTTTGTTAGCAGGTCATATTGCAGAAATGAATAAACACTTTACCAGTACCAATGTTTTGTAAGTGTTATGAAGACCCAAAGAAGTGTTTGTTAAGGTCTTGCTACATAAAAGTAAATAAGCAATAGAAACATTTTTGCAGTACCTAAAGTCTTACCCATTATCTTAGTTCTGTCATGATCTAATCATCTGCTAAATGTACATATTCACCATCTTCCACCCACAAACCAATTACAGTACAAAGTAATGATATAACTCACATCTAATTCCTGAAGTAGAAAAACAACAGTGAATAATGACAATTTTTTTCTAGCAAACACCCTATTTCGATGCCCAAAGAAATACTGGAACAAATAGAAAAACAGTATTAAATTGAAGTAAAACCAGAGTGTAGATTGGTGTTGCATTTTCCTGCTGTCTGTTCAGAGATGTGGATATTTTAATTTGGAGGCAAACAAGAGTCTTGTCACAGCTATATCAAAACACACACTTTTTGGTAAGGGTTAAAAGAAAGGCTAAAGAGATCCAACAATAGAAAATAAGTGATTGAAAACACTATTCAATTGGCAGCATTGCAGAAAAGAAAACAACAAAAAACATCAGCATTAGTTTACCAAAGTAAGGCTCTGAAGCATATGAATAATGTGTACAATTCAGTGCCTATTAGCTAGCATAGATTAAATAAATGATGTGGAGGGAGCTGTGTAACTTGAAATTTTAAAATCCTCAAATTATATATTGAGTAGGAGGAGAGGTTCACAGGAGGATTTACATATCAAAGCACAAATTACCTTTTCCCCAAAATTTTGTTATGATCATGGCAAAGAAACATATGTCCATTGAAAACTGATCAAGAATTACAGCTCAAAGGAGGAGAGGCAGAAACTAGGTCATAAGGAAGGATAAAGGTCCATTAGTCCGAACATCAACAGATCCAAGAAACCAAAACATAAAAGTAAACACAGTCAGAGAAAACAAGGCAGAGGTGCTAAAACTAAATCTTTCAGCTGGCCTCTATGCAAGAAAGACAGAATAAGAGAGCTGGGATTTTTGTTTTGGTTTTTTTTTTCAATCCAATGACATGATACTGGGAGATATGTATTGCTTTATTAAATAACAGCAACATGATGACACAATTTGTATGCCAGCGAGATGAACATAGCCATTAAAAGACAATAGTAAAAGAGTAGTGCTCTTAGACAAAGTTGTATCAAGATGACATCAACAAAAACAAATGGTAATTACAAATAAAAACTAAATAACCAGAACTAAAGACATTAAAAAAATATAGGTTTTCCAAATACTCAATGATCAATCATGACAATCATAAGTACGTTTTGATCATCACTGGCATTTATGGAACATTGTGCCCATGATTTCATATGCAAGACCAATGTTTCCCAACCTCAGTCCTGGGGACCCACTGTGGCTGCAGGTTTTTGTTCCAACCAGCTTCTGTTTTTAATTGGAATCCTGGGTTGATTAAGTGATGTGTTATTTCCCAAGTTCTGTGTTTTGGTAACAATATAGAAATTAGAAAACTAAGTTTGGTAAAAAAAAAATATATATATATATATATACAGTACAGGCCAAAAGTTTGGACACACCTCCTCATTCAATGTGTTTTCTTTATTTTCATGACCATTTACAGCACTCCATCACTCTCCTTCTTGATCAAATAGCCCTTACGCAGCCTGGAGGTGTGTTTGGGGTCATTGTCCTGTTGAAAAATAAATAATCGTCCAACTAACCTGACTTCTGCACAACACAACTGATGGTCCCAACCCCATTGATAAAGCAAGAAATTCCACTAAATAACCCTGATAAGGCACACCTGTGAAGTGAAAACCATTTCAGGTGACTACCTGTTGAAGCTCATCGAGAGAATGCCAAGAGTGTGCAAAGCAGTAATCAGAGCAAAGGGTGGCTATTTTGAAGAAACTAGAATATAAAACGTTTTCAGTTATTTCACCTTTTTTTGTTAAGTACATAACTCCACATGTGTTCATTCATAGTTTTGATGCCTTCAGTGAGAATCTACCAATGTAAATGGTCATGTAAATAAAGAAAACACATTGAATGAGGAGGTGTGTCCAAACTTTTGGCCTGTACTGTGTAGATATATATATATACTGTATATATATATATATATATATATATATATATATATATATATAGTGGACGCTGGCCCAGACACACACAGACGGACATCGTTGTTTCATCCAACACACTGTTTATTTACACTATTATTTACAGTTTTACGTGCACGACACACCCCAGTGCCTCCAGCACCGATTCCCCCAATGTCCAGGCCTCACAGTCTCTGTGCCTCTCTCCTGGCCGCCTCCAGTCCTCTCTTCAGCTCTGTACGCTTCCACCCGACATCCACCAATGACTGGAGATAGGCGGTACCTTAAATAGGAACCCAGATGGGCTCCAGCTGCTTCCCGGCATTCCTCCGTAGCCACGCCCCAGTGTGGCGGAAGTGCTGGCTGTGCACCTGGAATCCATCCGGGTGTCCCCTGTCGTCTTCCCCCCAGCACTTCCTGGTGTGGCGGAAGTGCAGGGCTCCCGAGACATTCAGGCACTGGGGCGCCACCTGGCGGTGGCCACGAGTTCCTACAGGGCTGGGCTTCCAAGCCCTTTACCTGAGGCCCCCAACATAACCAGGGCAGACGCCCCCTCGTGGTCTGGAGGAGGCACAAGCCCTCCTCCGATCCTCCTGGGTACCACAATATATATATATATATATATATATATATATATATATATATATATATATATATATATATATATATATCAAAATATACCAAGCAGTTATATGGGAATGATGTATTTTTTTTCTTTTAAACAATATTTTCATCTTGATTTTCATTCTACTTTTCTATGTGTTCTAATTGTTAATCCATTATTAACTAATTAGTGGGTCTGATGCTAAAGCAGTTGCAGCCTTTGATTCAGTGTTGTTTGCCAGCGTGTCTGCTCTGCTCATTTTTAATTGTCATTAATAAGATACAATGAAGGGGAAAAACTGCACAGAGAAAGGGCAAAATATAATTAAATCAACAAAAGAGATTTAAGCATTTAAATCTTTAGCAAAAGCAGAAATATTTCTAAATGTCTTATAAAGGTAAAAATCATGCTGCTGTGCTTTTCTGAATGTATAATAAAAGAAAAATAATAATAGCTAATTAAATGAGATCAGTGTTATCAGATGTTGTCACTGATTAGGAATCTGGTTGGAACAAAAACCTGCAGCCACAGTGGGTCCCCAGGACCGAGGTTGGGAAACACTGCGCAAGATAATGACAACTATGGTAATAGCATAGCCATTAATATACAGTAGTTTAGCATGTTTTAGTTTTTTTTTTTTTTTGTACAGTCACTATATTAAATCTGGGTATTGTGTATCTAGTATATACTTTTTTTCCAATGCCAGGGAGAGCAGCATGGTCAAGGAAGCAGATGTATTAAATGCAATAGGATGCAAAGAAGAAAAAGAAACTAGAAAATTTCCATTATTAGCAATAATCAACTAACAAATGTGTTTTTTGTTTTTTTATAGATTGCTTAGATTGTTTTATATACAGTAACACACATTTCTATATATTAAACTCCAAGCATGAATAAAACAAGAATTTCCCTAATTGTTTCAACCAACTGGCACTTAATAACCAAATTATAAAGAGTGTGGTGTGGTGACTAAGACACTTTAAACCATAAAATTATCAGTAACATTCAACCATGTAACTCATTTTGAGTCCTCAGCAAGTCACTTCACCTGTCAGTGTTCTCATATATGTCGCCTCACATATGGATGCCAGATAAATATTATTATTTAATATTATTATGCACAAATGTTTTGCTGAAATACCAAAAATATAAGCAGTTAAAGAGAGTCAAGTTAAATAAAGTAAACACAGCATGATGTTAAAAAGCTTGGGCAGGCCAAATTATTAACTTCACAAACACGTTTAACAGCTTGAATGTGCACACTCAGCAAGGCCACCTGTCTAATTTAGATAAACCCTATTGATGTACATATATCAAAATGTAGCAAAGAAAACAAGAAAAAAGATACAAAATAGACACACCAAAACAATGTGCAAATATATGGTCAAAAGAGAACAAATAAAATAGCTAAAAAGTAAGAAAAGGTAAGAAAAATACCACCTTTTTCTAAGAATATCAGAAGAAGTGATGATTTTACCATTCTGCTTCACAGACATATGGGGTGTCTATCCTGTCTTTTGTTCCTCATAATTGCTTAAGTCTTTATCTTCTCTAAATGTTTTGTTTTGTAAATCCACTCATAAAACTCTGCCTTCGGTAAGCACCTAAGTTAAGATCGCAAAAAGAATAATTACAATTTTTCTAAGAAATAATTAAGTTTAATGAGTTATGATTTTCTGATTGCAAATAATTAATATACTGTTTGAACTTCAGTAAATATTTTTTATAGAACAAGAATTGTAATTGTCAAATAAAAAGAAATATCAAAGCTGTTCAGAGTTTTGTATACTGTATAATTTAGATTATTTTATGATGCTGTAATATACTGTCATGACTGCAATAGTTACTTGGTTAGTCATTATGAACATTATATATTAGAAAGCTGACTTACATTTTTGCTCTCTTTAGGCAGTCTGCTTCATCTTAACTATAGTAAGGCAGAATAAGGCTGAGTGGGTGTCCTGTTTGAGGTTTTGTTGATTATTTCACACTCTAGTCTTAAAGACTTTGTGGGTGGGGGTTTGGGAAACATCAATCCTTTTCTTAATCCTATTAGTTGTTCCCTTGATGGTAGGTTGTCTGGGGGTGTTACCTACCTAGGAGGTTTTGGCACAATTTACAGTGTCTATAAATAGTATTCACCCCCTTGAAGGTCTTCACATTTTGTTGTGATATAACATTAAATCACATTGGATTTAATTTGGATTTTTTGACACTGATCAACAGAAAAACTTTCTTTAATGTTAAAATGAAAACAGATCTCTGCAAACTGTTCTAAAATAATAGTAAACATAAAAAGAATCATAATCTCAAACATATTTACTCCCTTCAATTCAGTATTTAGAAAAATCATTCTTGGTATCCATGACAGCCCAGAGTCTGTGTGCACTTGTCTCTATGAGCTTTGCACATCTGCACCCTACAATTAAACTCCATTCTTCTTTGCAGGACTGCTCAAGGTCTGTCAGGTCACATGGTAATTGTGAGTGAACAGTCCTTTTCATGTCTAGCCACAAATTCTCTGATGGATTAAGAAATGGACTCTGGCTCAGTCACTCAGGACATTAACACTGTTGTTTTTAAGCCATTCCTGTGTAACTTTGGCTTTATGCTTGGGTTCTTTTGTCTTGCTGGAAAACAATTTCTTTCTAACAGCACAGGTTTCTTGTGGTTTTTCACCTGCTTTTACCTGCATTCATATTACCATTAATGTTCACAAGTATTCCAGGCTCTGCTGCACAGAAGCATTCCCACAGCATGATGCTGCTACCACCATGCTTCACAGTGGAAATGGTGTGGTTTCCATAATGTGCACAATGTTTAAACTTAGTGTTTAGTCTGATGGCTAAAAAGGTCAACTGTGGTCTCATCACACGATAGAAACTTCTTCCAGCTGATTTCAGCATCTTCCATGTGCCTTCTGCCAAACTCTAGTTGAAATGTACATTTTTTCTTTAAAGCATCTTTCTCTTTGCAACTCTCCCTTGAAGCTGTTACTGGGCAACAGTTGTTGTCTGTATAATATCATCAGTCTTACCCACTGTAGCTTGTAACTCTTTCTGAGGTATCATAGTTCTCTTGGTGGCCTCTCTCTCTAGTCTCCTTCTTGCACACTCACTTATTTTTTGTGGACAGTCTGCTCTAGTATGTGCCATGTTCTTCCCATTTCTTAATGATTGATTTAACTAGACTCCAATGGATATTCAGTGACTTAGATATTAACTTGTCTCCATCCCCTGGCTTGTACACTTCATTCATCCTTTCACTGCATTTCTTGGAGTGTTCTTTTGTCTTCATTGTGTAGGTCAGGCCACAATACCAACTCATAATACCGATGATCCAGATAAGGTGCGTTTAGACTACAATCAATCGAAACCCCTGACTTCCCACAGGTTAACTAATGATGTGGCTTAATTTTTTGTGTTTTAAATTTGTAATTAATTTAGGACACTTTGTAAATCTTTTTGTGTTGGTCAGTGTAAAAAAAAGAAAATTAAATCCACTGTGATTCAATGTGGTAAAACATTAAAATGTGAGAACTTCCAAGGGGCTGAATGGTTTTTATAGGCACTGCAATAAACACACAGATCTCAACTTCATTTCCTGATCAATGAACATAAGCACCACACCCAAGTATTCACCTGGTCATCTGTAAGTTTGAATAACACTAACATATTTAAGGAAAATATTGTTGGAAGGAAGAAAAAAATATTGTGCAGTTGTGGTCAGTTCTACAGTACAAAGGCTTTGTATTTTCAATCCCAAGGAGTAAAATGTTTCAACACTGATTAATTATAGCCTGGGATAAATAACGATAATTACAGAATGCCTTTAAATTGTTGGGCGTCATGATGACATAGTGGTAGCACTGCCATCTGACAGCAAGGAGGGCAGGGTTCATGTCCTGGGTCCTCTCTGCATATTCTCCCACTGTTCAAAAACATTCGTGTTAGGTGAATTGACAATGCTAAATTGACCCTAGTGTGTGTTTGGTGTGTAGATGTGTGTTCGCCATGCGATTGACTGGCTCCCTATCCAGGGTTTGTTCCTGCCCTGTGCTAGTTGCAATAGGCTCCAGGACCCTGATCTGGATTAAACAGGTTAGAAAATGACATGGTATTAAATGGTTAAATCCATGGTGGAAAGCATCAGGCAAGATAGGGTGCAAACCTTTGTAGTTTTAAAATTAAACATTGTATTTTCTAAGCCAGACTTTGTAACGTATCGGGCAATACACATCTGAATAAGAACATTCACAGCCACAGAAAGCTTAGATTATGTGTTTGCCTCATTCAAAAACCTAATAAAGGGATACATATTTGTATATATTATGTACTTGGACTTAGTGCAATATATCATTTACGTCGCTTTTTTTTTTCATAATAAATGTAATCTAAACAGGACAGGTCTGTGAATGTTTCACTGTCTCTACTGCTACTCAAGCTATGCAGTAAATACATGTTAATAATGCTTAATTAACCATAAATACTTAATAATCATCTGCCTAACTACAGTGTAAGTACATTATAAGATATAAAAATATAAAATGTTGCTGACTTTTCAAATTAAAGAGCCTGTCTAAAAACATTGCTCGCTTGAATATCGTTTAATGTGAAAACCTTGTTATATCTAGAGGCAAGAGTCTTTTCAAGTTATTAAATCCTATGTGTCAAGAAGAAGTATGCAAAAGAATATGCACCACCTTTACAGCTCACTGCACGGTACAAAGCAGAATTTAAATTGTTCTTTAAGCAAACAATTCCCCTCATCAAGTAAATATCCAGTATCAATCAATTAAGCTGCGTTTTCCAGTAATGTGGAAAAACAAAGTTGAATTGGGGTTTCACTTTTTAAAAAAATAAATCTGAATGCTATCACTTTTATTGCTAAATATACTAGTAATAATAGTAATTATTAATAATGAGAGTACAGGTAATAGTAATTAAAACTTTTATTACTGAACATACTTTACAAAAACTACTGAATTTAAACTGAAAGCAGCCTAATATACCTATTTAAAAGTGTATAGTATTTTGTCTGAAAAAAGAACAAAAAAATAGATTAAAATCAGCAAAAGAGATATAGTAGTGTTACTACACACCAATAAAAGTGCTTTTTTATCCCTTATTTTGATTGCTATTTTAACAATTCACATTAGTAAAAATCTTATGATTGACATGTTACTCTTGAATATTTCTCTTTTCTGTCAACATGACATTATTTTGAGATAATTACAATATAAGGTATAAGTTAAACAACAAAGTGCACAAAAGTCCCCATTTCACATTTTCTTACAAGTAAGTATATGCACACTGGTTAGTTTACCATAGCTTAAACATACTTCTTATTAAGGTTTGGTTTATATTTGCATATTTCCCACAATTCTCTCTATTAGTATTTTTACTTGCATCCTGGAATTCAAACTAGTCTTAAAATACATCATTATCCCTATCAATTTATTTAGCCAGTAGTTCAAAAAAGAAGAGATCAAATGGGCATCTTTTCTAATGTGGTCTCAAATTTGACCCACAATATCTTCAAAAAAGTTTTACTTCCTTGCTACCCCTTCACTGTCTTCATTCTACTTTTTCCTTTGCATCTGCTTCAATGTCTCCTGGCTGTCTCTGGCAGCATGATGTCATTGCCTACCTTTCAGCTACTGTAAATGTTATATACTAAACTCTTTGTTAAATACACACAATTGAAAGCAATGCTAGTTTTTTCTTCTAAGCGCTACAGTATAGGTATAGTCTTTTTATTTTATTAATTTAATAGCTACATTCTATCTAAATAAAACACTCAAATTAAATATTACAAGTCTTATTTTAGAAACTAAAAAAAAACAAACAAAAAAAATCTCCAGTTTTGAATCTCCATTACTCTATGTCATTCATGGGATTGTTTTTTTTTTCATTATATGCCTAAGGACTTCTTCCTAAATTGGGCAAAGCATGTACCAGCATTGGCTTGCTGTTATATATTCACATTATTTATGCGCGTGTAGTTTGGAAATTATGCCTACATATATTTCTGCTTGACATGTGGTGAATACATTGAAACATACACTCACCTAAAGGATTATTAGGAACACCTGTTTATCTTCTCATTAATGCAATTATCTAATCAACCAATCACATGGCAGTTGCTTCAATGCATTTACGGGTGTGGTCCTGGTCAAGACAATCTCCTGAACTCCAAACTGAATGTCAGAATGGGAAAGAAAGGTGATTTAAGCAATTTTGAGTGTGGCATGGTTGTTGGTGCCAGACAGGCCGTTCTGAGTATTTCACAATCTGCTCAGTTACTGGGATTTTCATGCACAACCATTTCTAGGGTTTACAAAGAATGGTTTGAAAAGGGAAAAACATCCAGTATGCGGCAGTCCTGTGGGCGAAAATGCCTTGTTGATGCTAAAGGTCAGAGGAGAATGGGCCGACTGATTCAAGCTGATAGAAGAGCAAATTTGACTGAAATTACCACTCGTTACAACCGAGGTATGCAGCAAAGCATTTATGAAGGCACAACACGCACAACCTTGAGGCGGATGGGCTACAACAGCAGAAGACCCCACCGGGTACCACTCATCTCCACTACAAATAGGAAAAAGAGGCTACAATTTGCACAAGCTCACCAAAATTGGACAGTTGAAGACTGGAAAAATGTTGCCATGGTCTGCTGAGTCTCGATTTCTGTTGAGACATTCAAATGGTAGAGTCAGAATTTGGCGTAAACAGAATGAGAACATGGATCCATTATGCCTTGTTACCACTGTGCAGGCTGGTGGTGGTGGTGTAATGGTGTGGGGGATGTTTTCTTGGCACACTTTAGGCCCCTTAGTGCCAATTGGGCAACGTTTAAATGGCTACCTGAGCATTGTTTCTGACCATGTCCATCCCTTCACAACCACCATGTAACCATCCTCTGATGGCTACTTCCAGCAGGATAATGCACCATGTCACAAAGCTTGAATCTTTTCAAATTGGTTTCTTGAACATGACAATGAGTTCACTGTACTAAAATGGTCCCCACAGTCACCAGATCTCAACCCAATAGAGCATCTTTGGGATGTGGTGGAACGGGAGCTTCATGCCCTGGGTGTGCCTCCCACAAATCTCCATCAACTGCAAGATGCTATCCTATCAATATGGGCCAACATTTCTAAAGAATGCTTTCAGCACCTTGTTGAATCAATGCCACGTAGAATTAAGGCAGTTCTGAAGGCGAGAGGGGGTCAAACACCGTATTAGTATGGTGTTCCTAATAATCCTTTAGGTGAGTGTATAATTACATTACAGATTTCTTTCTGTGATTAAAATGTTAAAGAGTGTTTTGTTTTTCAGAGTCAGATCTGGAAGATGCGTCAGTATATAACTACATACAGTAACACAAACATTTTCATAGCAATCAACCCACAAAAACATACATACAATGACCAAGCTAAAAACTGAATCTGGCCCCATATCAAATTGTTACTTATAAAATTAATCGATATTTAACATTGTTTTTGTATTCAGTTCACTATCTTTGCTATTTTTTTTTAATCTCTAAAAGAGTAAAAGTTTACATGCAGGCAATGCCACTGGTTGCAAGGAAGTCATATACTCATGAAATAACACAATTTAAAACATTTTTAAGGGCAGAAATAAGTTTCTGTAGTGTAATAAAATAAGTCAATCTCTACAAAAGAACTAACCAGCAATGAGGCAAGAGTTGGCAAGGAGTATTTGAATTTCTCCAGCAATGTGTGACATCCTTATGGGTTCTGCTGTATATTTTGGTACCACAATGTAATACTTTTGGTTTTACTTTTATGCTGTTCTTATGCTGTTTATTTGAATAAGTGAGTTTGATAGTGTGAAATAGTACTAATGGTAACCTTTTTAAATCTTTAAATAAAAAATGTAGGCAAATTATGCTGGCTCATGGAAGTCCTAAATTTATGAGACCGCTATCACTACAGCTTTTTTTTTTTATCTTTTATTGAATTAAAATAAAACATGTAACATTCCATACAATCAAGTCAAAACTTAACAAAACTAAATCCAAATCAACCCCCACCCATGAGAAAAGCCCACAGCCAGAGTAAAACAATTGAGAGTAGTAAAGAGAGAAAGGAGTCATTTCCCACAATATAAATTCTTATTCTAAAATATTATTGGTAAGTCCTGGCAGGTTTTTAAAAAGTTTTGAACAGATCCTCTAAGTGAGATTTTTTTTCCACTTTCAAATAGTATATAACACCAATTACCCAGTGACTTAAAAGAGTTGGGTTAGGATTCTTCCATTTCAGCAAGATACAGTCTACATGTTACTAGTGAAGTAAAGGCAATTACAATTTGTTTGTCCTTCTCCACTTTAAGCCCATCTGGGAGTACACCGAACACTGTGTAATGGGTTAGGAGGGATTGTGACACCAAGGCTGTCTGATAGGCATTTAAAATGTTTTGTCCAGAAAGATGTTAATTTGGCACACGCCCAAATCATGCGGCCTAGTGAAGTAGGAGCTCGATTACAAAATTCGCAGGTCGGATTTTGCCCTGGAAACATTTTGGACAATTTTATACAAGATAGATTTTGAGTTGAATAATTGAATGCTTTGCACATATGGAGCTAGAGTGAATACTATGTGTGGCAGCCTTCCACTCTGTTTCTGAAATGTTGAGTAAGAGATCATTGTCCAACTGTACTCTTGGATTTTAAAATTAAGGGACTTTAAAATATTTGTATATATTATAGAAATGCCCAAGGCTGATCAATATCTGTTCTGGAATAGGAGTAGGTGGGAGGTGAGAAAAATTGGGCAGATTTCATTTAGCAGTTTCTAATTTGGAGATAGAGGAAAAATTGTGTTGATAGGAGACTAAATTTAGAGTGTAATTGTTCATAGGATGCAAATACATTATTTATATACAAATCTTTAAATGATTTTATCCCATACGTTTTCCACACATTAAAAACTGTGTAAGGTTTCAGAGTGTGGAAAAAGGTGGTTATCATGTAGAGGTGCCACAGATAAAGTATTCTCTAACTTAAAGTACTTCTGAGTGAATGAAGGACAATTGGGTTGTTAGTATATTGACGATACCTTGTATTTACTGGTGTACAAAGCAGGTAATAAAAAGAAGTACTGTAGGATTTCATTTCAATTGTAGACCAAGCTGGTGTGAGTTCATCTGCTCAATGTCCAGGTTTTTATAGCTTATATGTTTATTGCCCAGTAATAAAACTGTAAATTAGGTAGAGCTATGTCGCCTTCTGATTTAGGTTGTTGTAGGGTCATTTTATGAATGCGTGGGTTTTTCAAATTCCAGCTAAATGAGTTTATGAATGAATCTAATTTATTAAAAAAAGATTTGTTATTGTATATGGGGATGTTGTGAAATAGGAACAGAAGCTTAGGGAGGATGTTTATCTTGGCAGTGTTAATTCTCCCTGCTAAAGTAAGATGGATGGTAGACCATCTATGCACATCTTCTTTAGTTTTTTGTCAATATGAACAGCAACATTTTGTTGAAAAAGAGCTTTATATTTACAGTACTTATGATGTTGACTCCTAGGTATTTAAATTGATCTGCAATCCTAAAAGGGAAGGAGTCCAATATAGTGTTTCTTGCTAGAGAATTTACTGGAAAAAGCACACTCTTTTTTTCAAATTTATTTTGAGTGCAGATATCTTTTCAAATTCTGCTAGTACATTTAGGGCTATAGGCACAGACTTTTGTGGGTCTGATATATATAGTACCATAGCATCTACATATAATGATATTTTCTGTTCAAGTCCTTCTCTGAAAATCCCCTTTATCTTTGATGCATTTCAAAAGTGAACAACCAATGGCTCAATGGCGATAGCAAAGGGCATCTTTGTCTAATACCGCGTTCTAGTTTGAAGTAGTCTGAAATAATGTTAATACAGGCTGAAGCTTCTGGACTGGTATACAGTAGTTTGATCCATGCACATATGTTCTGGCTGGCCAAACCGAAATTTATGCAAAGTGGTAAACAGGTAATCTCATTTAACCATATCAGGTGCTTTTTCTGCATCCAAAGATAATATGATCTCTGAAGTGTTTCACTTTATGGATGAAAATATTACATTAAACATGCGTAGAAAATTGGAAGCCAAATCTTGTCCACCTTTAATAAATCTGGTTTAAACTTGTGATATTACTGAGCACTTTCTCAATCTTTCTAGCTAGGGCTTTAGAGAGTATCTTAACATCATTACTCAGAAGTGAGATTGCTCTGTACGATGCACATTGTAATAAGCCCTTATTTTTCTTAGGAATAATGGTAATTAATGCTTGATGAAAAGTTTGAGGTAGAGTGTTCTTGTCTCTGGCTTCTATAAATGTTGCTAATAAAAGGGGAACTAACTTAACTGAAAATTTTTTATAAAATTTATCAGGGTAGCCATCTGGATCTGCTGCTTTCCCAATGTGAAGCAAGTTTATAGCGTCTAGTATTTCTGATAATGTCAGAGGTTTACCCAATTTCTCTGCACTTAGAGTATCTAGCTGTGGTATCTGTAATATATAAAAAATGCATATACTGTGTTCTTTAAACTGAGTACAAAATAAGGACTTACAGTAGTCTCTAAATGTGTGCATTATATTTTCCTGGCCAATGATTCTATCTCTGTCTGTTTTGCTGATTACTGATATTGCATTCCTGCTTATAGGTTTCTTGCGGTAAGATCTTGTTAGCCTTCTCTCCGTGTTCATAATAATGATGTCACTATTTAAAATGAGTTGCTCTGTTCCTGTTGTTGTCAAGAGGTTGAGCTCTGCTTGCAAAGTCTATCTTTTCCTAAAAAGTGCCTCATTTGGAGACCTGGCATGTTCTTGATCTATTCTAGTAATTCCACTGATTAACTCTGAAGCTTTCTTGGTTTCTGATTTATTTTTGTGGGAAAGATATGAAATAATCTGCCCTCTTAAAAATGCCTTCAGAGTTTCTCAGAGTATTCCTGTGGAAACCTCAGAGGATGCATTTGTCTTAAATAAAATCAATTTTCTTGGATATCAATTCTTCACATTTCTTGTCAGCTACAAGATACGTATGTGGGACATTGTGATATGAGGGACATGGTCTGAGATAACAATAGAAAGATTTAATTTAATTTGCAAGATTTAATCATGGGCAAGAGATTGTTATCTATAAAGAAATAATCAGTTCTTGAGTAATTCTTGAGTAACAATGATAAACCGCTAAGAAGAAGGAATATGCTCTTTATTATAGATTTAGTAATCTCCATGGGTCTGATAAGTTTTGATCAATTAAAAACTGTGATTATTTTTGCAGTGTTAGATGTTGTCACCCCTTTAGCTGTAGAAACACAATTAAAGTCTGTGAGTGTTGAAGTTAGGAATGCATGCAAATACGTTCTGGATGAAGTCTCTATCATCCACATTGGGTGTGTAGATATTTATCAAAATTACTTTGCTTCTGATCTTTTGTTGTCATTTTATTATCTTAAGTTAAGGTTGTACATTATTGCATATGATAGCTTTATCCTTAATTTCTAATATTGCACGGAGTCTATGTCTATATGTCTATGAAGCCTATTGTTGTGTTGGCATTTACAATTGTGGGGATGAAAAGGATACATAGCTTGCTCTCTTTCTCTCTTCCCCCAAACCCCCTGTCCCCCATTTTGTTTCCCCAATTGAGGCTAGATCACATTTCATGAAGTCCCAGTCCTCTGACATGATTAGACAGCACATGTCCAGAACAAAATTATAATTGTAACTAAAATGTTAAAGTAGCAGGAAAGGAAAAAAAGATTTCTAATAAAATGTACCAAATATAATTACTACAAAAGTCTCAATTGAAAATAGGCCAAATTGCTGGTAGAATCTTCTTTGCCTTGCCAAGACATGATGTGATTCACAATCATATTTCAAAAAGTGTTGGTATCCGTTTTTTTGGCTGCTTTTCTGCTTCATCCAGAGAACTAAAAATGTAAGACTTGCCTTGATTATCCACTCTCAATTTAGCAGGATTTAAGAGGCTGTATTTGATTTCAGGTTTGTGTAAACGCTGTTTAATGCTGTAAAGTGTAGTGTGTTTAGCAGCTGTTGAAGGTGAAAAATCAGGGAAAATGCAAGTATGATTATTTTCAAATATAATCTGTTGTTTTAGTCTGAGAAGTGACGTTAGATTAGCCTTTGATTGCAATTCATTGAAGCATACAATGAAGCTTCTAGGTTTTGAGGAGTTCGATCTACATATGTGGTAAGCTGCTGATATCCCATTTCTAATTTGAAGTCCTCTCCAATTATTTGAGAGAATAATTCACCAATGAATTTCACTGGGTTTGGGCATACACGGTTTTCAGGGAAACCATCAATTCTGATATTTCTTCTATATGCATCTTCCAGCACTGCTAAACTGTCTCCAGGCACGTTGCATTCAGATTTAGTAGCCATTGCTTTTTCGTTAGCAACAGAAGCCATTTTTTTTGTCTATTTCAATATGTTTCGTGAACGCTTGCTTAATGTCTTCAAGCTGAGCATCAAATGCTCTAAATTTATTTCAGACTTACTCGCATTTTCCTCTATTTTTTCTAGTATAGCCTTAAAGGTTGCCTCAAAGTGATTACTTAAACATTTTCCATTTCTTTAATATCCTGAAACAGCTTCTCATTTCTCATGTTTATGTTCTTTAAATCTTTCCTTATATCCTTTGTGATCTTCTTTACATTACACTTTATCTCATTTATGTTCTCCTTGAGTGTGGTAGTATTGCGGTAGTTATGGCGGTAATCATTGAGGCGATCGTTACCTTCAACTGCTTGTTTCAATATTTTCCGAGCTCCACAGTTGGAGTAGAAAGCCCAGTCAGAGTTGGTGGCGCTGGCTCGCGGTGGGTAGTTGGCAGCGTAGAAAATAAGGCCATTTTCAGTTTCAACTAACCTTCTCCTGGCCTGACTCACTTGCACTTTCACTCCCACTTTCGCTCACAGCTGGAGGCAATGCAGCGACATCAAGTCCCGGGAGATCCATTCTTTCGTTTATCTGTTCCAGGTCACTCTGCTAGGCCGTATCTTGAACTAGAAGTTGAAAGCCTGTTTAGACTTAGATGAAGCTTTAGTTGTCTTTTAAGTTTCTTTCTGAGCCTTTTTTCTGCCGTTCATTCTTATATATACTTGCATATGCTGTAATGAAGCCCCTCGGGTTGAGTAAATACAGGATACCACTTTTTTTAAAAAAAAAAAAAAAAAGGAAAAATAGAACCGCTGTTAACTGAGTTCTGTCTCAGATATACATCTTTCAAAACGGTCTTAATAGGCTTTAAAAAGATTATAGTTGCATGGATTTAAAATGATCCTTAGTGTTTTTATCTGTTTATAAGCAGCATAGTTTTGTTTAAGTTATTCAGTCTAGTTTTAAATAAAAGGTATTTGTTTGCTTTGAATACTCATTGCATTTTTCTATAGTGAAGCCCTATTTTACTACTTAATAAACTAATTATATTTAATAGGCTTTATTTATTAATATTATTTTAACATTTATTACATGTCACTGTTGTGCTTAGCTTTACTCTGAGATTTCTTTAAAGTTTATTGCTCAATTACCAAAGAACTGAAAAATAATATTATACAACAGCAAACCAACAGATGAAATGAACACCAAGGGGAGCATATTAGACTGCAAATTTTCAATATATATATCTATTATTCAAGTCTGTGGTTTCTTGTTTAAAAGAATTGAAGATGTGTTTTAATTGTTAGCATGGAACATGTATTGAGTTTCTGAGAGGTGTCTCTTTGCACTTACTATCAAAAAATGTTTAACACTGAGACATTGAATCATGAGGGAAACTGACATGGTGGAACTATTTATACATTCATTAAATTTTCCAGGAAGGCTGACAATATTAAAGTAAAAACAAGTGGTGCCTATCCCAATGCAACAACCAATAAATCAAGAAAAATTACAGTTTTGCTTCATAGTGCAGGAAATCCCTAGAACTCAGCTCTTAAGCTACTTCAACATCCAAATGAAGGTCAGGAGATTTGAAGAGAGGCTCTTTTTTGTGCATATGTGACTCTGTTTTAGTTGGAATGCAGATTATAAGCATGGAAAACAAACATATCAAAATTCCAATTCAGATTGATATTTTTCTGTACTGAATGGTGAGCAAAGCATGTAATTATGCAATTAGTGTCACTGCTCAAGGACATTGGCAGGCTATGTGACTGTATCATACCTTCTATTCACTGCTAGTCTGGAAAGTGTGAGTTACTGCAGAATATTAATAAAAGCTTTAACATATGCTTAATTGTTTCATATAAAATAGGCCTTTTCTGTAATTTTTGATTTCAAAACACAATTTAAGCGTTAAGATTGAATGTAAACCGAATTGTACCATACCACATTGTTCTTCATTTTTTGTACCACATGCAGTATGTTATTCAGTATAACATAACATTGAATGAAATAGTGAACAATAATTAACATAGTATTTGTGAGACCTTTAGCTAAAATTCTGATGAATTATTTTTTTACATTCTAAAAGACACTCTGGTGCTGACAACATGTAATGAAAAATAAATAGACTGTAACACAAAGTTCAAAACCAGGTTACCTGCAGTTACCTACACTGCCCTAGGGAGACCACCTGCTTACATTTGATCTTTAAAGCCTATTCCTACATACAGCTTCAATATTCCTCAATGTGTTATTTTCTCTGGGTTATTTCTTTACTCAGCTCTTGAATATAATGGTGCCATAGACTCAAATACCATTTACTGTATATCAGGAATTGTTAACCTTGGGGAGACAACCTAAGTTTTAATATAGAAACTAGTTATAAAATTTGGGCAATTGCTAAAAAAACAAACAAAAAAAAAACAAACGGTGTGGCAAGCCTGCTGAAAACCGTACTCTCTTTATGCTGGGTGGAAAGGTAAGACAAACCTGCTTTTATGATAAATGCACATCAGAATTCACTTTCTGCAATTTCCACCTTTCTTTCCATGACTGGTATAAAAAAAAGAATAGAAATTTGTGCCACTGAGTTACCCGCATTATTATAGCAAAAGAGAGCGTGAACAAAGAGAACAAAACATGGTGTTATATTGCTAAAAGACTCTAACAGTACCGTGAGAAAAATGAGCTGTTAAATAATAGCCCTATGTCAAATTTGCTTCACTCACTTAATCCCGTGTGGTCAGTGTGAGCTCCTGCATACTTTGTCTAATAGGTACAAAGCACAACATCACAAACAAAACTATACATAATAAATAAGGCACAAATTAAACATGGTCAAATAAGGCAAAAATGTGAAAGCACAGTTAAAAAGGTAAACAAAAAGCTAACAAGTCATAAAATTTGGATAAAAAGATGGAGTAAGACAAATCCAAATCAACCAGAACAGCTGTCACAATTTACTTGTTTCCAGGCTTCTAATTACAGTATATGTAGAAAAATATCCACATAACCAATGTTTCATAGCAATGCCCAGAGACATCTCTAAAATTGCAGCCATCTTCTATCCTAAACTTTGATGGAAGGTCACCAGTCAGAGAAAGCAATATGAAAAACAAATAACATGTTCATTGTACAATGCAAAAATCCATATATAAATATGTAAAAGTGTCACATTCATAGCATGCAAAGTTTACCTCCTGCCCTGCTGAGTGATCCATGCTGAATTTTCATTTGTCTTAAAAAATGCCTAAAGCTCAAAGTCTTAGCCCATATTTCTGTTGCCCTAAGTGTAGTAAGAAATATGGATGGAGAACAACAGCAAATGCTCCACAACAATCAAAACAAAAGAAAGACACCAAATAAAAGCCTCAAATAAAAAAAAACAGAACACAAACAGAGGGAAACCTCTGTAAAGCATGCCCAAAATCTCGAAGGTTCTGACAATAATATTCTGTATATATAAAGTAATTCTCCATTTCCAATTATCCTAAAGTCTCACCAAATTTTACATCACAATCTTAGAATGCACAATTTTTTTATTCAGTATATAATAATGAATTAATTCATAACTACACCGGACAATGAAGATTTTGCTTCCCGAACACTTTTTGGGTGTAGCCTGTGGAATTTGGCCTTCTGTTTACAAATATCATCTTTAAACTTTAATATTACATACTTCTCTGTGGTGGTCTAATAGTATTGGCACTTCTACTAGGAATGCAGCTCGGATTTACCAAGTACTGTTATTTCAGTTGCCAATGGGATGGACGTACTAAAGAAACATATTACATTATAAAACTGACCACCTCCAGGACAGAAAAGTGTTGACCAAGCAAAAATATTTTTTGCCTCCTCTTCATATAAAATGAAATGAAACGAAAATGAAAGCAATGAACAAGGAACGTGAAGGACATTTGATATTGATAGTTCCACAAATAACTGATGCTAAGATTAAGTATAGCTGGTTTTGGTCTGCACATCAGACACATCATCAGTGACAAGTGGTTTGAATATCTTCTCAGATGTAAGGTTTTAAAGGATGTTATTGAGTGTTTTCCTGGTGCCAAACTATGTCCAAGTATATAAAACCATAAAGTGCAACTTTTCGGTAAAGATTCATTTTTGGCATTCACACTTCAATTTTTCTGTTACTCATGGTGCAGTGAGTAATAAACATGGTGAATAGTTTCACCACAACATTGTGACAATGAGAAAGCGGTATCAGGGTAAGTGGAATCCATCAGTGCTGAACGACTGTTGTTGGACACATGAAGCATCAGACGCTGAGTACAAACAAAATTCAGCAGCAGAATATTTTATCTTAATTGAACTGAGCCAATGTTTCAGCATCATTAAGTGACTAAACACACTACATTCAATAAAAGTTAATTTCATGTTTCTCTAAGTTTCCTACATGATACAGTCATTCTGAAATTGCATTTGTGGTCAGTTTAAAGCTGCCTATCATAATCACCAAAGCATTCTGAGGAAGTAAAACCTCTGAAAAAGTTTGTTGTTCAGTGTTATCAATGCTTTAAATATGTCTCAATCATATTATTGTTATACGAGTATTTAGATGTCAGAGGTATTGAACTTACTGTTCCCTTTATCATTTCTTAAATGTTAAAACAGTTAATGTCTTTCAGTTCTTACTATACAATTGATGTTTTTTCGGCAATGTCTGATCTTCACAACACCTGTTGCAGTACATGTGCAGAAGACTGTTTATGTTGGTAAAATCTGTCAAACAAATAGCCTTAGAATTTCAATGCAATTTAACAAGACTCACATTTAACAACTCTTTGAAAGGAGCTGATCACTAGGTACATGTAGAGCGGCTCCCTTGCACTTCTTAGATTCCCAGCCACTGACAATTAAAAAGTAGCAAATAACCACTAACACTCTAAAATGTTCTTCATGCTTGGAAACAAACATTCATAGGGCTAAATGTACCCTGGCATCAATCTGAAATCTAGTGCTTTTCAGTATGTTTTGTAAGGGAAAACATTACAAAAACATTAGAATTACTTTATTTTAATGTGCATGCAATCTGTTCAGTTTTCTTAATATTTTTACACAATAAATATGTGAATTGGATATCTTGCATTATAAGTCTGTCAATACATTTGTAAAAAAAAAAAAAAAAGTTTTGGTTCAGTGCCAATATCCTTCTGTCTGAATGTTAAACAGGCAATGATAATGGACTATAATTATAGTGCTTGAAATGATTGGAAATAAATTGGGACTCCAATTATAGATGCATGAAAGAAGCTCCAGTAAATCTGGACTGGTCCATTAATTCTTAAGGTACTTTGGGCCATCTCACTATTTCAGTGACACATTTAATTTACTACCACTATGAATCATAGTAAGTAGGGCTGCCATTAAAAATCAAGATAAATTTGAAGGACAAGAATTTTTAAAGGTGCTTTAAACTATATGCTTTTAAGAGTCCCTTTACACCAAAAAGAACAATATAAAAATGTTGCATGAACACATCATAGTCCATATATACAACTAAAATGAACCACCATCAGCTATACCATAAAGTATATACCATTTTTGGATCTGAGTTGTATTGAACTTATAGCTTCCAAAGCTACATTTAACCAATTTTGAATAAGGAGCACATAATGTATCTTTTACAATAATAAAGCTCTTTTAAAGGTATAATTATAATATGGAGCTTTGTGTTTTTAATTTTGGAAAACTAATTTTGTTTCTGCTAAAACATCTTCAAACTAACAGGTAGAGTAAGGCAGACAAGACACTTTGCCCACAGTTGCATTCTTCAGATCTACAAGGGCTTCAGGACAGCCAAGAAATACAATAATTCTGAAAAACGTATAAACACTTATATGATGAATGAGTCATACCTTTTTTATTTTTCTGGGAAGATACCAGTTTCATTATTTAGATATTAAATATTTGACTATACTGTCTTAAATAAGTTGCAAATTGTCACTCGTTTTTCCTAAGGGTAAAAAATTGTTCACTCTTGGTTTATATCCACCCCAGATATGAACCCAGAACAGAATGATTGTTCTCATTCTTTGATTCAAAGCTTAATGACTCAAAGCTCTGTTCTTGTAAAAGGCAGCATAGATTGACCTGAAAAAGAAAGGCTTCATTTGAGCTCCCCCCTCACCAATCACTGTGTTATCTACTACCTGCCATACTACCTCATTTAAACATTGCAGTGTCCTCTATGAGAGTTTGTAATCAAGGCCAGTTGTATGTATACTGTCAAGGACAGCAGTTATTCTAGGTCTATAAGAGATCAATAAACAGAACAGAGACAATCCTCAGTTCATCAACTTGAAAACATTCCAAATTTCCAATCTCCCTTAAAAGCCTGTTGATGAAAAGCAAGAATATAAGGATAGCAAAAAAGCAATTCTTGTACAGGCCTTCACCGACATGGAATACAAAAATACTATGTAGCCCCTAAACCTTGTATTCTTTTATCAGTTTCCACAATATATTCATTCAATGTAGATAGTCATAAGCTTCCTTCGAATTCTGAAAAAAATGTAAATAATGGGTTAACAAGCTCTTGAGACCTTTAAACATACAGTATGTGTATAGAGATTTGTCTTTCCAGACATGTTGTCAAAATCATTATTTTGTGCTGTCTTTGTGTGAAGAGGCATATTAACCGAGATCCCAATATATTCTTGCACCCTCAACAACTGTGGACAGAATCCATTTATCGGTGCATTCTTGACACACTAGAGTTATTCAACAACCACAGTTACTTCGACCATAAATGTGGAACTGCATCAAGAGATGTTTCCAGACATGCCTTGTCTGTGGATGGTGTGTCCTTCCTTTTCAAAATGTTCCCTTTTTTGGCAGAATGGTGTAAGAAAAGAACAGCTGTTTCTCAAGAAAGAGCATAATTCAATATTCCTTTATGTTCACATTCATTATATATGTTTATTTTCAAAAAAAAGTTTAAAGTTGATTCTTACTAAAGAAAAAATACTTGAATTTGTCTTTTCTCAACAATAGTGCTGCATGCTGAATATTCAATATCGACAGTAGGACCTCCTGAAGATGGACTTCCCATCCTTTATTTAAGCCTTGAAGGAAATGACCCCACTGCAATATTCAAAGTTTCTGGGCCACTGCCCATTTTGAGACGATCAAATGAATTTACATCTGACTCCTTGGCCATGAACATCTAGATTATCGCCTTCTGAGATGGGTGAAACATGGGCTGAGAGCCTTCTGCAACAGGAAAAACACAGGCTTTGTGAATAGCTCTGATTTTTTTTGGAAGAGTCCATGTTTCTTCAAAAGTAATGGCCTGCATCCGAAGAGAGTCAGCACCATGGTCTTTTTTTCTGTCTTCCCTAGCCTACTGACCATAGTATCAAACTTATCATTAATTACTTTAAGATGAATGGATAAATAAGGCCTCTACTTTATCTATAACTTGTAGATTGGTGCTATGTAACTGCATATTGATTTATTCTGATTTACTAATTTTGGTGTGCCATTTATTCATTCCCAGTCTTATCCATTTTTAATGTATTTTTCTTTTTTTGAAAGGTTTGCTGGGATATCCTGTAAAATACTTTGAGCTACATTCTTTATATGAAAATTTCGTTGTGTTTGTTGTTACTTAAAACTAAACCATCTTGGAACAGTTTGTTATGACAAAGCAGAAGGTACAACAGTTATTTATTTCTAAAGTACAGTAATCCCTCGCTACTTCGCGGTTCACTTTTTACGGATTCACGACTTTGCGGGTTTTTAAATATAGTAGTAGTATTTCCTAGTCTAGGAACAACAAAACAAGTTTGGTGACTAAGTGCGTTGTAACACGGGCTGTGATTGGTACATGGGAGGGAGACGACAAATCACAGCTTCCCGCTTTCTAATCGGGCCCGTGATTGGTGCTTTGACTGATGCCCAGATACCACAGCACCTCCCCTTGTCTCTCTGTCATGGCCATTTCGCTTCAAGCTTTCTCGCCGAGCGGTTTACTTTACACTGTACTGTGTGTGATTTTTTTGTGGTTTCTTTGTGTTGAACTTCGCTTAAATTTTCACCCCCTGCAATGGCTCCCAAACGTGCTCCTTCTTCCAAGGCTGGTGCTGAGCCTAAACGCCAATGAAGAATGATGACAATCGCTGAGAAGGTGAAACTTCTGGATATGTTGAAGGAAGGGAGAACGTTCGCGGCTGTGGCTGCAGACTGGCTAAGGATATGCAAGAGTGGTCACAGGAATGGGATGACGATATGGTTCGATCTGTCCAATTTTGCAACAAGGTCGACGATGTCATGACCGCCTACAAGCTGCTCTTTGACCGGAAAACAAAGCAGCGGCAGCAGCTGCCGATCACAATGTTTTTGCAGCCTCGCAAAAAAGAGCCAGTTACTACTACTACTATGGATACACCTTCGTAAACCGTGGAAGAGGTGCCCCAGGAAATGGCACCGCCGTCTGAAGAGACGTAAAATACAGTCATCGGCTGCGCAGTAAAAGTCATCACCACCTTCATCGTCATCATTTTTACTGCACAGCATATTCATCACCATCATCACGTCATATATAGTGTGGACGCGGCCTGGACACAGACAGGCGGACATGTTGTTCAATACCACCACACGTGTTTATTTACAACTATTTACAATTAAATGTCACAAAGACTCAGTTCATTAGTGCACAAACCCCAACTCTCACTCCTGGCCACTCAAATGCCTTTCTTCGGGCCGCCTCCACTCTCCTCTCTTGCCTCGTCCTCTTCCACCCGACTCTAGCCTTGAATGAAGGGAGATGGCCCCTTTATATATGCTCCCGGATGAGCTCCAGGTGGTTCTGACACTCCCCCGTTGGCCACGCCCCAGCGTGGCGGAAGTGCCGGCTGTTCTCCCGGCAGCTCTCCGGGTGTCCTCCTGTCTTCCCCCCAGCACTTCCAGGTGTGGCGGAAGTGCTGAGGTACCAGGTCCCCAAGGCATTGGGGCGCCTCCTGGCAGTGACCACGGGCCCCTACAGGGTGGGGCTTCCATGCCCTCAACCTGTGGCCCCCAAAGCAACCAGGAAGGCAGCCCCCACATGATCCAGGGTGGGCCTTGACCCTCTTCCGGTCCCTCACGGCGTCCCGGCTGGGTCGTTGCCCCTGGCATCCCTGACAATTGGTATGTGTACTTCGCTATACAGTAACTGTAAACTTATCTACCAATTTCATATTGCTTAACAGTTGTCCCTGTTATTAATAGAGTAAAGGGTGGGTTGTAAACAATATAGGGAGGGTTTAAAAACGTCCAAATACACGTTAAATTATTAAATAAATATGGTGTCCCTACTTCGCAGAAATTCGGTTATTGCGGCTAGCCTTGGAACCTATCTCCTGCGATAAACGAGGGATTACTATAATATATAAAATAATTCTCATGACTTTTCTGTAAATGCCTTCATTACACTACATAGTTGTTTACAATAAAGAAATTGTATGTGCACAATATGCCCTGCAAGGTTAGGCTGCAGTTCCCCACAACCATACATCAATGAAAAGCAGATTCTGAACATGGATGAACAGGTGTTAACTGTAAAGTTAAATTAAAAAGATCCCATCATTTAAAAAAAGATTGTTAATTTTCAAACATTGTTAAGATGGTTGTTGGTAAATGTCTCACCAATAAATTCTCAGCATATGTTCCACAGGTTGGCAGTCATGAAGAGAAAGATCAGATTTACATTTTCTGGGTTTATCTAGGCTAGTTGGTTGCCCTCAAATCTTTTTCCTGCACTCCCCACAGTCCTGGACATCTTTTGGGGTAAGACCATTCTTTTCATATCCAACGTCCTCCACCGTGCCCTTTTTGGTCTCCCACTTGACCACCATTATGGTCCCTTCTTTATCCAGTTCATCTCTGACTTTCATGCCACATGTCCAAGCCAATTCAGTCTGTTTCTCTTCAACACAACGTCAAGTCTTTCTCTTTCTTCTCACTCTGTGACACTCAACGTGTCCACCTGATCACTGCCATCTCTGTTCCTTATAGGTATCCTTTATGTTCTATCTTTATCTACCAAATCTCTCTCCCAAATACTCTTCACCCAGTTTCCATAGATTTTAAACTTCAATAAAGGAGAAAATCCTTTAGAAATCAGCATGGGGGACAACTCCTGATATTTCTTCCATGCACCTCACACCTTCTCTCTCGCTTTCAAAACCAAAACCTTCATTTGTACTCAATAACATTCCTCCTAAATGTCTTTAGACAGGAGCCAGAGCCATTAAATAACAAGCTTCACTCCTAAATAATTTGAATGGGATGAACTTTTTATTGCTCACATAAAGGATCAACAGAAAGGGAAACACAGTGATTAGCAATGTTACATCACTGCTCCAGAATCTTTGATTCAAGTTCAAGGTCACAAACAGTGTGTATGGAATTTGCAAGTTCTGTTTCGTCCTTTGCACGAACTTCCTCCAGGTACCCCACTTCCTTCAACATCCCAAAGACATTCAAGTGAAATTTGTTGGCAAGTCCAAATATTTCCAGAATGACCAAGTTAACTCTACAGTAAACTTGTACATCTTTCAAGGTTGGCTCATTTCTTGCAAATGATGGTGCTGGGGGAAGTTCCAGCAATTCCTGCAAGTGAATTTCGGTGGTCAATGTTTTGTTCATTGGAACCATATTGGTGAGAGAAAATGATGTTGAAAGCCACAGTGCACAATGTAAATGACGTTTACCTAATATGTCACCTTTCTGCATTCTCACACTGCACAATGACTGTCCTTTATATATTTTTTTAAAAAATAACAAGATGTCCTATGCATGTATCTGTAAACAATTGTAACAGCCAACTCATTCTCCCAAACCGGCAGCTACACCACCAAGACCCATGGCCTGGCAAGCTGAGGATGTTAGACCTGACAAGCCGGTCTTCTTTCAAATAAACTTCCCCCAATCAACAATCAAAAATAAGCCAACAAACAAACAGTATGTAAAAAAATAAAGTGAGTATATATTGATAAAGAAAGAAATGAACAAACTCCAAACTATATACAGGTATGTACCATACCTCAACCAAATCCGACATAACATTCAACCCCAAAAGTGTCCGGTGGAAAGTAATAATGAAAAGAAAGAGTGCAACATAAAGTTAATATACAATACCAACCCTCCCTTGACCCCACACTGAACACAAAGGCAATAAGACACACAGAAGGTTGAACCACACATTAAAGTCCAGGGGCCTCATGTATAAACGGTGCATACACAACAAAATGTTGCGTACACCCGTTTCCACGATCACATCCCAATGTATAAAAACTAAACTTGCCGTAAAGCCATGCACATTTTCACACCAGCTAAAACCTTGACGTATGCAAGTTCTCTGTTCAGTTTTGCAAACTGGTGGCACCCAGCCGCAGCCAGTGCTTTTGTTCCAGTGTAGTTTTCCTTTCTTTTTTAGATGCACATCCCTGATGGCTTTATCAAATACACTGAAATTAATATTGTTTATTGGTTTGATGCATCTGATTGTAATTAACCCATAACAGTATAATGGTCCACGGAATGGCCAAACTATTCCAAATACCATAACTGCTTTATCATTGTTACTCTCAAGTATTTATCCTACTGTATCTGAATGTGGAATCACAGCTCTCAAGCAACTGATCAGAAAGAGAATTATCGGTATACATCATCAAGCACATGCTTCTTCAGCCATGCGCTATTTGAACTGCAGCCATATGGCAAACACTTCAAAGCCATTCCTGTAGGGACCTCGCAGTTTAGAAACAGTTTCATCCCAGGAGCTCTAAACGCACTCAATTAGTCCATCAAGTGCTCCTTATAGAACTTTTTGTACCTATAAGTACAATTATCTCACTGTAAACTTGCGATACAGTTATAATATTGCACAACCTGAGCCACTTTATAAAGTGTGTATATACTGTACATATGATGATATTTTTAAGATGAAATGCAGCAAATTTGTTTTACATTATACAGATAAAATTTGAAAATGATTTAAATAATCTATATTGTTAATAAATAAACATGTGAGGACACAGTGTTGCAGCACTAGCGACGATCTGGCGCCCTGTTCAGGGATTGTTCCTGCCTTGTACTGTATTCTTGCTGGCACTGGCGCGACACTGGATGGATAGATGGATAGAATAATTAAACATGTACTATGAAGATATTTCAATGTTCCTTAAAAGTTTTGAAGAATCTGCGTTCTAAGCCTACAGATGGCTTGGCATCTATTGCAGAGCTGATTGTGTGGCGGTTGGGTACTTAGAGAAAGAAAAGGAAGGACAGGAATTGGGATTAGTATGTTTGAAAGAGAAAGTACTGCTGCAATGAATTTTTTCATCGAAGGTTGTGCACGGCGCAGCAAGCATCTTGTGTGAGGCAGGAGCAATCTCTGGACGGGACACCAGCTCATCACTATCGCTGTGCCACCGTATTCCCATGTTTAATAACATGCTTTAAATCTTATCATCATAAAAATGATATCAAGTATACATCTCAGTATTTAATTTATTTAGAAAGCTGTAATATCATGAATGTAATGGAAATTGTGTCCTGTCGGAGGAAGAGAAAGCTCATTTAAGAAGCATGTAGTGATTCACACATATAGAAGAACACATACAATACCACCATTATCATGCTACTTTAGTTACGATGGTATTTGAGAAACTGGTAAATTAAATGATTTTAAGATGAAGTTTATGATGTTCTACTTTAATGACAAAATAAACTACATGATTAAAGATAGATAGATAGATAGATAGATAGATAGATAGATAGATAGATAGATAGATAGATAGATAGATAGATAGATACTTTATTAATCCCAAGGGGAAATTCACATAATCCAGCAGCAGTATACTGATACAAAAAAAAAATGTTAAAGAGTAATAAAAATGCATGTAAAAGCAGACAATAACTTTGAATAATGTTAGCATTTACTCCTCCAGGTGGAACTTAAGAGTCGCATAGTGTGGGGGAGGAACGCAAAAAAGTGTAAATTTCAAGATTAAAGTTGACATTTCGAGCTTTTTTTTCTCTGTACCCTAATAAGCTTCCATATGACTCTCAGATAGTGGGCTACGACTTGCCTTTTCATGACTTTGATATTTGACAACTTCTTTTTTATTTTGGGCACTGTGCAACTTTGTGAACTTGAAATTTTGAGTTTCTCTGACACTCTATGTCACTCGATCAATTTCCTTTTGTTGTTTATACCACTGTTTAAACCAACAAATATTCCTTTTTTTTGGCCTCCACTTGGAATTCGCTGAAATTCTTCTGTTTTCCCCCGTGCTTTTGCCATTGTCTTTTTACAGAGCGCTGAGCTTAAGGGCTATTATATTGATTTGCTTATTCAAAGAGGCGTAATTCTGGGAGGAGTTGGGGAGTGGCAGCAGGTTGCGTGCACGTGCATTTCTTTTCATACTGACCAGGATTTATGGAGCGGAAGAACGTGGAAGTCGGGGTACGCATAGATTTATGCATCTGTTTTTTTTTGTGTGTACGCACATGTATGTTTTGTCTGTACGCCATATTTTAGAGTGAATTCTATGCATGGCATTATGCTTGAGGCCCCTTAAGATTTAACAGAAAATGGATAATGTTTGGGAATATGGTTTTAGATGGAAAAATAGTCCTACCGAAAGTACACAGATGAAACAACAAGAAACAGTCCATCCATCCATCCATTTTCTAACCCGCTGAATCCGAATACAGGGTCACGGGGGTCTGCTAGTCTCACCGTGTTTATTCTTATTAAGTGGCGTAATCCAGAACCCCGGGATTTTGCGGTGCAAAGCTGTTGTTGTCGGGCGTTGAAAGTAGAAGGTAGACAAAGGTGTGAATGATTTGAAGCGGTGCATTCTCCTGTCTCTGTAGCTGAATGGCAGTCTAGTAGAATGAAATGTTTTTTGTTTTTTTTTCTTCTTTCTGTCCTTCTGTTTAAATAGCAAATGATCAGTTGGTCTCGTCCGATGCGGGAGATGGACGTCTGAAGTGGAGCTCCGCTAGCAGTGGTGCTATTTTTCATATTATTTGCTTATTATTCTGAGATATCCTGTATTTATTCGACCCGAGAGGGACCGCTACAGTATATGTAAACACATATAAACATGGCCAACAAGAAGGAAAGAACGAAAGAATCGAAGACTAAAGCTACATCCAAGCTACGATCAGCAAGCCCTAGCTCGAGATACGGCCTGTCAGAGACAGACCTGGATCAGATGGGCGAAAGTACAGACTCCTCGGGACCACGGTCCGCTACATCGTCGCCGGCTGAGAGCGAAAAGGGGAGCGAAGGTGCGATCGTGAGTGCAGATGTGGATAGCTCGCCGATTGGAGAGGATTACCTGAAACTGGAAAAGGCCGGGAGGTCCGCGGCTTCAGTTACGCAATTACGCGGGACTGGAGCAGCGGGGACACCGGCTTCAGCAGAGTCTGCTGCTTCATCTACGGCACAAGAAGGCACATTTGAGCTATCTGAACTGAAAGTGTTGCTCGCTGAGCTCACGCAAGATATAAAGGAAAGCGAGAAGGCTAATGAGAAAGCAACGGCAAAGGCACTTGAGAGACTGAAACAGGAATTAAAACAGGAGATGAAACAGGCCAATGAATGTCTGCGACAGGAAATCCAACAGGCAAATGAAAGGCTGCGACAGGAATTCCAACAGGCAAATGAAAGGCTGCGTCAAGAGGTCCAACTTGAACTTCGACAGGTGCTGGGCAAAATTGAAGAGCGCATTGAGAAAAACTCGCTAAACTGAGCACGCTTGCTGATCAATTGGAGCATCTTAGTGAGACATTCACGAATCGGATCGAAATAGCCGAACATCTAGCTGCCAGTGCCGAGGAAAGAGCAGTAAATGCCAGTTCGGAATGTAAAAAACTCGGAGAAAAACTTGGAGACAGACTGGCTGCTTTAGAAGATGGCAGTAGAAGGTATAATGTCAGAATTGAAGGCCTGCCGGAGAATCGAGAAAGTTTAAACCCTGTGAAATTCGCAACTGAACTTTTTTCTAAAATAATCGGGGGCGACTTTAAAGCAGAATCTGAGATAGCAGCGGCTTACGCGTCGCTGATCAAACACCGTCAGACCCGACCAAGATCTTTTATAGTTCGTTTTGAACGATTATCATTTAAGTTAGAGGTGATGGAACTCCTCAGAAAAAAGGAAGATATTATATATGAAATTGCCACATTCGCGTCTTCCCTGACTTCTCTCCAGCAACAGCTATTAAACGCGCCCTTCTATAATATTAAACAGCTGCACGGCAAGCCAATGTCAAATACGGCCTCCTGTATCCGCAAAACTGAAAGTGGAATGGCAGGGTCATTTCTATGTTTTCGCTAGCAAGGAGGAGGCAGAAAATGAGTTAAGAAAGCTGATCCGGACTATTCTGATACATAATTGTGAGTCATGGCGGTAAATGATAAAGCTAGGATTAATAATCTACTGTCTGATCTATTTGTTTTAAAATACGGGTTTTTTTATCAGCATATATTCTCATATTCTTATTATTACTTACTTATTATTATTATTACTTACTTATTACTTATTATTACTTAGTATTACTAGGGCTAAATGTTTATGTTTTATTGTGCTTAATTACGTTTTCCTCCTCTTTTTTCTTTTCTAATTATTTCATGTGTACCCTAAATGAGACTGTTCAATATCATACCCTTGGTTTACTGTTATTGCTATTACTGCATTAAGACTTGTTATGCTTGTTTTGGACACATCTTTAACACCATCACCTGGGTTTATTATCTGGGGATATCATCTTAATGCACTAAAATTGATGAAGATTATATGTATGTATGTGTATGTATGTATGTGTATATATGTGTGTATGTATATGTATATATATATATATGTATATATATATATGTATATGTGTATATATATATATATGTATATATTAAGTGCAAAATTCTTTTTTCTTTTTTTTCTTTTTCCTCTTTTAAAGACTATATTGGTAACAGATATCTCTATCTTTTAACCTTAAAGCGCCACTGCATGGGGGCTTGATGTGCTTTGGACGTGCTCTGTCTCTGGGTATGTCAGAGGACTGGGACTGCATGAAGTGGGTTTTAGCCTCACCTGGGGAGGCAAAAAGGGAGGGTGGGGGTTAAGGGGAAGAGAAAGAGAGCAGGCTTGATCTATATCTAATCTATCATCTCAATCTTTATAATTATAACTATCAACGTAATAATAAGCTGCATGGCAACAACTCTTGGGGAATAGGAAATTAAGACCTAAACTATTTCACTTCCAGTTAAGACTATAAATGACATCAAAAACTCAGAATCAGTGTCTCCATGATGGGACAGTTAACTTCGTAAGCTGGAATGTTAAAGGCCTGAATCACGAATTAAAGAGAAAGAAAGTACTTTCTCACCTAACAGGTCTAAATGCTAAAATAGTATTTTTACAGGAAACCCACTTACTAAGTAAGGATCAGTTCCGCTGCAAAAGACTGGACTGGCCAAATGTTCCATTCTAGTTTTACAAAGAAAACTAGAGGGGTGGGAATTCTCATACATAGAACAGTACCATTTGTAGCATCAGATGTAGTATTGGATCCTGAAGGGAGATATGTGATGGTCATGGGAGACTTATCTAACTGTAAAATGATTTTGATAAATGTTTATGCACCTAATGTTGATGATAAGGAATTTATACAAAATTTATTTGCATCCATTCCCAATCTGAACACTCATAAACTTATAATGGCTGGGGACTTTAATTGTGTTCTAAATCCACTTTTAGATAAGACTTCCTCCACAGGGGAACGCAACTAACACCGCAAAGATAATTACAAAGTTTTTAACTGATCACAACTTATCAGATCCCTGGAGGTTTTAAACCCAAATTCAAGAACATATTCTTTCTACTCACCAGTACATCATTGCTACTCAAGGATTGATTACTTCTTTATAGATAATAACTTCTTGCCTAAGATTAAATCTTGTAAATACGATGCTATTGTTATTTCAGACCATGCTCCGATGATCTTGGAGCTGAAATTACTAAGCCCCATACACTCACCCCGAGATGGCGCTCAATCCGCTTCTATTAGCTGACGAGAATTGTACTGAATTTATATCCAAACAAATTGAATTCTTTCTAGAGACAAATACATCCCCTGAGATCTCTGCAGGAATACTCTGGGAAACTCTTAAGGCCTTCTTAAGAGGACAGATTATCTCATATCTTTCCCACAGAAATAAATCCGAAAGAAAGTAGCAGAGATAAAAAGTGAAATTACTAAAATAGATGAAGAACATGCCAGACTACCAAGCGAGACTCTACATAAGAGGAGGCAGGCTCTACATTCAGAATTAAACCTCTTGACAACTAAAGAAACCGAACAACTAATTTACAAATCCAGACATCATTATTATGAACATGGAGAGAAAGCTAATAAGCTTTTAGCGCAACAAATTCACAAGCAAGATGTACGCAACGCAATCTCGTAATTACTAACACGAATGGAGATAAAATCATCGAACACAAAAATATAATGTACACTTTTAGAGACTACTATAAATCCCTATATACTACTGAGTTTAAAGAAGACAATATACAATCTAATGCATTTCTGGATAAATTACAGATACCACAAATTGACGCTTTTAGTGTGGAGGAACTCGATAAACCTCTGTCATTATCAGAATTACTGGATGCTATAAAGTCACTCCAAGGTGGAAAAGCAGCAGGCCCTGACGGCTACCCTGCAGAGTTTTACAAGAAATTCTCCGCTCAGCTAGCTCCCTCCTATTAGCAACATTTACAGAAGCCAGAGATAACCAATCTCTTCCACAAACCTTTCGCCAAGCACTAATCACTGTCTTTCCAAAACAAAATAAGGACTTATTACAATGTGCATCATACAGACCAATTTCACTTCTGAATAACGACGTTAAAATACTCTCTAAAATCATAGCTAGAAGGATGGAGAAAGTGCTCCCTCGTAATATCACAAGACCAAACTGGATTTATTAGGGGCCGACACTTATCTTCAAATCTTCGACGCCTGTTTAATGTAATATACTCACCAACTAAATCAAACACCCCAGAAATATTATTATCATTGGATGCAGAAAAAGCATTCGACATGATTGAATGGAAATACCTTTTACTATTTTGGAGAAGTTTGGGTTTGGCCGAACATTTGTGCATGGATTAAATTACTGTATACTAACCCAGAAGCTTCAGTTTGCATCAATAACATTTGCTCAGACTACTTTAAACTAGAACGTGGCACAAGACAAGGATGCCCTTTGTCACCACTGCTGTTTGCAATTGCCATTGAACCACTGGCAATACATTGTCGAAATACTGATCAGATAAAGGGGATTAGCAGAGAAGGACTGGAACAGAAAATCTCATTATATGCAGATGACATGGTACTGTATATATCGGACCCAGAAAATTCTGTGCCTGCAGTCTTAGCAGCACTCACAGAATTTCAAAAGCTCTCTGGTCTCAGAATTAATCTGAATAAAAGTGTACTCTTTCCGTGAATTCGCAAGCATATAATATTAGATTAGACACCCTTCCTTTTATCATTGCAGAACAGTTTAAATACCTCGGGTAAACATCACAAGTAAACATAAAGCTCTTTATCAACAAAATTTGTCGTCTGCATGGAAAAAATTAAACAAGACTTGCATAGATGGTCAACCCTTCATCTCACACTAGCTGGAAGAATTAACACTGTTAAGATGAATATTCTTCCTAAGCTCCTTTTTATTTCAAAACATACCAATATACATTAATAAATCGTTCTTTAAGCAATTAGATTCAACAATAACCTCATTTATTTGGAATTCTAAACATCCACGCATCAAAAGAGCGACCCTACAAAGACAAAAGGCAGAAGGTGCATGGCTCTACCTAACTTCCAGTTTTATTACTGGGCGCAAATATACAGTCGATAAGAACCTGGACACAAATAGAAGAACATACACAGGCATGGACCGCAATAGAAGTAAAATCCTGCAGTACTTCTTTGTATTCCTTGCTGTGCTCCAATAAACACACGTTATCGGCAATACACTAATAACCCAATTGTGCTCCACTCACTTAGAATCTGGAACCAATGTAGAAAGCATTTTAAGACGGAGAAGCTTCTTTCTGTGGCACCCTGCAAAAGAACCACCTCTTTCAACCCTCACAAACATATGCAGTTTTAATATCTGGAAAAATTTGGAATTAACTTGCTTAGAGATCTTTATATAGACAACGTCTTTGCATCCTATGAACAATTACATTCCAAATTTAACATTCCAGCTACAAATTTCTTTCACTATCTTCAAATCAGGAACTTTGTTAAACAGAACCTTCCAGATTTTCCTCATCTTGCACCCTCATCCACGCTGGAAAAATTATTGCTCAATTTCAAGGAGTTAGACTCCATCTCTACAATATATAAAATCCTTTTACAATCCCTTCCTTTCAAAGATCCAAGAGGACACTGGGAAAATGACCTCTCAATTAATATATCAGAAAAGGAGTGGAAAGTAGCAATGCAGAGAATTCACTCGAGCTCCATATGCGCAAAGCATACAATTATACAACTCAAAATTATATATCGAGCACATCTGTCTCGACTAAAACTCTCCAAAATGTTTCCAGGGCATGATCCAACCTGCGAACGTTGCAACCAAGCCCCAGCCTCACTAGGTCACATGTTCTGGGCCTGCACCAAATTAACATTATTCTGGACAAAAATTTTAATTACCTCTCAGACAGTCTTGGACTCACAATCCCTCCTAACCCATTAACAGCTGTGTTTGGGGTTCTTCCAGAGGGTCTTAAAGTGGAGAAAGACAAACAAATTGTGATTGCATTCACTACACTGTTGGCACGCAGACTTATTCTGATAAACTGGAAGAACCCAAACTCTCCTCTTTAAGTCAGTGGGAAACTGATGTGTTATATTATTTAAAATTGGAAAAATCAAATACTCAGTTAGAGGATCTGTGCAGACTTTCTTCAAAACATGGCAGGATCTAATCAGTAATATTTTGAAATGAGTTTATAAAGCACAGAGAATTTGTTGATTTAGGTATTTTTACAAGCCTTAAATTTTACACCATTTGGCTTGCTCTCTCTCTCAAGGGTGGGGATCGATCTGTTCTTAGCATAATTCTTTTTTTTGTAAAAACTTGATTACTATGTATTGATTATAATAAAATTAATAAATAAATTAAAAAAATAAATAAATAAATAGCAAATGATCAAATGCAGGTGATGGAACTGACAAGACCAATTATCATGAGGGGCCACGGTTCCAAAATGTTGTCCTTTCCTCCATTGTTTCCAGGGAAGCATATTTACATACACACAGACCATGTAAACAGGACAACGCTATGAAAGACGGGACTCAGCACAAAATACTTTTATGATGACATTAATCATGTAGTACCGCTATACAATGGTTTTCTGGCAACAATGAGGAAAAGTGTACATCTTTTTGACATGCATTTGTAGGCTGGTAGTTTTTGATAGCCTAAAAAAACTTATTTTGCTATTGTTTATTGTTCTTCCTTTGTTTTTGCAACACATTTATTTTTTTTAAATAAAATATTCATCAGTAAAGGAAGTTTGTTTTGTTTTTGGACTTTGTTTTTTTCACATATTTTTCCTCTACCTTTGTGGACATTTTGCTTGTTAAAGCCTTTCTTCCAATGTTGGGCCTATGCAGGCCAAAGCCTGCCTTTTGGGTTTCAAGGCATGCTAGCTGAGGTGATTAGGGCTACTCATTAAGTCAACCCTGCTGGAAATGCAGGTCTGACTTTAGTTTGTGAGTTGGCAAGATCAAAACATTTTTATTGTCATTTTTGTTTGAATGAGAGCTTGGTATTCCAAGTACCCTGTGTGGCTTTGAATAGCAGGGTAAGGAAATGGATGGAGTGTGGAGGATAAAGAGCAATGGGCCCAGGATTTTTGCTTCTGCTGTGTTCTTGCCCAACATGAAACATTGCTCTACTTTGTAAATTACTTCTCACAGAAGTGAAGGTACAGCAATAGGTTTTAGCATATATATTGGAATTCTGAAATACTAGTATGCTGTAATCATGTGGATAAATAAAGCATTGATTGAGAAATCTATTTTAGCCACTTTGATATAATTTTCAAGCCAATGGCACGAGGCCCACAAATGTGGCTTGTGAGCTGCGTAATGAGTAACACAGCAGTATACAAGAGTACATGAATTAGGTAAAGATGAAACACTAAGCACCAAAAAAGAACAATTTACTTTATATCAGCAGGGGCTCACATGAATCCTCAGACTGTTTGCTCACTAAATCTTTGTTAAATTCTCTTGTGGAAATGTGGTTTATGAAAAAGTTTATTTAAGCAGTAGTTTATATAATAAAGAAAAAATACAAAAGACAGTATTCAGTATTTTTGAGGAGGCTTGGAATTCAATAAGAAATATAAATTAATTTAGTTTACATGTGTAAGTAAGCTGTCTTCAGTTTTTTTTACTTACATGCTTTTTTTCACAACTTATTTTTATACATCGGCCTGCATAATAATTTACTCTACTTTCAACAAAAAAGATAGCAGTGGTATGTCTTTCATTTCCTAGGAACATCTGAGTACTGGATGTTTTCCAAACAAAGATTTTTAGTGAAGCAGTATTTAGTTGTATGCAATTAAATCAAATGTGAAAAACTGGTTGTGCAAAAATTTGGGTACACTTGTAATTTTGTTGATTTGAATGCATGTAACTGCTCAATACTGATTACTTGCAACATTGGTTGGATTAGCTTGTTAAGCCTTGAACTTCATAGACAGGTGTGTCCAATCATGAGAAAATGTATTTAAGGTGGTCAATTGCAAGTTGTGCTTCCCTTTTACTCTCCTCTGAAGATTGACAGCATGGGATCCTGAAAGCAACTCTCAAAAGATCTGAAAATAAAGATTGCTCAGTATCATGGTTTAGCGGAAGGCTACAAAAGGCTCTCAGAGGTTTAAACTGTCAGTTTCAACTGTAAGGAATGTAATCAGGAAATGGAAGGCCACGAGCACAGTTGCTGTTAAAATCAAGTCTGGCAGGCCAAGAAAAATACAGGAGCGGCATATGCGCAGGATTGTGAGAATGGTTACAGACAACCCACAGATCACCTCCAAAGACCTGCAGGAACATCTTGCTGCAGATGGTGTATCTGTACATCATTCTACAGTACAATTAAGCGCAATTTGCACCAAGAACATCTGTATGGCAGGGTGATGAGAAAGAAGCCCTTTCTGCACCTATGCTACAAACAGAGTCTCTTGTTGTATGCAAATGTTCATTTAGACAAGCCAGATTCATATTGGAAAAAAATTGCTTTGGACTGATGAGACAAAAATTGAGTTATTTGGTGATAACAAAAAGCGATTTGCATGGCAGAAGAAGAACACCGCATTCCAAGAAAAACACCTGCTACCTACTGTCAAATTTGGCGGAGGTTTCATCATGCTATGGGGCTGTGTGGCTAGTTTAGGGACTGGGACCCTTGTTAAAGTTGAGGGTCAGATGAATTTAACCCAATATCAACAAATTCTTCAGGATAATGTTCAAGCATCAGCCACAAAGTTGAAGTTACGTAGGGCTTGGATATTCCAACAAGACAATGAACCAAAACACAGTTCGAAACCTACAAAGGCATTCATGCAGAGGGAGAAGTAGGATGTTCTGGAATGGCCATCACAGTCCCCTGACTTGAACATCATTGAAAATCTATGGGATGATTTGAAGCAAGCTGTCCGTGCTCAGCAGCCATCAAATTTAACTGAACTGGAGAGATTTTGTATGGAAGAATGGTCAAAAATACATCCATCCAGAATCCAGACACTCATCAAAGGCTATAGGAGGCGTCTAGAGGCTGTTATATTTGTAAAAGGAGGCTCAACTAAGTATTAATGTAATATCTCTGTTGGGGTGCCCAAATTTATGCACCTGTCTAATTTTGTTATGCTGCATATTGCATATTTTCTGTTAATCCAATAAACTTAATGTCACTGCTGAAATACTACTGTTTCCATAAGGCATGTCAGATAGTAAAAGGAAGTTGCCACTTTGAAAGCTCTGCCAATGATAAACAAAAATCCAAAGAATTAGGAGGGGTTCCCAAACTTTTTCATGACTGTATTAAATGCGTCAGGTGTTATGGCTCCTAGTTAAGTTGCATTCAACCGTGTCAAATTATCAAGTCAGGTTAACTTGAAATATGTTGTTAATCGGGGAAGAAAACACATTTTATTAAAATATTTATACATTATTTTTTATTAGAATTAATTTTGTTTCACATTGTGTACTTTAGTTTTTTAAACAAATATCCTGGCAGTATTGAGGGCAAGCTAGTAAACAGCCCTAGGCAGGACACCAGTCAATCACAGCAGACATCCCCACAACCAAACTGGTGCCAATTCAGAGTCGCCTGATAACCTATACTTTTTTGGAGATTAATTAGATAAACTGGAATAGTGAAAGAAAAACCACACAGACAAGGGAAGGACATGCAAACTCGACATTGACAATAACTGGGTATAAAACTTAGGAAGACAGCAACAGTAATCAGTGAACTACCATGGCACCCAACAAATTTTTATTAATTTATTTATTTTTGGAAAACTCTTTAGTTGGTTCTTTATTTAAGCAATTTCAAAAAATGTGTGTATTACATAATATCCTGGAATTAACTTTTTTTTTATCATGTGGCAACACTAATATAAACTTCTGGTCAAAAGTTTTAGAACACTTCCGTTTTTCAGATTCTATGGAAACTCATGCATTTTAATATCTTAATGTTTCGTGAAATCAAGGCATAGAACAAATGAACAATGGCAAATAAAAAATAAGTCAAAGAATCATTAAGTGTTCACATTTTTTCAGATTTTTGATTCATCAAAGTAGCCACCTTTTGCCGATATAACAGTCACACTGTGCTAACCCTTTTGATTCAGAATGCCAGCCACTCTGTGCAAGTGACCAACTCTGCCTCCAGCAAAAGAACCCCAGACCATCACACTTCTTCCTCTATGTTTAATAGTTGGTGTCACACACTGAGGAACCATCCTTTCCCCAACTCGATGGCATTTAAACAACCTGTATGATGAACTAGAGATTTCAAATTTTGATTCATCAGTCCATAAGACTTTCTTCCAGTCTGCAGTAGTTCACAGCTGGTACTTCAAGGCCCTATTTGATCCATTAAGGAATGACTTTCTTACCACCACTTGCCCTGTCAAGTCACAGTAGAAACCGAGAGTTCTTTTTTCGACCACTGCTAAGCTGTGCTGTGAGGCACCTATCACACAAGCTGGTGACCCTCAGAAACTTGTCTTCTGATTGGGTTGTGACTTTGGGTCTGCCAGATCTCTTCCTATCAGAGCATCTTCAAGTTTCCAGCTGCCTTTGGATTGTGTAGTATACTGTACTCACTGGCACATAGATTTTTTTTTGCAGTTTCTCTAAATGAAAGGCCTACACTTCTAAAGGTAATAATGCTCTGTCATTTGATTTCTTAAATGCCATTTTTTGCCATTATCACTGGAAGTAACAACTTTCTACAGTGTAATAATGTCCAAGAAGCATTCCAGAGGGTGTAGTAACACAGTCTGTTCCAACTCTTCTTTAAGACAGACAGAGGGTTTTTAAGTAATTAACAGACGTTGGGACACCTGTGCAAATTGTTTACTTCAACTTGGAAGACTCAATTTACTTTAATTGCTGCAGAACAACTTTAGGTTGTAACCTATTAGTTTCTCCGTGAAGAAGGCCCATTTGTAATATTCTGATATTTGCTTTTCGTCCATTTTTGCCAACCTAAACTTTAAATTTAAACCTCTGGCAGTTTACTGCTTACCTTTTCACCATTTAGGTCATCCAATGCGTTTTAACTGATTACATTTGAAGTAAAACTAGGAAACCTGAGGTTTTCTTAAACATTTGACCGGTAAACTATAAATATTTCTGAAATATGTGTGAAAAAGGTCAATTGGCACATGCAGAAAGTCATCCAATATCGGCTACTAGTGGAGACTCTGTGAAAAGGCAGTTGGAGCACTCCCACAAATCCTCCACCCACCATTCCCAACTCCCAGCAGTTTGCACTATAGTGCAAGAATTAAAGAATGAAACTCAAAACAATAATTTCATTGTTTGTTAAAATGTTTATGGCAAACTGAACTCAATTTTAAGGATATGCAATTCTTTACCTAGAAACATTTTCTTTTTGGAGTATGTGAAAATTTCTTTAGGCCTGACAACACTAGCCTGTTTCTGGTTTGCTTAGGCAGGTTCTTTGACCCTGCAGTGTTCTAGGCATAGATTTGCTCAAATGTGCATATTCATTTCATTACCACTTTGGGACCTGAAAGCTACAGCCCTTTTAAAAGAATACTCCATCCAAAACTGGTTTGTTTATCTATTACTTGCCCTATGTAGTTCATAGTGAAGGCTAAGAAAAATTTTTGACCTCATGGTTTAATGCAGAATGATGATAACAAAGTTTCTGACAGAATGTTAATCAACACTGCACAATAGCAAACCATATCAAAAATGTCCATAAGAAATATCACGTTACTCATCTCGTATAATCATACGTGTCAAGTCATTTAGTTGTATGCTTGCCATGTCCCAAACAAATGTATTTTTGCTAAAATATTGTTAAATAAACTACTTCAGGAAAATGCTATGAAATGGGTGAAAATAGAACACGCACAAACCCCTGATATTCATTGGTCACAAGTCCAGTTCAGTGGCAGCTTATTTCAATTCTCAGTCATCTTTGAGCTTGATCCATTTTTGTACCACTGTGTGTGTTAGAAATCCAGTATTCCCACATAACAGGAGAGAGTCATACTCAATATAGTAAGGCAAAACAATACCATTAGACTTCAAAGGATTCTGAGTGCTGAGCGTTGCCATAGAAAATCACACCAACTTTCAGAACATTGCCTCTGTGAGAGCCTCTCCATCATAAACAGGGTACTGAAAAGGGGTGTCAATGAAGTAGTTGTATAAGGTTGCAAAGAAACAGTGAAAAGAGGAACGAGCTAAGATGCCTTTATGTATAAGTAAGGTTAAAAAGTAATGGTATTCCTTTCAGTGTGCCGACATCAATATGCACTTCAGAGAATATAAAGTAAAAAAAAGTAGAATAATAATAATAATAATTCTTTGTATTTATATAGCACTCATACTACTTTGCTGTTTGGAGTTCTGCACTATTTGGATTTTACAGCACGTGTATAGCTTTGTAGGTTTTGCAGGGAGAGATGGAATGGAGGCAAGTGACACACCAAACAATTTTGTGTATGTGGATGAGACTGGAATTAACCTGAAAAAAATCATACAAAGAGACATTAACATCACAGGGTATAAAGCCACCGTGGATTTGCTAAGGAAGTGAGAGTATAACATAACCATGTGTAAGACAGTATCAGAAAATGGTGTTATCCACCATGTTCCTACTATTGGACCCTACAAACGCAGAGCATTTTCTTGGATGTTCTGCACAATATTACCCTGAGAATGACAGAGTCGTGGTGAGGATTGACATGCCAAATTATGTGATATGTCAGATTTCACCACTCCAGTGTAGTGAAAGAGTGGATTGCTGCCCACCAGCGAATGTTGGTGGAGTTTTTGCTACCCTATTTTCCTTTCCTAAACCCAACTGTGAAGTTTTTTCTCAACATGGAGGTGAAAGGTGTATGATCGATCATCAACTTTATTATCAAATGTCCTTACTGGGGGAAATGGATGTGGCTTTTTATGACAACACAGTAGAGGATTATCAAGGATGGCTGAGACATACCAGATTTTTTTTCCCTGCAAGGCAAAATATCTAATGTGATAATGACAAAGTCTTATGGCCCAACAGAAAGCAGAGTAGTTGATGGTCAATAAAACATATGGCGACCTTAGTGTTTTTGGACATTTTAGTATTTGTATTTTAGATGTTTGTTTTCTGGTATGTTTTCTGTTTTCATTGTACTCAGATATATTATTGCCATTATACATTAAGCTTTTTTTTGTATTTATCAAACAATGATTTGCAGTTTTGGGAACAGTATAAACCAGTATCCAAACATTTGGCTTTTTTATTTTCAATGTCAACACAATGAAAAAAGAGGGGTGTCCATTTGGTAACATGGTTATGGTGATTGACTAATATTGTGTGGCTTGGCAAATAGTTTTAGGTTTAGAGTGCTTTAGGTTTTTTCGAACAAGTGGTATAGTTTATACTGTTCTGAGAACTGCATTTAAGGTTTTAAGAATGAAGTAAGTGCCATGAGATGTTTCTGTAAGTGATTGAGGAAGCCTATAATATCAGAATTGGAATTAGAATCAGGTTTATTGGCCAAGTATGCACACATACAAGGAATTTGACTCTGGTTTTGGTGGCTCTACAATTATAACTTACATAATCGACATAAACACAACAGTTAGTCACACTTCAGATGAAAAAAATCAAAAGAGAATGTAAATATTATATATTGTGAAAACAAATCACCTTGACACAGGAAAAGGTTTGGGGGCAGCCACCCATGTACTTGAATAAGGCTGCAAAGTTGAAGAATTGGTAGTACACTAATGTACAGATTGAGTTAAAATTAGGAACCGTAACCTGAAGGAAGTTGTCTGACTTTTAAGGCAGGACAGTGGAAAAGATGTCATCGGGGTCAGAACCAGAAGTGATGTCTTCAAGGCCAGAACCGGAAAGTTCCCATGTTTGGTCTGTAGGGATGACTGAGAAAGGGTTACTGCACCCCGCCATCCCCTGGCCTAGTGTGGAATTACATTATTTCGGTCCTTCTAGCTGCCTCCCATGCACACATGTGTGACAATACATATATTTATAAATATATGCGTACAAAGTGCAGAGTGCAACTTAGTGCAAGAAATGCTGAAATAAACACAGAAAAAAAAACAAGTATTAACAATATGTGAAAAGTGTTGCAAGACCCTTCGAGACCTGGGAAGGATGAAATTAATTATTTGTGAGCTTGATAGCCTGTAGGAAAAAATTGTTCTTATATGTTTGTTTTGGTGCATATTAATCTACTAGCAAAATACCCGCGCTTCACAGCGGAGAAGTAGTGTGTTAATAATATATATATATACACACACACATATATACAGTATATATCCACATACATCCACATATACAGGGTATATACATATCTACATATATATATATATATACTAGCAAAATACCCGCGCTTCGCAGCGGAGAAGTAGTGTGTTAAAGAAACAATGAAAAAGAAAAGGAAACATTTTGAAAATAACGTAACATGATTGTCAATGTAATTGTTTTGTCACTGTTGTGAGTGATGAGTGTTGCTGTCATAAACATATATATATACATATCTATACATATACACATATATATATACACACACATATATACATACATATATATCTACATATATACACATACATACACACACATATATACACACAAATATATATACTGTATATATATATATATATACATACACACACACATATATAAACATATATATACATATACATACATATCTACATATATACACACACAGCTATTTCGTATCAGTTCAATACGCTGCTGGTTAAAACGGATAACTCCCGCTTTTACGTGCAAGTCTGCGTGGATATTATGAACTATCGTATTTGTTCAAGTTCTATTTAAATTTTAAATAGAAGGAATTTTTATTTAGTCGACAGAAATATCTTTGGTAGGAATGGTAAAAACAGACAGGAATATTATTCGTGAATAAATCAACTCAAACCTTAAACAACTTATAATATTTTGCTCTCCATAAAAATATATCCTGTCTAAATTATACAAGTTAGAAATAAAGTAAACGTTAAAAGAACAAACATTCAAATTTCTTTACTCTTATGTAATTTTATATAAAAAATAAACTTAGATTTTAAATATCCCAAAAGATTTTGCTCTCCATAAAAATATATCCTGTCAAAATTATACAAATTCAAATATGAACATGCTGCATAACAAAACCTGGAAATATAAATAAAATGTGTTCCTTTCAGCAATAACAAATCAAATCATTCAGTTTTCTTTGCTCATATGTCATTTTAGAGCTGGACGCCTGGCATCTTTTTTTGGCCACAGGTTCGTTTCTGTTTGCTGTGAGGTTCTGTGTTGTGGAGATTCTCAGGATGGATTGCAGGTGCTCATCAGTGAGGCGACTCCTGTGTGCTGTTTTGTTAGTCTTCATCACTGAGAAGAGCTTCTCACACAGATATGTGCTACCAAACATGCACAAGGTTCGAGCCGCATGTAGACAGACTTTTTTTGTTCTTCAAAGTCACCAAAGCGCCGTGCAAACTCAGTGCGCTCAGTTTATCAGCAAAGTGCGTATTTGGGAACAACGTAGTGACGACTTGGTTTAACATTACTTTGCAACAGGGAAAGTGGGGCAAATTGCACTAGTGCATTTGTGTCTCCCATAAAAGCAGCTTCACTTGAAATCACTTTGTGATTGTGCACCGGTAAAAACGTCCGCTGAAGTGTCAGATTCTTATTTAATTCTTCTGCTTTCTGTATCTTCTGCATTGCATTCAGGTTACCCTGATGTTTTGTCTCATAGTGCCGTTTTAGATTAAATTCTGTAATTACAGCCACATTAGCTCCACAAATGAGACACACGGGTTCAGTAAACATATACTTAGCCTCCCATCGGTTTTTAAAGGCTCTATTTTCAGAATCAACTTTTCTCTTCAGCATCGTGTGAGCTAGCTTCGCAATAACTTGCAACATCATAAGCTAGACTTGATTAAAGCGGTAAGTGTTCGGCCAAGGCAGCTGAAGCGCTGCATTATGGGATCTGTAGTTTATTGTGTTACCAGCGCTTCATATACCCGGGCCATTAATAACAATAATACAGTATATAAAATGATCTCGCGTTTGACACATATGGACTAAATAGAACTTGAAAAGATATATTTTTTTAAATGTGATCGCGCAATCCAGATAGAGTTGACGCGCACTACAGCCTGCATGCCTCAATAAGTCATCCTCCCTTCGCTCTTACTTTTTTACCGTTCATCTAATGAATACACTGAGTATGGCTTTACCAAAACAATCATTGATGGCGAATAAAGTATCCATTATTCGACTATGTAGATCGGGATATATATATATACATATATATATACCCGCGTATCGCAGCAGAGAAGTAGTGTGTTAAAAAGCTAGAAAAAGAAAAGGGAACATTTTAAAAATAACGTAACATGACTGTCAATATACAGTATTTGTTTTGTGAGTGTTATGAGTGTTGCTGTCATCAAGGATTTGATTATCATTATTTCTTTCAATCAGGTTCGTATTTGTAGGATGTGTTGTGTTCAAGTTACATTCCGTGTTTGTCAATCGTTGTAAAGATGACAGGTTTCATTCATCGATTCGTTTCTTACTGCATCAATAAACAGCTCGTCTTCTTCTTTATCTGAGACCTGACACACTGCATGCACGGGTTTTTTTTTTACACTGTCTTCCTTTAGCGGGACATTAACTTTTTCCACCGTGTGCTTTGTTTCCGCAGTAGCTGGATTTATGAATATGCTTGTATCAGACGCTTCATATTTTTTGCTGCCTTTTCAATTGTGTAATTCGGTTTTTGTTCAGCTCTTTGTAACTTCTGCTTTTTATCTGTGCACTGCGTCCAGTTCACGTGAGCCGCTCGGTGTACATGCATCGAAGTTTCCCAGCTGTGCTGGTGCCATCTCGTGCTATGTCCATGGCTGTATTTAATGTTACCTTAGTCCTGGCACTTAAAACTTTCTCTCACAGTTTCGCTGAGTTTGTACCAAACACCACCCTGACCATCTCATCTTCCTCTGCATAAGCACAGTCCTTAACCCGTGAATATTTAGTGGGAGTTTGCTATTGGATTGCCGCTGACGGACGGCCTTATATGGGCAGGCACTAAATTACAAATGCCAGCGCAGCCTGTCTATGAACTTAATTTAAAGTGTAGGTTTACATCGTGCTTTGTTTCCGAAGTAGCAGAACTCATGAATATGGTTGTATATGTCACTCGCTCGCTTCTTATTGTTTCACTGCCTTCTCAATTATATAATGCATGTTTTCTTCAGCGCTTTTTGAAGGTCTTCCTGGTTTTCTATGTACTGCGTGATTACGTGGGAGGCGTAAAGATGTCACACGAAACTCCGCCCCCACGGCGTTCAAGCTCATCTCCATTACAGTAAATGGAGAAAAACAGCTTCCAGTTATGACCATTACACGTAGAATTTCGAAATGAAACCTGCCCAACTTTTGTAAGGAAGCTGTAAGGAATGAACCTGCCAAATTTCAGCCTTCCACCCACACGGGAAGTTGGAGAATTAGTGATGAGTAAGTGAGTGAGTGAGTGAGTGAGTGAGGGCTTTGCCTTTTATTAGTATACTAGCAGAATACCCGCGCTTCGCAGTGGAGAAGTAGTGTGTTAAAGAAGGTACGAAAAAGAAAAGGAAAAATTTTTAAAATAACGTAACATGATTATTAATGTAATTGTTTTGTCACTGTTATGAGTGTCGCTGTGATATATATATATAGCAAAATACCAGCTTCAGAGCGATGTCATGTGTTAAAGAAGTTATGAAAAAGAAAAGGAAACATTTTAAATATAATGTAACATGATTGTCAAAGTAATTGTTTTGTGTATTTGGTGGCAGCGTCACAAAGTTATTTTCGTCTAGCTGCATCAGAAAATGTACCACGACGTCTGACATGCCTCCTTTTTACTGTTTTCTCACAGCTTGGATTGCTGCTGTCATATACACACACACACACACACACACACACACACACACACACACACACACACACACACACACACACATACATACATACATACACATACATACATACATACATATATATATATATATACACATACATATCTTCATATCTACATATCTATATACATATCTACATATACACATATATATATACATACCTATCTACATCATATATACACACACATACATACATACACACACACAAATTATATATGTGTGTGTGTGTGTGTGTGTGTGTGTGTATATATATATATATATATATATATATATATATATATATATATATATATATAATGTAGATAGGGGTGTGTGTGTGTATATATATATATATATATATACACATACATACATATATATACACATACATATACTTGTGTGTATGTTTGTATGTGTCTATATGTGTGTGTATAGCTTTGGTCACTGAGTGCAAGGGAAAAAAAATAAAAAACAGTCTATAAGTTATTAAACAGTAAAACATTAACGTTTCAAGAAGTACAGGTACATTGAGCACTACTGGAGTGGTTGTGGGTAAACTACATTTTAAAGACGGTGTAACACAACAGGTAAGTAACTAACAGCAGCTAAAATGTATATGGATCATCTCTCGGTAGTAGATTCCTTTTGAAAGGCTACACGGCGGCTGTGGTATAGAAATTACATTTTCTATGTGAGCGTTCAAATTTGTGCCTCTGGTAATGTGCCTTACCGCATTTAAAGAAAATTAGTTTTGTGTCCTCTGCAGTGTTAAGAGAGAAAGGCTTTGGTTTGGCATAAAAGGAAAAAGGTGTAAAGAAAGGAAAGTTGCCTTTTTCTTTATATAGTATAGAGAGATGTGTTCGCTGACGTTATGATTGCCTTTTGTGGACAGTCGTGGTCGGTCTTGTGTAGACTGGTGAGACGTCCCCGCCATTAATCGGCTGTGATGGCACTGTCGGTCCTGCACTCGTGTGCGTGAATTCATAATCCGAGTTTAGGACCTCATAATCGTATACGTGCAAAAGAAAGTGTGAATCGCCTTAATATTATTTTGCCGTGGTGTAGAAAAGGGGTCCTGTGTTTGCACTTGTCTGGGCTATAGTGCAGGGGGAGGATGAAAAAAATTAAAAGTGCTCACTTTGACTTAAAGCAGAAGCGCAGTCAGCGTCTCAAAGGCGGCACAGCTATGCACGCGCTGGCTGCTCGACTTTTGCTGGGCAGGAGACCCCTTTGTACACACGTTCATGATATCAAAAGTCTCAGCGCTCTTTGGAGGTAATTCATATATTATATATATAGCAAAATACCCGCGCCTCGAAGCGGAGAAGTAGTGTGTTAAAGAAGTAATGAAAAAGAAAAGGAAACATTTTAATAATAACGTAACATGATTGACATTGTCATGAGTGTTGCTGTCATATATATGCCTGCCTAAATAAGTCACGCTCTTTGCTCTTACTTTATTTACCGTTCATTTAATCATGGCTAATGGCGGAAAAATTATAAAATGGAAGGAGGATGGCTTTACCAAAACAATTATTGATGGCGAACCGATTATTCATAAAGCTTGAATTGGTGATCTGTTTTTCTGTGTTAACCTCATATTTTTTCATACTTCTTCTCAAACTAAGGTGGTGCGAGGGTAAAATGAATCGGGATGCGCTGATCAGTGTAATCGGTGTACCAGGAAATCATGCATTGACAAAAGCTCCCCTTTGCTTGTAATGCAAAGTGTGATTAAATGCATTATTTTTTAACGCGTTATGGAGCACATGCATCGAAGCTTCTCAGCTGTGCTTGTGCTAAGAAAAGGAAAGATTTTAAAAATAACGTAACACGATTGTCAATGTAACCTTTTGTAAGTAGTGCCTGGAGGATTCAGTGTGGAGAAACTCTAGAGAGAGCGTGTATATTAACTTGTGGATTTTTCTGTGAGTATTTGGTGGCAGTCTGACGAAGTTGCTTCGGAAGACGGCGTTAGCTGCAGAGCTCAGCTCAGAGTGAAATGGGATGAATGGGCGGGAGATGATGACGTGACTCCCCCACCTGCCTTAACTGTCAATCCCCCACAAACACAGTCTCTCGGAATTTGCATAAGCACACCCCTTCACCTACAATTTTAACTTAGTTACAAAGTGATCAAAACTCGTTTATATCCTGCGTCCTCTCATTAAACTTGTATCCCGCATTACCTGTGGGCATGTGAAACGCCAGCGGTAGCCTGTCTATGAACTTAATTTAAAGTTTAGGTTTACACCGTGCTTTCTTTCCGAGGTAGCAGCACTCATGAATATGGTATTATATGTCACTCGCTCGCTTCTTATTGTTTCGCTGCCTTCTCAATTATATAATGCATGTTTTCTTAAGCGCTTTTTGGAGGTCTTCCTGGTTTTCTACGCACTGCGTTGACAGTCAGTTAACGTGATTACGTGGGAGGCGTGATGATGTCACACGAAACTCCACCCCCCCACGTCATTGCAGCTCAACTCCATTACAGTTAATGGAGAAAAATACCTTCCAGTTATGACCATTAGGCATAGAATTTCGAAATGAAACCTGCCCAACTTTTGTAAGTAAGCTGTAAGGAATGAGCCTGCCAAATTTCAGCCTTCTACCTACACGGGAAGTTGGAGAATTAGTGATGAGTCAGTGAGTGAGTGGGTGAGTGAGTGAGTGAGTGAGGGCTTTGCCTTTTATTAGTATAGATATATATATATATATATATATATATATACACACACACATATATGGTTGAAATAGTTTTTACTGTCAAATAATGCAAAGAGTACGCAACACGTGTTTCGCCCTAATTCTGGGCTCATCAGGCATACACACTCACTGCACTCCCTCTCGGGAATCGAACCTCGGGCGTCAGCAGCGAAGCCTCTTACGTTGAGCCACGGCGAGTGGTTCGTTTATTTGACAGTATTTAGATCGGGGTAATTACATTTAAGGCATTCGTAGTTTGAATCACAATCTGACTGTATGGGTGGTTACCTAGCAGGTAACGCTTGTGGTTGGTCAGCAAGTCGGCTAAAGCCACAGCGTGTGGTTCGTTTATTTCACAGTATGTAGATCAGGGTATATATATATATATATATATATATATATATATATATATATATATATATATATATATATATATATATATATATATATATATATATATAGCAAATACCCGCTTTACAGCGAGAAGTAGTGTGTTAAAGAAGTTATGAAAAGAAAAGGAAACATTTTAAAAATAACATAACCTGATTGTCAATGTAGTTGTTTTGTCACTGTTATGAGTGTTGCTGTCATCAAGGATTTGGTTATCATTATTTCTTTCAATCAGGTTCGTATTTGGAGGACGTGTTGTTTTGAAGTTACATTCCGTGTTTTTCAACCGTAGTAAAGATAACAGGTTTCATTCATCGAAGTGTTCACTACGCAATAAGATTGTTAAGCCTTATGATAATGTTCCCGCACGGAGTATTTAGAGAGACGCACTGGGAGAAGTATAATCTGAAGCTCTCTACAGTTTCGTTTATTTTTGGGTTGTAATATTCATCAAATTTCCGTATTATCTGGTCCATTGGCGGACCGTGCATCTCACACCTAGGCCTTCAGTAGTGCTCCGTCTGAATCAACCCGCCTCTCAAAAACTAATGTATGGTTATAAAAACCATCTTAATATGCAGAAATACAGTATAAAGAGCCGCTGCATCGCAGATAGATAACTCCTGTAGCCACAATAAATACCTTTACTGAATTGACAAACCAGGGGTGAACAAGTTCCTTTCTACTGCAGCTACAGCCGCGACACACATAAAAAACATCAATAATAACTCATAAACTTGCAATATTATTTAGGAAAATCGCAACATTTTACTCACCAAAAATTCGGATTATTTGTAAACAAAATCCCTCCTCCTCTCTTTCCTCAAAAACAGTTCAATTACTCTGTCATACAGATTATCCGTGCACTTCAGTTCCATCAAAAAGTCCCTTTCTATCGAAGCTAATGCTGAAAGTCGAACCTGCCCTGTCGTATTTCTGGCATAAGTTTTAATTCGCTTTATGGCTGAAAATGTCCGCTTGACAGAAGCAGTGTACACGGGAATGGCCACCACCAAATATAACAATGTGTACAGCTGCTCCATGCTCTCATTCAGATTTTTCTGATGAAGGAAGTCAAGGAGATCAGTGGGAGATTTTTCTGCAAAAACATCCATGGCATACATTACAGTCAGTTCTGTTTTTAGCCGAGACAGATCAAAAACTGCTGCGTAGCTCTTGTGTTAAACTGGAGAAGGCTGCATGCAGGAAATTTTTCTTGTATTTCCGAAACATCTGGGGATCAAGGAGTGTGACAAACATCAGTTTTTTGTGGTCTTCAAATCTGGTCTGTGTCTGGCAAATAATATTGTCCAGAATCCTGCCATGGAGTTGGCAGTAGTGCGCGCGAGGATCTTGTGCTCGGAGCGCCTGCGGTGCATTCAGTAGCCTCGTAGAGTTCCTCATATTGGCTTCTATCCAATCAATGGGTCTGAATACGGTGATGTTGCCGTACGCCTGCTAGAGGGCCCCACTGACACCAACTCAAAATCTGATTGGTTGAAGCAACAGTTTAATCGACATTTATTCTGTGTTAGAGAGCCTGCAGAACAGATTGTGAAGGCCTCTCTGCCTGGCAACAAATGATGGCTGAAATGTGATTGGTTAAATGCTTTAATATGAAAATCCATGTCTGGAAGCAGCACAACCATCGGATTAAACTTCTCCATGGCTTTATTTAATTGTAGCTCAGACCCGGCACTTATAAGTTTCTCTCGCACTTTCGCTGAGGGAGGGTTTCCGCAGTAGCTGCACTTATGAATATGCTAAGCACAGTCCTTCACCCGCGAATATTTACCTAATATGGGCAGGCACTCAATTACGTGGGAGGCGTGATGATGCGAGAGCTGCAGGCTATGGCCGTATACAGTATATGGACGAAATTAGATTCCAGTTATGACCGTTATGGGTAGAATTTCGAAATGAAACCTGCCTAAATTTTGTAAGTAAGCTGTAAGGAATGAGCCTGCCAAATTTCAGCCTTCCACCTACACGGGAAGTTGGAGAATTAGTGATGAGTCAGTGAGTGAGTCAGTGAGGGCTTTGCCTTTTATTAGTATAGATAATGCATGGACAATGGAAGAAGCTCAAAAAGGTTATGGCCTGGATGTGAGGAGTCAGTAAATATTTTCCTAGCCTGTTTCATGACTCTGGAATAAGGTCCTGTGAGGTGGGCAGACTGGCACCAATGATATTTTTGGCAGACCCGACGATTCAATATAGCCTGTTTTTGTCATGCTGATCTGAACCACACTGTTATGGATGAGCTGAGAACAGACTCGATGACTAATTCTACCAGAGTATCAACCTGGCCTTGTACCTTGCAAACCATGTAACATAAAATAACATATTTAATATGCCAAATGTGTCTGAGTGAAAAACAAAAAAATAAGTGTATTCATGTAAGAATGGAATTTATGGTAGATTGAATCAAATCCCACTGAGTGAAACTCTGGAAAGCAAAAACTGAAGACTTCAAAAATCATTGCTGCCAACTCAGAAATGAAAAGCAAACTGATTACTCCTGACAGTTCTGAAAAGGGCTGCTGTTTTGCTGATTTATCATGCTAAACCTAAATAATAGTTACACAGCTGTAGCAGATTTCAAACTTTCTCACTTAAAGAATACATTAGATGAGGATGTTATTTTGGGTTAATTGAAGGGGAAGTGATACATTACAAAAAAAATGAAAACTAAACTAGAAAAATAAAATATCTATTTAAAATGGGAAATTTAGAATTAAAAATAACAAACAGGCAGGGTAAGACACAAAACATACTGAAACACCAAAGCTTATTATGATGACTTTATTAACCTGAATAATAAGAAAAACTTTTCTACACAAAAATTAGCAAATCATCCTACCTTAACAGTATTCTTCCTTGATGCCTTTGCAGTCCAATGGCTACACCCCACAATATCTTTATGTATTATTAAAGATTTAGATATAAAATAACTTTAAAAATGTAGTTTACAGAATATAGTTTGAGCTCTTTTAATAAAGTAGAAAAGACTGCCACACTATTTAAAGTGCACTTAGTCAGTGATTTTTACTGTTGGATTAGGCTAACATTTTTGGAAGACCCTGGATCAGCAGTATCTTAATGTATGTGCACTGGCCGGGTGCCCACAATGTTTCTGATGCCTATGTATGCCTCTGTTTTGCATAACAGTGGCCCCAATGCACTACTTTGCCCAGGGGCTTATGATGCTGTTAACACAGCCCTGCCCTGGGTAGAATAAAGTGGTTTGGCAAAACCGATAAATTAATATTTGTGGTAATGTGCCTCACTGGCATTACCAGCCATTGAATAAAGTTAATTTTGTGTCCTCAGCAGTGTGGAGAGAGGGGCATTAGTTTGAGAGAAAAAGAACAAATAATGTATAAAGAAATTAAGCTTGCCTTTTTGTACATTTAGAAAATGCAGAGGAACTTCTTCACTAACAATAAGAGTGGCTTCTAGGGAGCATTGCGGTGAATTTCATGCAGCAGTGCAAAGATGGCATTGTCCATCTCCCACTCGTGTTCGTGCCTCTCGCAACCTCATAGTGCTGGAAGAGCAAAAGACCGCACAAAACGTTTTAGTTTCGGCCTGCTTCAGCTTACAAAGGGATCCCATATCAGCAGTTATCTGGACAGTAGCTCGGGGGGTATGGGTTGGAGGGGCTTACTTTCAGTTGTGAGATAAGTGCAGTTCACACCTCAAATGCTGGCATACTCATACGCACATGTGAGTGCACCATTCGCCTGCGTTTTAATAGGAACTTTGTGGGACAGGAGACACCACTCTTCAGAGACAGGTACATGTCATTGTGTGCCTATAGAAGGATGACGTTCGACAGTTTAATTGGTCAGCACAACGGCACCAAATTCAAAAGGGAATTTCTGGCCTCTAGAGAGGGTCTTCTGGCTAGATCACACTGAGTGAGGCACTTGGTAGAGTGTTCTCAAGAGTTTACCAAGCACTGCAGCTTGTGTTTTGATTTTTGTAAATATTTTTTTGTACTTGTATATATCTTTGTAAATATCCCTTGAGAAGCCTTGGCACTGGTATTTATTGGGTTGTAGGTAATAGTGCACTGTTTATTTTTGTATATACATATTTTTCTTTTTCTGTATTGTAAATATTTTTGTGGTTAAACCCAACCCTTTTGTGTCCATGTCTCCCTGTCTTACACCACCACACTGGTCACACTCAGTCCCGTAAACGAGACACCTAGCGTGAAGATCGGTGTAACCCTTTTCCAACTACATGGGGTGTCAAAATATTGGCTATATACTGAAAAGGATGCTGAAGATGTATTTGTGATGTAAACCTACATGAAAATTTAGGGATCAAGAACTACAGATGACAAGTAAGCCACCAATGCTATTTAAATGTATATACTATTGATGAGAGACACTTCCAAATTAGATATTTAACTGCCTATTTAAATTGCATTTAAGTACAGTATTTAGGTAAATGCTGTTTGCTTTTCATACAAGTATACAAGACTGAGGGACCAATATGAAAACATGCATTTGTGAAGGTCCGGGTTTGCTCCACACTCCCTGACTACTTCTGGGAGCCACTTGACTCTTGAACAATCGATCATGTAAACTGAAATGAGCTGGGCAAATGAGAACACACAGTCAGCAAGGGGTTGGTGCAAATGTGCAAAGTGCTGTTATTAAAAACTAAACCAGGTGTTAAAAGTTGCGCTTCACCACAGATCTCTTATCACAGCATTTTATCCCAAAATGGGAACTAGAGGCCTAATGTGAAGGAGTCCTTACACTGTTGTAATATACTGGCTGAATACTAATTTACCTAACCAAAGCATGAGGATCTAGCAGTGAGCTTAAATGCATCCTCAAGTTACCAGATATTTTACTGCTTGCTATGATAATACCTGAGTTAAAGACATGATATGCCTGAACTGAGACAAGTTTGACAGTTAATGGCAGCATTATTTTCATTGGAAATATATACAGTATGAGTAATACTGATTTGTTTCACTCACTGTCCACCTGAGAGTCACAATAAATGATTATTTTCCATCTTTTATCCATATTATCAGTGTTTTAGGGCTTTATGGTCAATGTCAGTTCCAAGAATGTTAATAAATAAGTATAAGCAAAAATTAGTCCTTTGAATACATATTCCTTAAGTAATATAAATGCTCTGTCACATAACCTAGTTCTACGACTTCATGGATTCCTGACTGACATCTTTAAAGAAATTTTGAGGTTGAGATTTATTTCACAGAATGGAAGTCAACTTGTCAAAATACAAAAAGTCAAGGACATTTTCATCAGATTGCAATATATGGTCTAAAATAAAACACCAGAAAATTCTACATTAGAGGATTACACAAAAAAATATTTTCTCTCTTGATCTTTACTTTAGTTTTTCAACAAATTTCAGATGCTGCTTAATCCATGCAGTCATTTTCTATAACATGGGACAATATGGCATGTGTACCCTGTACAGTACCTAGCAGCTTTACAGAATTACAGCATTCAGAAATGCAAAATTGTCTTGCTACTATGTGCAGTTTTGCTCTCCACTGTACAAAAAGGACATAGCAGCACTAGAAAAGGTCCAGAGAAGAGCGACTAGGCTGATTCCAGGGCTACAGGAGATGAAATATGAAGAAAGATTAAAAGAGCTGAGCCTGTTCAGTTTAAGCAAAAGAAGATTAAGTGGTGACATGATTGAAATGTTTAAAATTATGAAGGGAATTAGTCCAGTGGATTGACACAGTTATTTTAAAATGAGTTCATCAAGAACACGGGGACACGGAAACTTAAGGGTAAACTTCGCACAAACATTAGGAACTTTTTCTTTACACAGAGAACCATAGACACTTGGAAAAAGCTTCTAAGTAGTGTGGTAAACAGTAAAACTTTAGGGACTTTCAAAACTCGACTTGATGTTAATTTGGAAGAAATAAGTGGATAGGACTGGCGTGCTTTGTTGGGCTGAATGACCTGTTCTCGTCTGGTGTTCTAATGTTCTATGAAAACTATAAATGCAAACAAATCCAAAATGTCAATGCCCATGAAAAAGTAATCTTACCAAATGGTGTACAAATGACTGAATTTACTTAAATAACAGTAAAGATAACAAATACATTATGAAAGAAAAATAAGCATATTATTCATACAGTACTCAACAAATAATATTTGGGCATGTCTCATTCCTTCATCCTATCCACTTAAATTTCTAAGTAAACAATTCAAAATAGCCAAACTGTTTATCTTTCCAGAGCATTCTGCCAATAAAGTTACTCTGACAAAAGCATACTTAGTTAAACTTTTGTGGGTCTGTCTGTTTTGTACTTGAAAAGGCATAATTTGGTAAATTCTAAAAAAGATCACAGTTCAGCCTCACTTCATGAGTGGAACACATTTATTTAGTGAACAGCTTGTTAACTCCTTGAACAGAACCTCCTCCGAGGTGTTTTACTAAGTAATAACTGTTGCATAATTTCTTCCCCTCATGAAGGGCAGTCTACAGCACCCTGGAAGCAGTTACATTGAAAGCTATTTTGATATTTACAGTTTATATCATTGCTACTAATAATTCTCATTTCTGAGTGTCCTAATAACTAAATTTGGAAAAGAATTGGGCCATCCGAAGTTAATCCTGTCTTTGTTTTCAATTATACTTTTTTGTCTAACATTTAACTGACCTCTAACACTCAATTATATTTTCAGGGATCCAGTTGGCATGAAAAATATTTTTATTGTTACTTTCCTATCAAGATTATGAAAACTGCTTTGCACAATAGGAAGGCAATTCTGGTGTTAGTAGTGTTACATTGTCTGAAAGGTTTTGCTAGGTCTTTGGAAGACAATGACGGCCTTTATTTGCCACATTTTAAATACTGTAAATAAGCTGCCCATTGGTGATATTTATAATTAGCTTGCTCTGTTTGAAGGCCACTGATAATCAAAGGTGATTTCACCTAAAACCAAAATAATAATAAATTATACATAGCCCCACTGTTTTAAACCATAACGTAAGGTTTTGTGAAATAGGGATTGATAATTGGTTTCCCAAACTAAGGTGGTCCAGATTGCATTTTCTCACACATGTTGTGCACAAAACAGATTCTTCATAAACTATAATTTTAACGATCATCACAAATGCTTAACACAACCTGAAAGCAAGGTGCTTCCACAGTGTTATTTTACTAATTTTGCTTCATCAGAAGCATTAGTGAATGTGAAAACTCTTGAAATAATTCACCCTCCTGCTGTTTCCTGTCAAAAACCTTCTGTTTTAGAAACACATGATTAACAGCAACAACACATTTGAGGGAGAACTATACAAATTTCCAAAAGTCTTTGTTACTTCCCTAGAGCTATATTTGGTCTTTGCATATGTCTTTCTCTGTAAATCATCACAAACAAATAAGATTTTATGTAAATTAGATATATAACATGATCGAATACAGTTCTGCCATTCCTCCATGCATTGTTTCCCCTGAAGTGTCAGATAAGTTAATGAGCGAGGTTCTGCAAAGAGCATTTATTTTATAAGATCAAGATAGCAAATAAGACTACTTGTACTGTAGCTGAGCTCCAGTATAATGTAGTAGCTCTTCCATTTTGGGTACACCCTAAAATTATCAAGGAATACACATTTTAAGTCAAGTTGAAAGTCTGAATACATTTTTATTATTACGACTTTTACTTTACAAGCTCATAACAATGAAAAGCTCTTAACAGAATGGGCGTCATTCTAGACAGTACCCTCTCATTTTCATCCCATATAAATAATGTTTCTCAGACTGCCTTCTTCCATCTCAAAAACATTTCTAGACTTCGTCCTGTTCTTACACAACACAGTACTGAAGTACTGGTTAATGTCTTAGTCATTTTATGTAATGCTATTCTATTTGACATCCCTAAAAAACATAACCATTACTTACAACTTACACTAATTTCTGCTGCTAGGATAAATTACCTGTTCTAAATCCAATGAAGATATTACATCTTTTGTCTCCCAACTTCACTGGCTCCCTGTTTACTACCGAATACAATACAAAATACTGCTCTTAACATTTAAAACTCTCCACAATCTTCCTCCTCCCTACCTCACTAATCTCCTACAGATTTACATTTCCTCACACTCACTCAGATCCTCATCTGCAGCTTTACTTTCTGTACTACACATGAAACTGCTCTATGGGAGCTCAAGCATTCTCTCATTGTGCCTCTTAACTCCAGAATTCTCTTCCCTCTCTTATCGATCAGCAAGACTCAATAACACAATTTAAAACTGCCCTCAGAACATATCTTTTCAAACTGGCATACCAATTATTATTTTACCACTGTTACAGCCCTTATAGTACCCTTATTGCTATTTGATTTCTGTACCCTTATTGCTATTGGAAACATCAAAGAGTCTTCTTTCACTTTTGTCCTCTAACCCTAATCCCACCAATTTGTTACAAGTAGGGCCCCCTAAATGTAATATGATCAGAATCCTTTCATTAATAATATTAGCAATAATGGGTGTCCCTTCTAATGACTAATAAATGGCCATATAGAAAACAAATCATTCACATTTAATTCTTTAATTAAAACAAATATTGGGTAGTCATACAACATGCCAATTAGTTTAAACAACAATATATTTGGCAATCCACATAAAACTTTGTTTAAATTCAAACATGTAAACTCTTTTCACATCACACAATTCAAAACTGAAAGCACAATGTGATATCTAATGACTCTAATTTAAACATCTAAGAAATTAAAAAGGTCCCTTCTTCCTACTTTGACAATCACTTAACTCAGTGTAGTGCTCCAGAGAAAGCTGCTTAAAAACCAATGTGCACTGACTTTTTTTAATTGAATGTGTACAATTATATAAATTTGCCAAAACAACCAAAATACTGGTAAGAATTTATTTTATTTAACAATTATGAAACTAAAGTGAGAAGAATGCTTGTGAAGGGGAAACATACTTTGAGTTCAAAACATGCAGGTCAATCAACTAGAAGATAAATGCATACAATGAATAAAGATGGCAGATTTACTGTACTTTTGCTCAACTGTTGTTAGGCACATTCCATAGGCTGTAAAGCCAACACATGCCTTGTTAATACTGGGAAAACTTGGAGAAAATGTGCACATTTGTGTTATGCCACAGCAAAAGTTTTTCCATTGTTTTTTTCCAGAAGTAAAAACAGAGCACGATATATATGCTTAGGTTAAGCAGTAGTGTTTTCTACAGATCTAGTCTAATGACCCAAAGTATAGAAAGGACACACAGTTACCTTTTCAAGCGTCTTACAGAATGGCATCAAAGGCAAGACAAATACTGTTTACTTTAGGCACAATATGTTTTGTATTTCAATTCATGCTTGCGTGCTTAAGTCACCTTATTTTGAAATATGGGTATGGCTTTAAGGAGATCCGCTGTGGGAGAGCGGCAAGGCAGACGACCCCAAACCCCACTGACCCAAGATTGATCCCCACAGCACCCACCCCAAATGAGACTGCTGTGGTGGCCTGGTGACCTGCCCGGGGTTTGTTTTCTGCCTTGCACCCTGTGTTGGCTGGGATTGGCTCCAGCAGACCCCCTGTGACCTTCTAGTTAGGATATAGCAGGTTGGATAATAGATGGATGGATGAGTACGGCTTTAACCCCTTGTCTGGGTCTGTGTAATTCAAAGGTATTTTGACTGCTATGGAGAACCTTGTGATTCTGTAAAGCTTCGGACCTGCTTATTTATGAAGAATACAGCAGATCTCTTCTTAATCATTACTTTGTAAGGTCCTTAATTGTGTGGTTGTGGACCTTGGGGCAGCACACAACATATAATACAGTGGCCTTTACAGAAATAATTTGTAGTTATTTATTTTTCAAGTTTTATTACCCTAATTTAAAGCTACAGGGCTAAACCTCTTGACTGAGTATAAAGCCTACGCAAGAAGGCTTTAAGTACTCTAGCCTTGTAATAACACTTACTCAATTACATGTTTACATAATAAATTGTTACTAGGGACCTTACTACATTCGTATATCACCTGATACATTATTTGGATTTTTGTATGTTTTTGAAAATTCACCTTATTATCTTTGCTATAAATTTCATTCTAAATGATTATTTTACCATTATTTTGCTGTTGATTACCAAAGTTTGTGGAAGTTGCATGTCAGGTTTATTAAAAAATACAGTCATGAGCCTATTTAGAGCTGACCTACTTGAGGCCATTCGTACTTACAGCTGAGGGCCATAGGAAAATAACAGGCTAATAATGTTCTAGAAGTTGGCATAAAATGTCCGCTAGAGGCCACAAAGGTCTTTTATCATGTAATTGTGACAGTGCTGCTAGCCTTAGAATGATACACTCTGCATAGAAGAAGTGAGAGAAGTGGTGGTGGAGCTGCTGAAGTACCAGGCTTTCGGTTTTCTTCCTTCCTGTAAAAAAAAAGTCTTCAGGGCACTGATTGCCCATGTTAGAAAGTCATGCTTCACACAGTTGGCACAACTATATTGTTAAACACCTTATAAACAGTAATACCTTTTTTGCTATTATTATTATGTTACACAGTGTTACAGGTTTTCTAATACTTTGAGGGCCTTTTAAGGTTTGTTTTGATCGGCACTGCTCCTTGTGACTAGCTTTTATATATTTGACCTGCACCATCTTCCCGTATGGCTTGCTATTCTCTGACATAGATCAGTTGCAGACTCTTTTTTTTTTTTTGCAGAGAGGATTTGGACCCTGGTCTGTTTATAGTTCAGGAATTCAGTGTACAAGACTGCAAGGTAGCAGATTTCCCTCCGAAGTCTTTACTTTGTCTTTACATCTTGACCACGCTGTTATTTGCATTTCTGACTGCTTTCACCTTTTCCCAGACTTTGGGAGATTTTGTGGCATGAATTTGTGCACATTTGGCTATCTTTGTGTGCTTTTAATGTTGGATTGTATAGGTGCAGTTAGCATCAACTGTTTCAGGCAACATTTTCTAGTATACTACATACATGGTTGATGTGCACAGGGGTGCACCAACTCGAGGGTCCTCCCACCAGGATTTCTTACAAAATTTACCCTAGTAGATGCCAATGCACCAAATAAAACTGGGCTATCAAAGGACTCGCTGTGTGGCTGCCAAAATTCACAGATAGATTGGTACTACTAATGTGTACTAATGACCCACACCAGATATGCAGAGCCTCAATTGCAATACCCTGTACACTTTGTAACTGATACTGTATATGGCCAATTTGACATATGGCCAAATCGAACTGTACGGTAAGTTGGTGCATGACTATATGTGGAAATATTGTACATCACACAAGGGAAGAAAAAAACAACAGAGAAGTCAGTCATGAAAGTTCCATGCTTATTGGTTTTCACAGAGTAACCTTTCTGGTGTAACACTGGAAACCCACCAATGGTTCATCTAACGGTACAGTAAAAGTACTACTGCAGACACAGTAATTCAAGATGCTGTTTTGGAAAAGACAATTGTACAGTAAATCCTGCAACTGCTGAACACCACTGATAAATATAATTTTCTTCAGAACAGCTTCTCCAGTAAACTTTCATTTGCAAAAAATACCACCTGAGCAGGCAAAAGAGAAATGTCAGGAACTCCAATACTCACATAAATTGCTCCTTGCGTATACAAGTATTACAACTACTGCAAGTCCGGTTTCAGTCCTCAGACATTACAGCCTATTGACAACTACATACTGTATCACTTTAGCAGAGACTGAATTTCTGGCCAAATGGTACAAAGGAGGTACAGGCCAAACTCTAAAAAGAAGTAATTGAAACAAAAATAAATAACTAAATTGAAGTGATTAGTACACCCTAAAATTGAGTTAAACTGATTTTTTTTTCTAAAAATAAATAAATATGCTGGATATTGAAAGTTATTGCTTCTCTGGACTGCAAATGTACTTGCTGTCTTTCCACCACTACATAACCTTAAGGCTGACATTGTAAATGTTACTCTTTATGCAGACCTAGTGGCATATGACTTTGCATTATAATCAACCAGTGCATCTTCCTCTGCCAGTGACATATGTCTTCAGATCCCTGCTAACATTACAAGTGGAAAGTACTGGATGTTTAGTGCAGAGTGAAAACATGACATCCACCAAATGTCATGTTACTAGTTTCTTACTCTGTTTTTTTCGTTTCTGAATTTTCTTTTCAGCTTTTTTTATCAGGGTTGAAACACATAATTTTGATACCTTGTTCTAATAGATTATTGTTTTATTACTAGGGTATTGTTCACTGTTAAATAAAGAAACTAAAAATATGAAGCACATTTAGTGCCTAGCAGTGACTCTTCAGGGATGTGAACTGGGTTACAACAAATTTAGGAATACATGGGTTCCTGGGCTTTTGTCAATTGAGAACACTTTCTAAGGCTACCTTATATTCCTTGTTTTCCATTGCTTGTCCACCCAATCCCTCCCTATATTATTTTTACAAGACAAAAGTAGACATACAGTAGTTGAAGTATTAATTATATACCAAGGTTAGATTAATGTGCGATTACAAAAACATCAAGCCACATAGCTTAGAAGTTTCCCACAGAAAACATTTAATTTTCTTGTCACTCATTTTATACAGCCATCTAGCGTAGATACAGATTTTGCGTCAACAGGCGCGTTGAACTAGGATGATTTATGTCAGCTATCAAACATACGAGTGTCACCACACATCTGTCATCACGACAAGACAGTTGTAAAAGAGAATTTAATTGGCTCTCATATATAAATAAAATGAACATTGCTGGAATGAATTAACAAGCCAAGGCATTAGTTGACAAGCACAAAATACTAATATGCATGGAACTGAAATTTACGGAAGAAAGTAGCATTATGCTGCTTTATGTTATAAACTGTGACTTTTTTTTTTTAGCTATAGCCAACAGTCCAGAAAATGTCAGACTGATGGATTCGGCTGCTCTTCTTCTGTACTTAATCAAGTGAATATTGATGGAAAAAAATTTATGAAAGTAGAGGACGTGTGAATGTCACAAAGTACCGCAGTTAGCATAAACTAGAAGGAGGGGCATCTTCAGCACTCTAATAGTGAAAGCTGGAGTCAAAAGGCATATTTAAGAACAGACAGATCCGATCAAGTTTGGGATTACCCTCTTTATTATCATTTGAGTAGTCAGTTCTTAGTTTTGCATCATTGCATGAGATTTATCTTTATTTTGTACACTGCAAGAAAAGACATTGGCATAGTTAAATTAAATTTACCCCTTGAGAGTTGTGAAAATCATGTCAAATTGTTTAAACTGTATTTTTCAGGCTAATGAAGGAGACATCTAAAAGAGATACAGATTATAAATTTGCAAGCATCTTTAATCTGTGGCCATTATACTTGAAGAAACTTTTTTTTTTAAATCATAATGATACAGATCACAAGGTTACAAAATGGAAAATTAAGAAGACTAAAGAACTTTGTATTATGTGCTGGTTTCCAAGTGTTTTGTGTTTTAATATTTTTTAGTGTCCTTATTTTATTTCACCTCGGTGTGCTAAGAAGTGCCTCAGGTGGTCTTTTCTGTCCACTTCAATCAGGCAAAAAAATGCTTCCACCCAATTTACTTGTTAAGTTTTTGTTTTATTTATTTATTTGCTTACTTTTTTTATTTACTTATTTACTTACTTATTTATTCTTCAATTATTGATTGATTGGGTGTATTATCTGTTCTGTGGGTTTCTATTCTTGTTTTTTATGTTTCTATTTCTACATGCATTTACATTTAATCTTGGTTTAATAACGCTTTATCTAATTTAATCTAATCTTAAAAACATCCAACTCATATCAATTTACTCTCATCAATCCCATCTCAATTAGCTACCAATAACAGAGACAAATCATGTGAAGATCCTACTTATTGACATATACAATATATTTCTCCTACCAAATATCCATAGTTTCCCAGAGATAAGAATTCTTCATTCTCTTGGCTCTCTCACACACAAAGCTACATACTTCCAGCATTTTCAGGGCTTCTCCTACACTGTCTGCTTAAAATCTTTAAGCTTAATTTGAAGACACATGTCTGTAAAAGTATACAGTATTTGAAAATTTTTATAGTCGAGGGATGTTCATAAAGTTTCTGCACTTTTTTCAACTCTATTTATTAAGAATTTCAAAAACAACTTACATCCCTTTTTTACATAGTCACCTTCATTTTGGATGTAATTTTCCCAGCATCGTACCAACTTTTTAATGCCCAATTACTACTCTTTCTGCTTTCACTGTTCCCAACGAAAATATAAAAATGCGGAAACGTTTTGAACGTCCCTCGTATCTAGCTAACACCTTTACACAACTTAAGAGGCCAAATTACGTTACAACTTAATACAGGAATTGAACAGGCAACCTCAGAATTTAGTGTTAAGTACCATAGCTTCTAACCACAGACAAGTAGGCCATGACTCTAACCATAATGCCAAATTGATGCTGATTAATAAACACCATATACCCTCAACGCTATTACCTGCAATATATATTCTTCATGATTTTTTTTTTGTCATAATTTTATTATTATTGTATGATATTATTATTATTGTTTTACTTACTTTTAGTGCTGTTAGTTTTTATTTTGAATCTCGGTTTGAAGCACTTTGGGATAAGTAGTTGCATTGTTTTTTATTATTGATAAATAATTCCATTTTTTAAAATTTATTTTAATTTATTTTTTAAAGTTTATGTTGGTGACATCATTGCAGCAACATTTTGCATTTGCCTTTTTGTTGTTGTTGCTCCTTTAATGGAAATTGTTGCAAGTCACGTGATTGATAGTAACGCTGTGTGTGTAATAATGGTTGCTGATTAGGAAACACATGGATCTCTGCTCCTCAAATAAAGGTGGTTTATTTAGAGCAAGTTGACCATTTTCATTTTGACCATACATTCTTCTGTTTTCAGCATGAAAAAATACTGCCCCACAGTGAACACATCACTGATGTATCTTTCGTAAGTTGTGATCTTCAACCAACTATTGATGTCAGGATATAAATGGAATGTTTACATATCTGTGGGAGTTGTGAGTATTTGACAATCTCCTTGCTTTTCAGCACACATTTCACTGTTGTTGTTTTTGCATTGAATATCTTAGAGTATGTCTGGTATGTCAAGGAGCCATAGTATTAACCAGTGGTTCAGTTCGTCAATGAAGACCCTCCTGTCTTTTTCACTTGCCTTCGGCTTGAAACATTATTTGGGGCTCCTGAGAGAACCATGGATAAAATGGTATGTCAAAGATTACGTGTCACCTGAACATGAAAAGGCGCTACCTATGAATAGCAAGTAGTGTGGAGTACACAGTAGATGTATGGATAGCAGCAAAAACCACAAAAACACAATTTGAGGTTATGAGCAATATATAGAAAGAGAGGGACACATTATGCCATCTAAACACAGAACACCATGTGAAACATCAAAAACAAAGAGTTTGATCCATCAACTATCTATTTTGAGAGAGCAAGAGAGAGTGCAGGACAGAGGAATGAAAAATATTTTAAAACATTATTCTGGCACCTAGTTATTTTCACAATACAAAGTAAAATATGAAAACAGATAAAATACATTTATGAAATATAATAAAAATACATTAGCAGGTGTAGTTTTTACCAGGTTTCAATAACAATAAACTTTACCAGTTGTTCAGTTAACAGAGATAAGGCCAACTGAGTAATTGTACGAGGTCCAGTTTGTGGTTTGTCAACAACAACATTCTGCTCATGGTATGTAAAGTGTAAAGAAGAATTTTATTTTCAAAAATCATTTATCAGTATAGTGTCAAGTGACAGATAAGGTGTTGTCAACAAAATCAAAACACCTGATAAGTAAGCTGAAGCATTTTTCATTTCATATTCACTTCATACAGGGTGGTCCAAAAGACATTTTAAGTAAAGGTTTGGGTGTTCAGTACATTTCAATGTCAAACTTGTTAATTATTACATACAATAAGTGCAAAGAAAGCCTGCAACTCATCATAACTGACGCAAAAACAAGTGAGAACCCTGTACTTTTTTTGGTTGAGTGTGCGGTGCTGGATGCATGTATGTCAGGCTCAGTCACAATTATATCTACGTAATTGCTGTCACTTATGAGCAAACTGGAATTCTGTGTATGATACATTTGCCTTTCATCCAAGAGATCAGTAAGCAGGAGCTTTGAAAGTTACCCAAAGCTCTTCTGAAGCCACACACATTCAGAAGTGGCATCAGAGTTTACTGTTTATGCAAAATCACCACCTTTCTATGATTCACAGTCACTAGAACTATAAAGCACCAGTAATGATGCACTGCATGATAATGTGCAGAGAATACACTTGACTTGAGCATTGCTAGTTTTCATCCTCTTTCTCTGTACGTTTAGCATTCGTTTGCTCAGAGGTTGATGCGTTTGCTGCTTCCTGAGCAGTTCTTCTTTTCTACACCCTAGCGGCCCACTTCTTCTCTTCTTTTGTTGGCATCCATCCGTCCATCCATTATCCAACCTGCTATATCCTAACACAGGGTCACAGGGGTCTGCTGGAGCCAATCCCAGCCAACACAGGGCGCAAGGTAGTGAACAAACTCTGGGTGGGTCGCCAGCTCACCACAGGGCACACACACAGACACACACACCCACACACCAAGGACAATTTTGGATCGCCAATGCACCTAACTTGCATGTGTTTATACTGTGGGAGGAAAACGGATCATTGGCATCTTTTCGCGTTAATTAAAACTGATTAAGTCAGTGTTTGTGTTGCTATTACTTGGTACGTTTTCCTTAATTTTTCACTTAAGCTGGCATTTAAGTCTTCAATTTGCCCCAAAAATGATTTAAGATATGAAGAGGTAAGGGAAGTGATGGTGAAGGTGGGAGGGATGAGAATGGCGCCCATACGCATGCGCTGCACGGCTGTCCTACTGCCGAGAGTTCATTCTACAATAAAATAAAATTAAAATAAAAAGAGGAATAACCTTGGACGTCAATCATTGCCCTGAAAGCAGATAGTAGACGTCACGTAGTATACTATATGTGTACCAAATTTCAGGTCAATAGATCCAACGGTTTGCGAGCTACAGGTGATTTAAAATCCTGGACAGACAAACAAACAGCCACGGTAGCATATTATATAAGAAGATAATGCTGTCACTATTATAGCATGACAAATTGCTTTTTTCTTTATGCTCCAACATCTCTTTTCTTGCTGGAGACAGACATCTGAACAAGATCCAATAATAATGTATCACATCGCAAGTTAGCCACCTCCTCAAGTTCAGCAACCCTGAGCTCAAGGTGCTTAATCAGCTGGCATGTCCTATTCCTACAGATATAAGCCCCGAAAAAATTCCAACATCAAAGAAGACTTGAATTGTATTGAACTCATTACTAAAGTATGGATTAATGAACTACAAAACTTCAAAAATGAAAATTAATAAAATTTAATGAATCCAATTTAGAGTCTACTACAGTATTTAACACCTGCTGGCCCCTTAAGCTCCTTTAATTCTCTCATTCTTGACTGTCTGCTATGTGTCTTTGTTTGTAATTACCAAACATTATATTTCTTCTATTGTTTTCCTAATCTTGAGCCCATCTTATTGCTTCCTTACTAATAAGCCCATTGATGCCACATACGCTACTTGTAATTATAATAAGTGTATTTGTCCTTAATGGACACATGCCCCTCCTCTCCTACTAGCACTAATGCTCCCTGGAATGAAAAATATGATCTGCTTTATCTAGTAATCCTTTTTACACTCTAATTTCTCCACACTAAGGCAACACATTTATTTTATAACATTTGCTGCTAAGA